>NC_053169.1:85427388-85762388 GCF_016835505.1 Polypterus senegalus | reverse complement strand
GGAGCGAAAGGATGCCACATCGTTTGATGGAAATGAAAATGATCAACCTACAGAGCCCTGAATTCAAAGACGCCCCAAAAATCAGAGTGAAAAATTATGTGGCAGGCTAGTCCATTTTGCCAAAATTTAATTGCAGCAACTCAAAATTGTACGCAGCACTTTGTATGGCCCTGTGTTCTTGTATACATGCCTGACAACATCGGTGCATGCTTCTAATGAGATGACAGATGGTGTTGTGGGGATCTCCTCCCAGATCTGGACCAGGGCATCACTGAGCTCCTGGACAGTCTGAGGTGCAACCTGGTGGCATTGGATGGACCAAAACATAATGTCCCAGAGGTGTTCTATTGGATTTAGGTCAGGAAAGTGTGGTGGCCAGTCAATGGTATCAATTCCTTCATCCTCCAGGAACTGCCTGCATACTCTCACCACATGAGGCCAGGAATTGTCGTGCACCAGGAGCCACTGTACCAGCATAGGGTCTGACAATGGGTCCAAGGATTTCATCCTGATACCTAATGGCAGCCAAGGTGCCTTTGTCAAGCCTGTAGCGGTCTGTGTGACCCTCCATGGATATACCTCCCCAGACAATCATTAACACTAGAATTACCAGAGCCTACGAAAAAACTCGTAATTCCGTCCCACCTTAAACTGCTTCTTAAATCCCTTCACACCTCTCCGCCAGCGTCCTTTGTTCTCTAAATGTGCTGATAAAGAGAAGCTAGGAGCAGCCGGCTATTCCATCCCCACCAATTTAGAAGCGTGCACGAACTTCTCTCAGCTCATGCCTTGATTGAGTATCTGGGAGTGAAGTGGAGTTTTAGAGTGAAATAATAGATCGTTGTTTGGAACACACGCATTTCATGTCTGTTCCGTTTCTACAGTAATCTGTGTCAACACATTGTTAAAACAGAAACTTTTTTATATTCTAGTAGTAGATGACAAAATGTAGGCATAAACTATATAATGTATGAAGCCTGAAGTCCAAATAGCAAAGAAACATTTTCACAAGAATAACACAATTGCACTTTTATTCAAACATATAACTGCAGAAAGAAAAAGCCGCCTTAACATGCGACATTGACACCAGTTTACTATAACTGACTCCGTGGTTCAATAGATACAGCCCCGCTTGGGAATCAAGGGTCACGGGTTCGATCCTGCGCCCTCCTTTTGAGAAGTAAACTGTTCTTAGTCTTACTGTTTTAGAATAAAACATACATTTGATTTCAGTCTGTAACAGCCGGTGCAATTTATGATCTTTGTAAAGGTTAGCTTTTTTTTTATTCACTTTTCACTCTCAGTCGTGTTCAGAATCAATCCATACAACCCCATCTGACACGGCTGTTTTCACTAAAGACGCGCTATAGCTCTGCAGTGTACCACGATGCATACTAACGCCCCCCCCGGTTCTGACACACAAACGCTGGCGAAGCTGCCTTCTTCGTATCTCACCGTCACTTGCTTTTCTTTTTTTTCAGTTTTATTGAGTGTTCCTGCCAGTCCCGCATGTTGCTGTATGCTTTTTCTTTTGCACCCAGGACATGCAGAAGAAAGAATGGTAAAGACCAGTAACTTCGGCGCTATATGCAATCATCAGACACTCCCCATCTGCCCGTGTCGTTCAAACACAGGAACATATATTGGTGTAAAAGTATAACAAAAGTGCACTTTTATTCAAGTGCACTTTTTCCATCGCCTTTTCCTGTAAGAAGCAGTGTACACACTTCTCTCTATGCTGTGGTTTCTATTACACACCTGAAAGAAAGAGACAATATATGTGAAAATATAATCGCACTAATGCAATATTATTTGAAAACGAACAGCGTCAGATCGGGTGTGAATTTATGCAGGAACTGGAAATTCTCTGATGCGGACCTTCCCCCAGGGAAGAAAGTACAGTGTCAGGTGCTCATTCAGTGTAATAGAAACCATAGCACAGAGAGGTGTGTACACGGCAACAAGTACACGTGTCGTAAATGTAGGAAGGACGGTCCTTGGGTGTGTGGGAACTGTTAATATTTGAATGTGATGATTTTATATAGCACGGAATGAAAATCTTCACTTCTTAGCATTGCACCATGCAAGATGTCGTATCAATCGCCTACTGTATCTTGCTTTCTTTTTTCTTCGGTTATACAGGTAGTTTTGAATAAAAGTGCACTTGTTTTGTTTGCGAAATGAAGTGTCTGCGTGCACTTTTCGTGGCATTACACGTGTATTTTTTGAGCATGCCCGTTTGAGCAGTATAAAAGTATTGAAAAGTATAACAAAACAACGGGCAGATGGGGAGTGTCTGATGATTGCATATAGCGCCGAACTTACTGCTCTTTACTATTCTCTCCTCTGCGTGCCCTGGAGTACAAAAGAAACAGAATACAGACGCTATAGCTCTGCGTGTACCACGATGCATACTAACGCCCCGGTTCTGACACACAGACGCTGGCGAAGCTGCCTTCTTCGTATCTCACCGTCACTTGATTTTCTTTTTATTCAGTTTTATTGAGTGTTCCTGCCAGTCCCCGCATGTTGCTGTATGCTGGATATGTTCACATGTATTGTCTCTTTCTTTCAGGTGTGTAATAGAAACCACAGCATAGAGAGAAGTGTGTACACTGCTTCTTACAGGAAAAGGCGATGGAAAAAGTGCACTTGAATAAAAGTGCACTTTTGTTATACTTTTACACCAATATATGTTCCTGTGTTTGAACGACACGGGCAGATGGGGAGTGTCTGATGATTGCATATAGCGCGAAGTTACTGGTCTTTACCATTCTTTCTTCTGCATGTCCTGGGTGCAAAAGAAAAAGCATACAGCAACATGCGGGACTGGCAGGAACACTCAATAAAACTGAATAAAAAGAAAAGCAAGTGACGGGGAGATACTAAGAAGGCAGCTTCGCCAGCGCTTGGGTGTCAGAACCGGGGCGTTAGTATGCATCGTGGTACACTGCAGAGCTATAGCGTCTTTAGTGAAAACAGCCGTGTCAGATGGGGTTGTATGGATTGATTCTGAACGCGACTGAGAGAGTGAAAAGTGAATAAAAAAAAAGCTAACCTTTACAAAGATCATAAATTGCACCGGCTGTTACAGACTGAAATGAAATGTATGTTTTTATACTAAAACAGTAAGACTAAGAACAGTTTACTTCTCAAAAGGGAGGGCGCAGGATCGAACCCGTGACCCTTGATTCAAGCGGGGCTGTATCTATTGAACCACGGAGTCAGTTATAGTAAACTGGTGTCAATGTCGCATGTTAAGGCGGCTTTTTCTTTCTGCAGTTATATGTTTGAATAAAAGTGCAATTGTGTTATTCTTGTGAAAATGTTTCTTTGCTATTTGGACTTCAGGCTTCATACATTATATAGTTTATGCCTACATTTTGTCATCTACTACTAGAATATAAAAAAGTTTCTGTTTTAACAATGTGTTGACACAGATTACTGTAGAAACGGAACAGACATGAAATGCGTGTGTTCCAAACAACGATCTATTATTTCACTCTAAAACTCCAATTCACTCCCAGATACTCAATCAAGGCATGAGCTGAGAGAAGTTCGTGCACGTTCTAAATTGGTGGGGGGATGGAATAGCCGGCTGCTCTTTATCAGCACATTTAGAAGACAAAGGGCGCTGGCGGAGAGGTGTGAAGGGATTTAAGAAGCAGTTTAAGGTGGGACGGAATTACGAGTTTTTTCGTAGGCTCTGGTAATTCTAGTGTTAACCCACCACCAAACTGCTCATGCTGAATGATGTTACAGGCAGCATAATGTTCTCCATGGCTTCTCCAGACCCTTTCACTTCTGTCACGTGCTCAGTATGAACCTGCTCTCATCTGTAAAAAGCACAGGGCACCAGTGGTGCATCTGCCAATTCTGGTATTCTATGGCGAATGCCAATCGAGCTGCATGCTGCTGGGCAGTGAGCTCAGGGCCCATTAGAGGACATGGGGCCCTTGGGTCACCCTCATGAAGTCTTTCTGGTTGTTTGGTCAGAGACATTCACACCAGTGGCCTGCTGGAGGTCATTTTGTAGGGCTCTGGCAGTGCTCAACCTGTTCCTCCTTGCCCAAAGGAGCAGATACTGGTAATGCTGATGGGTTATGGACCTTCTATGGCCCTCTCCAACTCTCCTAGAGTAACTGCTTGTCTCCTAGAATCTCCTCCATGCCCTTGAGACTGTGCAGGGAGACACAGCAAACCTTCTGGCAATGACACGTATTGATGTGCCATCCTGGAGAAGTTGGACTACCTGTGCAACCTCTGTAGGGTCCAGGTATCGCCTCATGCTACCAGTAGTGACACTGACTGTAGCCAAATGTGAAACTAGTGAAGAAACAGTCAGAAAAGATGAGGAGGGAAAAATGTCAGTGGCCTCCACCTGTTAAACCATTCCTGTTTTAGGGGTCATCTCATTGTTGCCCCTCTAGTGCATCTATTGTTAATTTCATTAACACCACAGCAGCTGAAACTGATTAACAACCCCCTCTGCTACTTAACTGACCAGATTAATATCCCCAAAGTTTCATTGACTTTATGCTATACTCTGATTAAAAAGTGTTCCTTTAATTCTTTTGAGCAGTATATATATATATATATATATATATATATATATATATATATATATATAAACACACCTCCACGCTGGAAGGACAGGGGGAGGGAGTGTATCCAGAGCAGTACCTGCCATGGAGCACTAGATGGCAGTCCCCCTGGGTTGCAGCAGTGCCTCAGACTCCCTCAGGGCTCCATGGGAATTGGACTTTGATACAGTCCTGTTGGAATCCGTGGGCATCACCAGGGGTTGCTGCAGTAGCTGCTGAACCCTGAAGCACTTCTACAACACCTGTAAGCACGTCAGTGAGCTCCTGGAGCACTTCCGGGTGCCATATAAAAGGAGTTAGCACACACTACTCGGGGAGCCACAGTTGGGAGGAAGCTTGCCTGGAGGAGGAAAAAGAGAAAGAGAATGAAGAAGAGTTTTGTCGTGTTCTGATGCGCTTTTAGGACTGTGTTGTGCTTGTGGGAAATAAGGAAGACGTTTCTCACAAGGGAGAAAGAAAAATAAAAAAAACATGTGCTTGCAGTTGTGCCACTTGCATCTGTCTGTGTTGGGTTGGAGCGGCGGTGCCTTCCTTGGTCGTCCACAATAAATATGTACATAATGTTTATGCATATGTATGGTATGTATCTGTTTGTGTGTTTGTTATACTATATGTGTTTATACATATTGTGAGCTGGCCGAGCACATGTTCAAACAGAGCTAGAACAAATGACAAATATTTGGGACACCAGCCGGGTAGTCCCTTTTAATTCCTTGATATTTTCCTCTAGAAACTTAAGCAAGTGCCTTTTGGCAATACTTAACATAAGCCTGCATGGTATGATACAAAATAAATTCAGCTTTTAAAGTTAGCTGTAGTAACAAAGATTGGCTTTCCGTAGACCTCTTACTCATCTGGAACTGGTCTCAGAAAAGACAACTCAGTGGAGCCAGCTGGGCTTTTTATAAAGGGAGGACCGGAAGAGGCAGAGCTAATTTACTTCATTGGGAGGTTTCTAGGAGCTGTGGGGGAAAAAAGAAAACACAGCAACAGTGCCCCCTTTCGGCCCATGGGGTTACCATTTACCTTGAAAGAGCCATCAAAGAGAGTCTAAGACGCGCACGTGTGACAATATAAAAGAACAAATAATGTATGAAATCATTTTATGTTTATAAATGAATAATACGGGTAAATAAAAAGTTACAAATGCTGGTGACTGCCTTTTAAAAAAAAAAAAACTGGATTCTGGCATTTATATCTTAATGTACATATAGAATTTATAAAGATAAACACACTTTGCCCAGATTTTCATAATTTTTCCTACATCAATAGATAACCTTAAAGGAACATTACTTTGTTGTTTGGCTTTCTTGTTTGAAAGACATGAAATGAGAAATGATCAAAGAAAAATTAAATCAAAACTTTCTTGGAAAAGCTTTGCTTGCTCACCTTGGTTTTCCTCAGTCAAACTGGTTATCAGTATGGTGCTTTCTGGTTCACTTGATTGGCTCTTATTTCAAACTGTCTTTCATTATCACTTCCTTTGCACACTGCCGAGCATCTATTAAACTTAACTGGACTTGAAATCCTCCTTTTATTGAGTTGACCGTAAAGCAGCTCCAGGCTCCATTTACAGAATTGCACTTAAAACATTCAATAGTAGAAACAGTTTGCTATTATTTTTGTGTTTCTCTACTAGCTTTACGTGCATTTTGTAATTGTATTTATTTGATATTGTCCATTTTCTTAAATATGATTGGTGTAGACTCTACAGAAAAAAAAGTGAAAATGCCTATTTATTTCAATACAACTGAGAAATAAAACATCAAAGCTCATCATGTTTTCAAGCATTTTAGCAATTTCTTGCAAAAACACTGTATACTGTAGTTCTCTGGGCAAAAGATAAGTGTAGAATAGAAATACATGTCCCAGAAAAGGTTTTGCTGCTTATGCATTTCTCCTTCTTAGCTGTACACTTATGGCCTAAGTAAGAGTTAAGAAAGTAATGTCACCTGAAGCCTCTGAACCTGTAGTTCTTCTTGGGACTAGCCTACTCATTAAAACGTACAAATTACAGGCTATGTCAGTTTTGGCTATTGATGTATTTAATGATAGGGTATTTATTTGATAGTTACAATAAAAAGTGATATAATCATCGTACTGTATGCTGCTTACTGGTGGCTAGACAGTGCAAAGCTATTAGTTAAAAAATGTTTTTCATCTCTTTTCTGTTGTATATATTTTTCCTTGAATTAAGCATCTGAAGGAGTGAGCAAATTAAATACAGTTGTCACGGTTTGTGGGTGGCAAGCTTAATTGCAGACTAATCTCTTGCTCTTCTGTCATAATGTAAACAATAGAAGAGCCAAAGGGAAAATAAAAAAACCTCTAAGTATTATGTAAAAAAAAGAAAAGCTACAGTATTGTGGTGTAAAATACTTCAGAGGTCAATGCCTATCTTTAGGAATCAGCTACTGAAGAAGATGAATATCCTCTTATTAGGCTACAAAGCAAGTGAATTGTGCCTAGCAGTTTGAAAATAATGAGGTAGCAGTATCACCTTTCCTTTGAAAATCCACCTTAAGCCAGAGAAAGTAGATGTACTAGTGTTTTAAGGCGAAAATGCATGGAGCAAAAAAAGGAAGCAAGTGGAATAATATGTGCGATTTTTCTGTGTTTGTGTGTTCTGTGTTTTTCTGTGTTATATATATATATATATACTGTGTATATATATATATATATATATATATATATATATATATATATATATATGCAGTGCATCCGGAATGTATTCACAGCGCATCAGTTTTTCCACATTTTGTTATGTTACAGCCTTATTCCAAAATGGATTAAATTAATTTTTTTCCTCAGAATTCTACACACAACACCCCATAATGACGTGAAAAAAAGTTTATTTAAGATTTTTGCTAATTTATTTAAAATAAAAAAAAACTGAGAATTCACATGTACATAAGTATTCACAGCCTTTGCTCAATACTTTGTCGATGCACCTTTGGCAGCAATTACACCCTTAAGTCTTTTTGAATATGATACACAAGCTTGGCACACCTATCCTTGGCCAGTTTCGCCCATCCCTCTTTGCAGCTCCTCTCAAGCTCCATCAGGTTGAATGGGAAGCGTCGTTGCACAGCCATTTTAAGATCTCTCCAGAGATGTTTAATTGGATTCAAGTCTGGGCTCTGGCTGGGCCACTCAAGGACATTCACAGAGTTGTCCTAAAGCCACTCCTTTGATATCTTGGCTGTGTACTTAGGGTCGTTGTCCTGCTGAAAGATGAACCGTCGCCCCAGTCTGAGATCAAGAGCGCTCTAGAGCAGGTTTTCATCCAGGATGTCTCTGTACATTGCTGCAGTCATCTTTCCCTTTATCCTGACTAGTCTCCCAGTTCCTGCTGCTGAAAACATTCCCACACCATGATGCTGCCACCACCATGCTCCACTGTAGGGATGGTATTGGACTGGTAATGAGTGGTGCCTGCTTTCCTCCAAACGTGACGCCTGGCATTCACACCAAAGAGTTCAATCTTTGTCTCATCCGACCAGAGAATTTTGTTTCTCACGGTCTGAGAGTCCTTCAGGTGCCTTTTGGCAAACTCCAGGCGGGCAACCATGTGCCTTTTACTAAGGAGTGGCTTCCGTCTGGCCACTCTACCATACAGGCCTGATTGGTATATGTATATGTGAGTGTGTGTGTGTGTATATATATATATATATATATATATATATATATATATATACTGTGTGTGTGTGTGTATATATATATATATATATATATATATATATACTGTGTATATATATATATATATATATATATATCTATACTGTATATATATCTATACTAATAAAAGGCAAAGCCCTCACTGACTCACTCATCACTAATTCTCCAACTTCCCATGTAGGTAGAAGGCTGAAATTTGGCAGGCTCATTCCTTACAGCTTACTTAGAAAAGTTGGCCAGGTTTCATTTCGAAATTCTACGCGTAATGGTCATAATTGGAACCTATTTTTCTCCATATATTGTAATGGACGTTAGCCCGATTGCCGTGGGGGGCGGAGCTGCGTGTGACCTCATCACGCCTCCCACGTAATCATGTGAACTGACTTATGACCGCAGTACGTAGAAAAGAAGGAAGAGCCCCCAAAGAGCGCTGAAGAAAAACGCTCAATAATTTATTCACGAGATACAAGTTTAACGAGAAGACACAAGGTATAAATGAGACTTGGGATCACTTTGTAACGGAGTTAAACTTGCTGTAGCAAGAAACTTTTAAGTGCCGGGTCTTAGTTAACATTAAATAATGGCGTGGACATCGCGAGATAGCACAGGCACAGCTCAGAAGACACAAAACTAATTTTCTTTAATTGCTGGTAATGCCGGTAAGGCACATTACCAGAGGCAGAAATTTGGACGTTCACATCGAAAATGTAATTTCTATACCACAGCCGTCGTGTAGCACCTTTCAAAAGGGATCTAGTACCGAGAGATCATTCATATACATTTTAGCTGCCGTTTGTACTACTTACCTGTTGTGTTACACCGTCTTTAAAACGTAGTTTAACCGAAACCACTCCAGTAATGCTCAATGTAGCTTTACTTCTTAAAACGTTAATGTTTTACTGTTTAATAACTTATAGACTACATTTGATTATTTTTCCCTTGCACTCAGTGACCAAAGCTATACACACGCATATAGACACATACATATATACTGTATATACACATATATATACCTGTGTGTATGTATGTGTGAAGATAGGTATGTGTATATATATATATATATATATATATATATATATATATATATATATATATATATATATATATATATATATATATATATATATATATACACATACAGTGGTGTGAAAAACTATTTGCCCCCTTCCTGATTTCTTATTCTTTTGCATGTTTGTCACACAAAATGTTCCTCATCATCAAACACATTTAACCATTAGTCAAATTTAACACAAGTAAACACAAAATGCAGTTTTTAAATGATGGTTTTTATTATTTAGGGAGAAAAAATCCAAACCTACATGGCCCTGTGTGAAAAATAATTGCCCCTGTTAAAAAATAACCTAACTGTGGTGTATCACACCTGAGTTCAGTTCCGTAGCCACCCCAGGCCTGATTACTGCCACACCTGTTTCAATCAAGAAATCACTTAAATAAGAGCTGCCTGACACAGAGAAGTAGACCAAAAGCACCTCAAAAGCTAGACATCATGCAAGATCCAAAGAAATTCAGGAACAAATGACAACAGAAGTAATTGAGATCTATCAGTCTGGTAAAGGTTATAAAGCCATTTCTAAAGTTTTGGGACTCCAGCGAACCACAGTGAGAGCCATTATCCACAAATGGCAAAAACATGGAATAGTGGTGAACCTTCCCAGGAGTGGCCAGCCAACCAAAATTACCCCAAGAGTGCAGAGACGACTCATCCGAGAGGTCACAAAAGACCCCAGGACAATGTCTAAAGAACTGCAGGCCTCACTTGCCTCAATTAAGGTCAGTGTTCACGACTCCACCATAAGAAAGAGACTGGGCAAAAACGGCCTGCATTGCAGATTTCCAAGACGCAAACCACTGTTAAGCAAAAAGAACATTAGGACTCGTCTCGATTTTGCTAAGAAACATCTCAATGATTGCCAAGACTTTTGGGAAAATACCTTGTGGACTGATGAGACAAAAGTTGAACTTTTTGGAAGCAATGTCCCGTTACATCTGGCATAAAAGGAACACAGCATTTCAGAAAAGAACATCATACCAACAGTAAAATATGGTGGTGGTACTGTGATGGTCTGTGGTTGTTTTGCTGCTTCAGGACCTGGAAGGCTTGCTGTGATAGATGGAACCATGAATTCTACTGTCTACCAAAAAATCCTGAAGTAGAATGTCCGGCCATCTGTTCGTTAACTCGAGCTGAAGCGATCTTGGGTGCTGCAACAGGACAATGACCCAAAACACACCAGCAAATCCACCTCTGAATGGCTGAAGAAAAACAAAATGAAGTCTTTGGAGTGGCCTAGTCAAAGTCCTGACCTGAATCCAATTGAGATGCTATGGCATGACCTTAAGAAGGCGGTTCATGGTAGAAAACCCTCAAATAAAGCTGATTACAACAATTCTGCAAAGATGAGTGGGCCAAAATTCCTCCAGAGCACTGTAAAAGACTCATTGCAAGTTATCGCAAACGCTTGATTGCAGTTATTGCTGCTAAGGGTGGCCCAACCAGTTATTAGGTTCAGGGGCAATTACTTTTTCACACAGGGCCTTGTAGGTTTGGATTTTTTTTTCTCCCTAAATAATAAAAACCATCATTTAAAACTGCATTTTGTGTTTACTTGTGTTATATTTGACTAATGGTTAAATGTGTTTGATGATCAGAAACATTTTGTGTGACAAACATGCAAAAGAATAAGAAATCAGGAAGGGGCAAATAGTTTTTCACACCACTGTGTGTGTGTATATATATATATATATATATATATATATATATATATATATATATATATGTAGACTCAAACCAATTATAACAGCAGCAATCCAAGCGGTGAGAAAACACTAAAAAGGAGGCGTGTCGGACGTCGTTGTACATTTTCTGATGCAGCTAGACGAAAACAACTTCGTGACGCTGCCACCAAATACACAAAACAATTACTTTGACAATCATGTTACGTTATTTTCAAAATGTTTCCTTTTCTTTTTCTTTACTTCTTTAACACACTACTTCTCCGCTGCGAAGCGCGGGTATTTTGCTAGTATATAATATGTCTTAGTTGATTACTTGTACTGTAGTTTTCTAACTGGTCATTTTATTGCGTAATGGCATTTTTTGTTGAAAAGAACACTTTAAATAAAGCTATGCACAATCAAAAATTTTATTCTTAGACTGTATTCAGATGATGCTGTCTGATATTCTAGGTTTGCACAGAGTGTACCACAATCTGTCTCCCTGTCTATGTGACTTCATGTGCTATTGCTGTTCGTATGTCTGAGATTAAAACCTCATGTTACATTTTATTCTTCCAATTAGTGTACTGTATATTACTATTCACATTATCTCTGATTGGTTCCTAGCTATTAAGTAAAGTTTAACTTCTCAATTCAAAAAATCCTTACATTTACTGAATATATCACAGGTCACTGTGTAGAGATATTATTTTACTTTTCAGTTTAAAAACTATTATCAATTGCAGTTTAACCTTTTAACTAGGAGCATTTAAAATTTTTATGTAAATTACTAGAATTATTATAGTTTTCATTATTACAGTGATCCCTCTCTATATTACGCTTCGACTTTCGCGGCTTCACTCCATCGCGGGTTTTAAATGTAAGCATATCTAAATATATATCACGGATTTTTCGCTGGTTCGCGGATTTCTGTGGACAATGGGTCTTTTAATTTAAAGTACATGCTTCCTCAGTTTGTTTGCCCAGTTGATTTCATACAAGGGACACTATTGGCGGATGGCTTAGATCAGAGTATGTATTACGTATTAACTAAAACTCCTCAATGATATACGATATGCTTCCCGCGCGGTGCTTGATTGTTTGCTTTTCTATGTCTCTCTCACTCTTCTTGCCTGACGGAGGAGGTGTGAGCAGAGGGGCTGTTTGCCTATAGGATACGGACGCTCCTCTAAAAAATGCTGCTTTATCGCTGTGCTTCGGCATACTTAAAAGCACAAAAGCACGTATTGATTTTTTGATTGTTTGCTTTTCTTAGCAAGCGCTCTCTCACTCTCTCTCTCTCTGACATTCTCTGCTCCTGACACGCACACTCCTTTGAAGAGAAGATATGTTTGCATTCTTTTAATTGTGAGAAAGAACTGTCATCTCTGTCTTGTCATGGAGCACAGTTTAATCTTTTGACTAAAGGGTGTTTTCATGTCTAGAGTGCTCTAATAATGTTAACAGTGTGGGAAAGTTTATAAGGGCTTAAAATATATAAAAATAACCATACAAACATATGGTTTCTACTTCGCGGATTTTCATCTATCGCAGGTAGTTCTGGAACACAACCACCGTGATCGAGGAGGGATTACTGTAGACCCAAATGTACAATATCCATTTGAGAGGTAGTGTCCATCTTGCTCTGTGGCTAATTCCTGACACACCCTGTTTTGTTTCCTTCAGTTTGTATTGCAATATTTCCTTTGTTGCTAAAAAATACTAAATAATGGGGAGTCTTGAGCCATTATTATAAATGGAGTTCAAACATATGTTTTTTATTTACACCAACAGGTTTAATGCAACATTGCAAATTGAAGAAATCTTATTGAATGCTTCATTTAATCAGCTACGTTAATTTACCTGGGTTCTTGGGTATTGTAGATGGCAGTTATACCCTGTTGAATTTGTTTTAAGTGGACGATGAATCTGGACTTAGATTTAGGCACTGGACCAAAAGTCCATGGTAGTATAAGATTTTGTAAGTTCTGCACATTTTTTGATTTGGATTGTCTCTTTTTTAAGGTTGTCTGTTGGGAAGTCAGACATAAATAGGGCAAGGAAAGTGGTTGTGTCAGGTTCTGTGTGCAAGCTGCAGATTATACATATCTGTATGTTCTGTTCTGTAAAAACAGAGCAACCAAGCTAAAATACTCTTTTTTTTCCTTGTCAATTCTGAAAATGCTTCACATGTTTTTTATTCCAGGTTATATTTAAAATTATTATTGTGATTTTATTTATTATTTATCACACATACAGTTCAACATGGCGCAGCAGTATAGTTATTTGCGCTACTGCCTCACAGCTCCATTTTTCTACTTTCACCTTGTTGTGTTATTAGACTGCTTGTTATTAGATAGGGGCTTAGAGCTTCACCCACGGCGTGTTCTTTCATAAGCTGTTTTCCAGGGCTGCGACTGTCTGTCTGTGTTTCCAACTATTGTTAATACAATAGGAGTCATGTGATGGGTGAATGATAATTAAAATGGAGTACTGGCTTAGTGCAGTGCTCTAGATATATGCCTTAAAATCCTGCTTAAAGCCTTTTTGTATTTTAAGAGTGTTTTTAATTTTTACTTTCTCCATATTTCATAAGCTGTATGAAGGAAGTATTAATATCATGAAAAGTTTCAACTGAAAAACATATTTAGCTATCCTGGCTTGAGCGCTTTTAGAAAAATGGGTGTATGTTACCAAGAGTGAAAATGTCGTGGACACTGTAACTTGAGAACATATGGAAAAAATGTGAAATTTTGTGGACAATTTGTACTTGTTACTTTTAAGAGGTGACTAATTTTTTAGTGGATTCTATCAGTTCAGATTCAGACATGTAACATTCAGTGTTTTCAGTATCTGATATCAACAGCAGCCAAACAACTGCTCAGATGATCACAAAATTTTGCATACACTTTTAAGATGTTGACAGAAGAATTTTGTGAATTTTCAGTTCAATCCAGAGTTTGAGTTTGGCACTTTTTAAGTTCAAAATTTTGAAACACAGTAGTAGTGTTGCATCTTAATATATATTTTGGTAAATTCAAATCATACACACTTTGTCCTGGTTGCGGAACAGTGGACCAGCTGTACACCCTTAGAGTCCTGGAGGGTGCATGGGAGTTTGCCCAATCAGTCTACATGTGTTTTGTGAACTTGGAAAAGGCGTTCGACCGTGCCCCTCAGGGAATCCGGAGGGGCGGGGGTGCTCCAGGAGTATGGGGTACCGGACCCCCTGATAAGGGCTGTTCGGTCCCTGTACAACCGGTGTCAGAGCTTGGTCCGCATTGCCGGCAGTAAATCGAACCCGTTTCCAGTGAGAGTTGGACTCCACCTAGGCTGCCCTTTGTCACCAATTCTGTTCATAACTTTTATGGACAGAATTTCTAGGTGCAGCCAGGGCGTTGAGGGGGTCCGGTTTGGTGGACTCAGGATTGGGTCACTGCTTTTTGCAGATGATGTTGTCCTGTTTGCTTCATCAGGCCATGATCTTCAGCTCTCTCTGATTCGGTTTGCTGCTGAGTGTGAAGCGGCTGGGATGGGAATCAGCACCTCCAATTCTGAGACCATGGTCCTCAGCCAGAAAAGGATGGAGTGCCCTCTCAGGGTTGGAGGAAAGATCCTGCCCCAAGTGGAGGAGTTCAAGTTTCTCTGGGTTTTGTTCACGAGTGAGAGAAGAATGGAGCGCGAGATCGACAGGCGGATCGGTGCGGCATCCACAGTGATGCGGGCTCTGCATCGGTCTGTCATGGTGAAAAAGGAGCTGAGCCGTAAAGCAAAGCTCTCAATTTACTAGACGATCTACGTTCCTACCCTCACCTATGGTCATGAGCTATGGGTAGTGACCGAAAGAACGAGATCGTGAGTAAAAGCGGCTGAAATGAGTTTTCTCTGCAGGGTGTATGGGCTTTCTCTTAAAGATAGGGTGAGAAGCTCAGTCATCCAGGAGGAGCTCAGAGTAGAGCCACTGCTCCTCCGCATTGAGAGGAGTCAGATGAGGTGGCTCGGGCATCTGATCAGATGCCCCCTGGACGCCTCCCTGGTGAGGTGTTCCCGGCACGTCCAACTGGGAGGAGGCCCTGGGGAAGACCCAGGACACGCTGGAGGGACTATGTCTCCCGGCTGGCCTTGGGATTCTACTGGAAGAGCAAGAAGAAGTGGCCGGGGAGAGGGAAGTGTGGGCCTCTCTGCTCAAGCTGCTGCCCCCACGACCCGACCTCGGATAAGCAGAAGAGGATGGATGGATGAAATTATACACTATATTCATGTTTCATTTGGAGAACGTCATCTACTGGTCACATATGTCTATCATTTTTTTTTAATTTTTTTTCTTATACTTCTGGTCTGTGCTCGGTTTGCTTTTATCTGTCTTGACTTCATGCTTGTCTTTGATATTTGTTTTTTAGGTAACAAATAATAAAGATTCTCTTATGACTAGACTATATACATATACTTAACCAAATTTGGAATGTTTATGACAGTGACAATTAGCTTATAGCAGCATGTTATTTACTTTTGCCAGCATGTTCAAGTAGTACCCTTCATTTTAAGCATTCTTTATACTGCTAGGCTGTCAAAGAAAAGATCAGTGCAAAGTTCTATGACCCAAGGCTCTTTAATTAGAAAATATAGATTGTTTAATAACTGCCTTTTTAAGAGACTTTAGAGCGGTGATCAGAATATAAATGCTAGTTTACTTTTACTATTTTTTTGCACTGCATTAAAGTTTTTGTTACTAAAAAAGAAAGTCATAAAAAATTAATGATCAAAATAGGGCTTCATTTTATTTATTTGAAAGCAGGTTATGTGATCACATCTACCCTTTGCTTTATGGCTTTGATTTGCACTTTGGCATTGTTCATTCTGGTTACTTTCTGTGTGGAATATAGTTATAGTTAATGTAAAAAAAACAGCTAAAATATAGGTTAAAGCATATCATTTGATTATTTTAAGGTATTCAGATTTTGTCCTATCGTGAACATTTGTGCTTCTTTAAAGTTCATCATTGCAGATTACATTTTTGTTTTGTACAAATGATAAATTGCAGTCTGTGCTATAAAAAGTAATGTAGCAGTGCTTGGTAGCACATTTGGTTTCATATTATAATATACACCTTCCTAATAAACTGGATGAAGTGGCAGACTTCATCTATTCATATTGTGTGCATCCTCAAGGAAGGATTCAGTCATTAAAGTGATGTCAGTATATATATACACAAACTAATTTTGACCAGTGGAGAAATGTTGTTGAGTGCCATACTATCAGAAAGCACTCTCTGGCTGCAAATAAAACTATTTAACATTATTTGCCACCCTATGATACATTACAATTAAATGCAAGTCTGAAACTAAATTGAATGAAGTGTTACAAGATCAATCAGTTTAACTGGTGGCTAGTCATCACATACATGAAAAATTACTTTTGTAAGCCAACTTGACTATTACAGTTGCTAGACAAATTTCTGGAGATAACATAGTGCTGGTACGGGCATTATATACTAAACTGGCATATGCTACTGATTGGCTCTGTAGACCACGCCCAAAGCCGCAATCTTTTTCTGAATCTTTACACCCTAAAGCTGCTGCACCTCCTGCAACCTTGTTTTTGCTTGTTACTGTTATGGATCTGATAAGTGCCACACTCATCATAAACACTGTCCTGCTGCTTCTGTAAAATGTTAAAACTGCCAAAAGACTGGTCATTTTGCATGAGTCTGCTGTTCTTTGCAAATATGCTCTGTTGAAGCAGTTGCCTTACCTCATCTTTGGATCTTGTATTCATGTGACCATTCATTATATGATGGAATCCATTGCACTGCCATCATGTAAACTTCAACTACTATAGTGTGTGGGGATCTAACGATGAATTCTGGAGTGCCTTTTTCCATTTTGCCTTAATGTGTGTATGATGCACACTTTAAACGAGAGCATTTACTGCCACCTACAGTTAAATTAGTGAATTACACCAATTATCCATCCCTTATTTTTGACTGCACACCTGTAACTGTTTCTAAAGATGATGTTACATGGTCTACATTAGTGCTGGGCAGTATACCGGTTTAACATTATCTGTAAAAAGCAGTGACCCAATCCTGAGTCCACCAAACTGGACCCCCTCAACACCCTGGCTGCACCTAGAAATTCTGTCCATAAAAGTTATGAACAGAATCAGTGTCAAAGGGCAGCCCTTGTGGAGTCCAACTCTCACTGGAAACGGGCTCGACTTACTGCCGGCAATGCGGACCAAGCTCTTACACTGGTTGTACTGGGACCGAACAGCTGTTGTCAAGGGGTCCGGTACCCCATACTCCTGGAGAGCCCCCCACAGGATTCCCCAAGGGACATGGTCGAACGCCTTTCCCAAGGGACATGGTCGAACGCCTTTTTCAAGTCCACAAAACACATGTAGACTGATTGGGCAAACTCCCATGTACCCTTCAGGACTCTGCTAAGGGTGTAGAGCTGGTCCACTGTTCCGTGACCAGGACGAAAACCACACTGTTCCTCCTGAATCCGAGGTTCGACTATCCAACGGACCCTCCTCTCCAGAACCCCCAAATAGATTTTTCCAGGGAGGCTGAGGAGTGTGATCCCTCTGTAGTTGGAACACAGCCTCCGGTCCCCCTTTTTAAAGAGGGGGACCACCACCCCGGTCTGCCAATTCAGAGGCACTGTCCCCGATATCCATGCGATATTGCAGAGACGTGTCAACCAAGACAGTCCTACAACATTCAGAGCCTTGAGGAACTCCGGGCATATCTCATCCATCCCCGGGGCCCTGCCACCAAGGAGTTTTTTGACCACCTTAGTGACCTCAGTCCCAGAGATGTGGGAGCCCACCTCCGAGTCCCCAGGCTCTGCTTCCTCATTGGAAGGCGGCATGTTAGTGGGATTGAGGAGGTCTTTGAAGTACTCCCCCCACCGACCCACAATGTCCCGAGTCGGTGTCAGCAGCGCACCATCTCCACCATATACAGTGTTGACACTGCACTGCTTCCCCCTCCTGAGAAGCAGGACGGTGGACCAGAATCTCCTTGAAGCCGTCCGAAAGTCGTTCTCCATGGCCTCCCCAAACTGCTCCCATGCCCGAATTTTTGCCTCAGCAACCACAAAAGCCGCATTTCACTTGGCCTGCCGGTACCTATTAGCTGCCTCCAGAGTTCCACAGGACAAAAGGGTCTGGTAGGTCTCCTTCTTCAGCTTGACGGCATCCCTCACTGCTGATGTCCACAAACGGGTTCGGGGATTACTGCCATGACAGGCACTGACCACCTTACGGCTACAGCTCCGATCAGCCGCTCAACAATAGAGGCACGGAACATGGCCCATTCAGACTCGATATCCCCCATCTCCCTCGGGACATGGTCGAAGTTCTGCTGGAGGTGGGAGTTGAAGCTACTTCTGACAGGGGACTCTGCCAGATGTTCCCAGCAGACCCTCACAACACGGCATCCTCCCCCACCATCGAAGTCTACTCACCACCAGGTGGTGATCAGTTGACAGCTCCTCCCCTCTCTTCACCCGAGTGTCCATGACATGTGGCCACAAGTCCGATGACACGACCACAAAGTTGATCATCGAACTGAGGCCTAGGGTGTCCTGGTGTCAAGTGCACATATGAACACCCCTATACTTGAACATGGTGTTCGTTATGGACAATCCGTGAGGAGCACAGAAGTCCAATAACAAAACACTGCTCGGATTCAGATTGGGGCGGGGGCATTCCTCCCAGTCATGCCCTTCCAGGTCTTACTGTCATTGCCCACTTGAGCATTGAAGTCTCCCAGCAGTACAAGGGAGTCCCTAGAAGGTATTCCCTCTAGCACCCCCTCCAGGGACTCCAAAAAGGGTGGGTACTCCAAACTGCTGTTCGACGCATACGCATAAACAACAGTCAGGACCTGTCTCCCCACCCGAAGGCAGAGGGAGGCCACCCTCTCGTCCACTGGGGTAAACCCCAATGAACAGGCTCCAAGTCGGGGGCAATAAGTATGCCCACACCTTCTAGGTGCCTCTCACCGGTGGCAACTCCAGAGTGGTGGAGAGTACAGAACCTCTCAAGGAGATTGGTTCCAGAGTCCAAGCTGTGTGTTGAGGTGAGCCCGACTATATCTAGCCAGAATCTCTCGATCTTATGCACTAGCTCAGGCTCCTTCCCCTTTATCAGGCCATGATCTTCAGCTCTCTCTGAATCAGTTCGCAGCTGAGTGTGAAGCGGCTAGGATGAGAATCAGCACCTCCAAGTCCAAGACCATGGTCCTTAGCCGGAAAAGGGTGGAGTACAATCTCAAGGTTGGGAGTGAGATCCTGCCCCAAGTGGAAGAGTTCAAGTATCTCGGGGTCTTGTTCACGAGTGAGGAAAGAATGGATTGTGAGATCGATGGGCGGATCGGTGCGGTGTCCACAGTGATGCGGGCTCTGCATCGGTCTTTCGTGGTGAAAAAGGAGCTCAGCCGTAAGGCAAAGCTCTCAATTTACCAGTCGATCTACGTTCCTACCCTCACCTATGGTCATGAGCTATGGTTAGTGACCGAAAGAACAAGATCACGAACACAAGCGGCTGAAATGAGTTTCCTCCGCAGGGTGTCTGGGCTTTCCCTTAAAGATAGGGTGAGGAGCTCAGTCATCCAGGAGGAGCTCAGAGTAGAGCCACTGCTCCTCCGCATTGAGAGGAGTCAGATGAGGTGGCTCGGGCATCTGATCAGAATGCCTCCTGGATACCTCCCTGGTGAGGTGTTCCGGGTACGTCCAACCGGGAGGAGGCCCCGGGGAAGATCCAGGACACGCTGGAAGGACTATGTCTCCCGGCTGGCCTGGGAACACCTTGGGATTCTCCCGGAAGAGCTAGAAGAAGTGGCCAGGAAGAGGGAAGTGTGGGCCTCTCTGCTCAAGCTGCTGCCCCCGCGACCCAACCTCGGATAAGCGGAAGAGGATGTATGGATGGTATACCGGTTCATACCAAAAACCTTTTTTTATGTTTGTTATGATATGGATTTTTCTTATACCTGAACACCGGTTTAAATAGCCTAAACAACGTTCGGAACGTGGCGCAGCGGGAAACTGTTTAAGGGGGGGACCTTTTTCACTGCTGCACCGCTTAACAGGCATGTTACTTAGTACTTGTGTTACTGGAGGTATTAAGCAGTGGTAATGGACAGAGAACATTCCTAAACGGAAGCTGTAGCAGACGATAAATTTGAACATGATGACACAGAACAACTTTTAATGAGAAAAGGTGCCATGTCTGTTGTCTGAAGATACTTTGGTTTTAAAAGTTTGGATCTGGACCATTATGTTCAAATGTGTGAATACTGTTTCTATACTACTGGATAATACTGCAAGCCAAGTTGTACTTGTTGTATTTCTTTTTCAATACTGTGTAATGTACCTGGTTACTGTGTAATAGTGTGATGATGATGGTCCCCCTACAGACTCCCTCTTCCCACGTGGAAGTTTGTTGAACCAACACCATCGATAGTTATGACCGAGATGAGCTGAGAAATCTCATTGAAGCCAGGGAATGGTGGAAAGTGCTTAAGTGCTTTTGTTAAAAACAGTCAAAAGTAAAACCTAAAGTGTCAATTGTGCAGTGTTCGGGAAAAATACAGTACCCAAATAAATAGCAAATCCATAAAACCAGTGAAATTTGGGGATAAAATCCATAATAAATAAATCTGTTAAAATGCAGTCTCTCTCCTCACCCGATCGCAGCACACCACCTTCTGTCTCCACAGCTCATCCTTTACGGGCGTTGCTGGAGGAGCCTTTGCAGCACAAACTGCTTTCTGCCAACTCCTGTCTTGGCTGCCGCAACACTGCGCAGCCAAACCGTCCAAGGTCGGCACACCTCCCGTCTTCCTTCGTGCTAACTCAGTCACTCCTCTGATCCATTGGGTGATCTCACATTTCGCTCGCCCCACTCTACATGCTTAGTCAGTGGGATGAACCAGCCCCTAGATCGCCTCAGCCTGCACTCCCTCACGGAGCCCCAGCTCATGCTGCCTTCACTTTCCTGGTTTCTGTATCGTCTCCCATGACTGCCTTTTCCCTTCTTTAACTTCCTTGTGTTGTATCTTTTCTTTTTTGCTTCTCCATATCCTGCTGGCCCATAAATATACATCTCTGTGGGCGCAGCACCTTATTCACACGCCGCAGTAAGCTGATGAAGTAATAGAGAATGATTGGGTGTGACTCACCCCAATCACCTCATCAACCCCTCACGGACGTGCAATCGCGTTTTGAAGTAATAGTATTATTACTGGAAGTTGCACTATTTATTTTATTGTTTTTATTTTCATTTAAAGATTATGCAGTTAAATGATGGTAAAGTTGTTTAAAAAGTCACTTTAACGTGTCAGGGACATAGATTGTTAACATTAACAGAAAGTGTAGTTGGTTTACAAAAAAATATTTACTATTTCTTTTCTAAGATATGTTCAGTGCAATACAACTTTTGACAAGCACCTCTGGATATTTTACTAAGTCTAAATGCTTCTTTGGATGGTTGACAATATGTTATCAAAATTTTAGTTTAAGTTGTTTGCAAAATTTTTTCAATAAAAAGGTTCTATATTTTGACTGCAACTGTCATGCAATGTGATTCCTTCACTTCATTAGTGCCCCCCACCTTGAAAAATATACTTTATGGGGTC
The DNA here is from genome assembly GCF_016835505.1 of Polypterus senegalus. Taxonomy (NCBI): domain Eukaryota; kingdom Metazoa; phylum Chordata; class Cladistia; order Polypteriformes; family Polypteridae; genus Polypterus; species Polypterus senegalus. Next base: position 85,740,725 of record NC_053169.1, on the reverse strand, counting down.
AATCAGGTGTGTGGAAATCCAACGGCCAACTCGTCTGACATGGGTAAATTTACTGTCGGACAAGTGTGTTTTTCTGGTTTCAGTTGTCCGTGGACAAGTGCAATTTTCTGGAGAAAAAAGAATTATGTGCGCTGTGCAGGGTTCATTTTTACCACTACTTTCAAATTTTAAACATTTGGGTACGTACTTCGTGCGTAAACAGTCTACTTAGGCATGTTCTTCATCTCTCAAATTTTCAAAAATGACAGCTGATTTTTCAAAAGGGAAGCACTCTTACGGTCTTACATAGGTATTTTACCCTACTATTTACACGCTTGGAGATATAAAGTCAAAACTTGAATATATAAAGTCAGCGCTGGAATATATAAAGTCAAAAGTTGAATATATAAAGTCAAAACCTGAATATACAAAGTCAGCGTCGGAATTTATAAAGTCATTCCTGATTATATAAAGTCAACATCGGAGTATATAAACTCACTCCTGAATACATAAAGTGAAAGTCAAAATCTATTGATTGAAACGACTCTGAACTGAACTAAGTTAACAAAAACGTATTTAGAAAAATAAATTATAATAACACTGTTCGGTTAATGTTTTGAAAATGATGCATGTGCCCTGCCTAGGATTTGTTTCTGCCTTGCCTGTGGTCGGATTCAACGTGTTGGGAAATGGATGGATATTCCAGCGCTGACTTTGTATATTCCGACGCTGACTTTATATATTGAAATTTTGACTTTATATATTGCAGCGCTTACTTTATAGCCTGTATTCCGACGCTGACTTTATATATTCAAGATTTGACTTTATAGATTCGCAATTGACTTTATATATACAAGTTTTGACTTTATATAGTTAAATGTAGTCATCATTGCATAACTTTTTCTTTACTATAGAAATTTAAAGACTAAATTCAACTTCTATTCCTAACAAAGATATTTCTGGTGACTAAATAGAAGCTACTTATATCCAAATTTGAGCTATTGAGCTGTCGGCTGCCTGCCTGAATAAATCACCCTCTCGCTCTTACTTTTTTTACCGTTCATTTAATCATGGCTAGTGGCGGAAAAATTATAAAATGGAAGGAGGATTACACTGAGTATGCTTTACCAAAACAATTATTGATGGCGAATCGATTATTCATAAAGCTTCAATTGGTGATCTGTTTTTCTGTGTTAACCTCATATTTTTTCATACTTCTTCTCAAACCAAGGGGGTGCAAGGCTAAAATGAATCGGAAAGCGCTGATCAATGTAATCGGTGTACCAGGAAATCATGCATTGATAGAAGTTCCCCTTTGCTTGTGATTAAATGCGTGATTTTTAACACGTTATGGAGCACATGCATCGAAGCTTCTCAGCTGTGCTTGTGCTAAGAAAAGGAACTATTTTAAAAATAACACGATTGTCAATGTAACCTTTTGTAAGTAGTGCCTGGAGGATTCAGTGTGGAGAAACTCTAGACACAGCGTGTGTATTAACTTGTGGATTTTTCTGTGAGTATTTGGTGGCAGCGTCACAAATTCATAACACTGCGTTAGCTGCGGAGTGCAGCTCAGAACGAAATGAGATGAATGGGAGGGGAGATGATGACGTGACTCCCCCATCCGCCTTAACTGTCAATCCCCCACAAACACAGTCTCTTGGAATTTGCATAAGCACAGCCCTTCACCTGCAATTTTAACTTAGTTACAAAGTGATCAAAACTCGTTCATATCCTGCGTCCTCTCATTAAACTTGTATCCCGCATTACCCGTGGGCATGACAAACACCAGCGGCAGCCTGTGTATGAACTTAATTTAAAGTTTAGGTTTACGCCGTGCTTTTTTTTTCCAAAGTAGCAGCACTCATGAATATGGTTGTATGTGTCACTCGCTCGCTTCTTATTGTTTTGCTGCCTTCTGAATTATATAATGCATGTTTTCTTCAGTGCTTTTTGGAGCTCTTCCTGGTTTTCTACGTACTGCGTTGACAGTCAGTTCACGTGATTACGTGGGAGGCGTGATGATGTCACACGAAACTCCGCCCCCCACGGCTTTCAAGCTCAACTCCATTGCAGTATATGTAGAAAAATAGCTTCCAGTTATGACCATTACGCGTAGAATTTCGAAATGAAACCTGCCCAACTTTTGTAAGTAAGCTGTTAGGAATGAGCCTGCCAAATGTCAGCCTTCTACCTACACGGGAAGTTGGAGAATTAGTGATGAGTCAGTGAGTGAGTGAGTCAGTGAGGGCTTTGCCTTTTATTAGTATAGATTTATAAAATTCATTGTTTTTACATAAAAATGCGGTCATTTTACTTACAATGCAAATGTTTTCACCACATAACAAAGCTTGTTAGGCAGTTAATCTTTCCAGAAATTTGCAATTTTGCGTAGGTTGTGATATACTGAGGAGTTAAGAAATGTATTGCGTGACATCAATTTTGATGAGCTGTCTATAGATCGTTTTTGATTAGGAAATTTTTCATATAAAACAAGTTGGTTTTGCACTGTCAGTTTATTAAAAATAAAGAAGAAAACATTCTAACGGTTTCCAAATGTTATGAAATATCTATAAAAATCTTCACTTAGACGCGATTATTTTTTCCCCGACAACATCAGTAATACTTACTTCTTTGGTAAATCAGTCCAGGAACCATGCAGTTCAGCTCAAGCAGAAATGAACAGCATTCAGCCCATGCTGTCTGAGATGGTAAAGATTCTTAGGGGAGAAGATGTTACAAAACAAAAGCTGAAGAACATGGCAGAAAATGAATCAGGACAGTGTTCTGTTATGTAACTGTAATATATGAAAAAAGAACTAGTGTAGCTATAATGAAGGCATAGTTTATTTTATTTGCTATTTGTTTATGGGCAAGTGAATTTAACTGGCGGACAAGTGGATTTTCTAAGTTTACTTGTCCGTTGACAAGTAGAAAAAAATTTGATTTCCACACCCCTGCCAATGCAAACCTTTATTAATAATTTTGTGCACATTAAAATGTTTTTTTGTACAATGTACATTTCTCATGACAGTGGAATAGGTTATTCTTTGCCAGTCTACTGCAGTAATTGCAGTGGAAAATGTGGTTAACTCATGCATGGAAAAAAAAATACAGTTAAATACCGTGAAACTGGTACAGTTTTGAAAAATACCGTGATATAGAATTTTGGTCATACTGCCCAGCACTAGTTTACATCAGTCTTCGTAGCAGAGTCTTGTACTGCTTTTGGGCATGAATTTAATAAAGGGTCTGCAATTATGCTTTAATAGCAATGCTGTTGTACCATGTGTTATCACAAGTTCTGTTCCAGCGCTACACCTTTCTACAGTTTCAAAACCTTCTGTTATCCCAGGATGTGCAATAGTCTTCGAGCCAGAGCTAAAGTTCTAGAGTCTGTCACTCCAGCACTGCTCCTTCTTCAAGCAGGGATTAATTAAAGAGCTATGCCTCTACTTGGGTCTTGACTGTTGTGGTTGTCCAAAAACCTGTGATAATCATGTATTTCTTAACTTGTGAGAAACTAATGAAGCTGTCATTGTAGACAGCTATCCTATTCCACACATGGACGAAATGCTATCATTGCTGGGGGAACCAGCAGTTTTCTCCACAATCAATCTAGAAACTGTATTCTTTCGACTTTTGCTTCATGAAGATATCTGTGATCTGGCCGCCTTTATTACTCATGAAGCGTTCTTCAAATTCTGCCAGATTGCATAGGGTTTAGCATCTGCTCTCTCAGATTTTCAAAAGATGCGTAGTATAATTCTACAGTGGTTGCCACATGTTGCTACTTGGTTGATATCATTTTGTGGCAATGAACACAAGCTAATTGTGATTGTAAATTTCAAGCAATTCTTAAATGCATGAAAGATGCAGTATTACAGCTGAATGAATTAAAATGGCATTTCAATTGGTCTAGTCAGCACTTCTTGAGTTATAAAGTTTTATCACAAGGCACACTGTATGATTAGGAACATTGTACTGCTCTCCTGTGTGCTCCAGCTTCAACTGACATTTCCAAGTTGTGTTCATTCCTTGGATTTGCCTCTTGGTATAATACGTTTATTCCAAACTTTACCACTATTGCGGTACATTACAGGGCTGCCTCTGCCAAGATATTCAGTTCTCTTGGTCTGAAGAGGAGCAGAACAGTTTTATGACAAGGAAAGAGTTGCTGACTGACAGTCCTTTATTCAATCCTGACTTACCTAGTTTGCTTTACAATGGGGCATCTGATTGGGTCTTAACTGTCCTTGTTCTAGACCTCTCTGACTGTAAAGAATGCACAATTGCCTTTGCATCCATAACTCTTGCTGCTGCTGAAAAGAAATTCTACAGCTGAAAAATAGGCCTTTGGATATGTGTGGACTGTTGATAAATGAAGGACTTACTAGTGGAGTCATAAATTTACTCTCCTCACTGATCAACAGGTGTTGACCACTCCTAAGTCCTTCAAAGGATCTGATCATACAGGCATTTGGATCACACTCTGGGCTTGTACTTTACCTATATTGTTGCTTATCATCTTAGATCACAGAATTTCATTACTGACTGCCTCCCTAGTTTGACCTTGCTTTCTGCTTATGAGGACACTTATGATACTGATGAGTGTCATAAATGACAATGTTGTCTCCTGCTTTAACTGTCCTTAGGTTAGTTTTCATCTGCCTCTGCATCTTGCCGTGAATTCACTGTCCAGTAAAGTCAGATTTGGGTTGACCTTCTTCTCTTAATACATCTGACAAACTTATGAACCCATATTTCCGATTACAAGATGATTTTATTGTACAACATGGATAGGTCTTCTGTGGTGCTTGTTTCATTGTCCCAGTCTCCTTAATTGAACTTGCTCCTGAAGGTCATCAAGGCATTGTGAGAACTTCTGCGAGTGCTCGTCTTTACGCACTGTTACTCACAAAGCTAGGGTCAAATTCTGATCATAGTTTTGACTCTTTTAAGAACAACGCATTTGATGAAAGACTTGATGCCATGTTTGAGTTTTAAGTGCTACTTTTATTTTAACTTGTGTGAGAAATTGTTTAGGTGCAAGAGATTAAACGTTCTTAAAAGGGGAAACTATATTTACTTGTGCAGTGCTACTAGATATGACATCTAAAATTGGTGCAATGATAGCTGACAGTTTGGGGCTTAATGGATTTCATGGTTGTACATCATAAAATGCTTTGATTATGTATCATAAAAAACCCTACTCTTCAACCATTTGTAGTTCCTTTTTTATGTAAGCAGAGTAATAGCCGTTTTTTTTTTTTAGGTATGTAATTAAATAGTGATAATGTCAAATACACCTTAGCACATATGGGGTAAAGATATATTGAATGTAATACATCAAGTTGGCAATAGAAAAGGCTGTGTCTTGATGTAATAGAAAGAGAGTGAAAAAATGTGGCAGTAGAAGTGTTCATGTTAACAACTGTTTGGTTACTCTCATTGAATGAAATCTTTGACTATTTGGACACAGTGGCTTTAATTTATTCTCCAGACTACTTAACAAACTGACATCAAGGTACTTATCTGTTTGGCAGGACTATATGACTGTTGTGACTACTACTTTTCCTCTGCAATTTTTGCTTTTTCTGGGTGATATACGTATATATTTAGAAATGTATTTACTATTATAGACTATTTATTTTTTTTTGTAAAAAATCAGCAAAGTAAATTTGCTGATCTTAGGATGAAATTGGGAAAGTTCATCAAGTGTAGGTTGTTTTAGGTATGAGCTGCAGCATGTTATGGTGTGGGTTTTGGTAGGTGAGTAAAAGACTGACTTTTCAAATCACAGACCTCCACTCTGTATAGCATAGCAGCTTATCCACATGATTATGTGAATATTATGCAGCCTAATGATGCTCTTTATTCATGTCCTGAAATATGGAACATGATCTTAGATGAGATGAAATTAAGTTTTTTTTATTGATCTTTGACCAAAGCCAAGTATTTGTTAGGAATGGTCCACAAGAACAATAAAATCAAATCCTTTTGTCTATTCCTCCCAATCATGCCCCTCAAGATATCACAATTATTTCTCATGTTAGGGTTGAAGTCTCCAAAACTACAGAGTCGGTAAATGTGACCTTTCTAGCAAGAAAAGCACTCCTTTAATATGAGTAAAATACTATGAATAATTGTTAGGCGAATATACACAAATAATAAATTTTTTTCTCCTTGCAACTCAAAATCTCCTTGAGGTGATCCTTTTTTGCCCCAGGACTTGCTCAGACTCTTTGTGCCCATCTGGAAGCTTTTACGTATATCCACACTCACCTGGTGTTATGATTTGGTTTTGTTTTACATTTTTTTTTTTTTATTACATTTTACATTTTTTCGGTGTTGTTTTCTACCCATTTGGGGGTTTGAAGTATGCAGAATGTGATTTTGACATTTATTTTTCTAAATTAGTTACATATTTTGTTTTTCCACAATTTTATGACTTAATAAGGGTGTACAGTTTTGTAGGCCATGGCATTTAACATCATAGTCAAATTGATATAAACATCAATGCTTGGCTGCGGTGGGCTGGCGCCCTGCCCGGAGTTTGTTCCGTTGCTTGCGCCCTGTGTTGGCTGGGATTGGCTCCAGCAGACCCCCATGACCCTGTAGTTAGGATATAGCAGGTTGGATGATGGATGGATCAATGGTTGGTATTTTCTAGTTATCTGAGGTTATGGGTGGAAACGTCTATCTTTCACAATGTATGTTTCTGGCAATATACTTAATTGCTTTGAATTCTTCGACTTTGAGTTTTTAATTTTACATTAGGCTTGACAAAAGATTGGACTAACTAATATTTTATTTCCTGGTCCATTCTCAGTTTAGAGAAAAAAAACAACAAATTTTCCTGTTACAGAATCTCCTGTCTAGAGTGTGACAATGACCAGAAAACCAAACATTCTGATTACAGGTCAAATGCTTTGAATAAAGAAGAGGCTGACAGTATCTAGCTGTTATTTATCCACTTCCCACAAGTGCCACTTCCTTTTCCTACCAATGTAGTGACTTTCCACATCCCAAGAGCCAGTTTCTGTTTACAAGTCTGAGTAAATCTGTGTATCCACTTCATTGGTGTCAAATGTCATCAAAGCTGACACCCGCCTGTTTGTCTTAAAGGTAATGAAATCACAGAATGGCTCCACAAATCCTCTTAAAGCTAGGCCCAAACTTACTCTATATTGTCATTAGGCCTGATCTGGAAAAAGTAGGTCCTGATATCTATTTTCCATTGATTTACATTAATTTAATCATATACAGTACTAGCATATTTTAAATTGTCATTCTCCTCAGGCTCCCATATTATAGACCAGATTACCACATGGCTCAAACTATTGATCAACTAGAATAATGTAATAGTTCTGATTGGTCAAGTAAAAAGAATGATAAATGCATTTTAAGCCAATAATAAATTATGTTAAATTAGGTTAAGTTATAAAAATAATGTAACATAAAAATATTTTGTAAGTGAAGTCAAAGTCATTAATGGGTGATGTTTGAAATATGTGGATTAAAATTTTGTTTTTCAAGTGTTTTTTTTGTTTCTGGTTTGTTCTGCTGAGTGTAATAACACATATTTAGAATTACACTAATTTACTGATTGGCTAATTTTCATTTTTAGTGTGTTGTTTTCTGATTTAAGCATACTTTTCTTCATTAAAGCTTTTTTGTTTGCTGAATGCCTTCCATTGTTGCAGCCTCATCCAAATTAATAACAAGTGTACTATTTTCTGTGGTATCTGAGGTTAAAAAATGTTTGCACAAACTGTTGCCTTAATTACTTTGAATTGATTACTTCATTGTACTATATAAACTGTATTGGGACTACAGGAAAAAAAAAAAAAGCTATAAATAGAAACATTAGCGTCATTAAAGACATAAAGCAGTTTCTTCTCACATGAATATCAAAAGTTTTTTATTTTTAGTAGGAGAAAACTTGAATTCGAAAGGGCAGTTGCTGTCATCGCCATGCTCCATTTTCAAAACATTATGTACTTTATTGGAATTTGCTCCAGCTAAGTTCAGCGGTAGATTCCATAGTCTTCAAAATGTTAGAAATGTCAGAATCAGGCAGTTCTAATTCTGCATTTTTGAAGACAGAGCAAGAGATGTTCACTGGGAATTTGGTTATAATGTCCAAAAACTGGTACCTCTCATAATCCACACCTTGCTAACAGTTTATTAGCAGAAATTTGTTTTTTAAATGAATATTGGCCTTAAGGGCATACACATTTTGAAGTAAATTAGTTAAATTCAAACTGAGTAAAAAAAGCATATTTTATAAAATGTAAGAGTTATTTTGTTATATATAAAAGCATTTTTGATTTGCAGGTGTAAAACATTAACATTGGACTTAATACTTTGTCTCAGAGTAAATTATATATCATTTTGCTAATATACACACTATTCTCATAAGCAACCATTATAATTTATACAGTTATAAATAAATTTGTACAAAGACCAAAAATAGAAGTAGGTTAGACCAAAGTAAAGGGTTAAGGTCTCCTCTAGTGGTGTGCTAGCCATTAAATTCAGCATTGAACAGGTGTGTTTTTAGACATGGTACAGCTATTTTCTGAAATGTAATTTCTCCTTTTTATTAAGTTAACTTTTTTATGAGTTTTATTGACATTTCTCTAACCTTAGCCTTTTATATCTGATTTATAACCTTGTGTTATGCACTTTATTTTACATTGTCAAGTGTTTTCACTGAGAGGTGGGTGGCTATCAAGCTGTTCACACTTACTGTCTGCCTGCTCTGTTTGAGTGTCATTTTTTTAATATAGTTGATTAGTTTTTCAGTTAACTGTTAGCTGGCTGTTCTTTGAACAGGGTGAGCCAAAATGAAGTGCCATGTTTCTCAAGATGATTGTGTGAGATAGAAGCAGCTGGGTGGCTTGGGGTGGGGGTCCTTTGATATGTGATTCCTTGAAGTTTTCAGCCAGCAACATGCCTTGGTCTGGTGTGCACCATGCTTTAGCTATCAATGCGTTTTTCAAAAATAACGAACCCATCATTACTACATACCATGCCATCCGAACGCACTTCAGCTTTCCTCCTAACGATGACATCCCAAATCAGAAAACAATTCTTCAGTGGGTGGCTAAATGTAGACAGACGGGTACAACATTGAACAGAAAATCTCCAGGCCATCTTAGGACTGTAAATGCCTGAAAAAATCCAAACTGTAAGGGCATCAATTTTGCAGTCTCCTAGACATTCAGCGCACAAACATGCTTCTTCATTAAGCATTTTCAACACGTCTTTAAGAAGGATTTGGCATAAGGACCTTAATTCCCATCCATACAAAATGATGGTAGTGCAGGGACTCCCTAAGAAAGACTGGGAGAGCTGTAAAGTTGTATGCAAACATTCTGCAAATTGTTCATTGAGATGCCATTGTCATGTGCAGAGATGAGGCACATTTCCATTTGAATTGTTGCGTAAATAAGCAAAACATTCGCTATTGAGCAGAAACCAACCCTCTTGAACTTCATCAGAGACCCTGGCACAGTGAGCGTGTTACAGTTTGGTGCGCCATTGCAGAATTTGACATTTGTAGACCCTTACTTTTTTGAGAATGGGGGAGCAACAGTCACCATCACTTTAGAATGTTTCATTGAAATGCTAGAGAACTTTTTTCAGCCCCAACTGGAAGAAGTGAATGTGGTGAATGCCTGGTTTCAACAGGATGGAGCAGCAGCTTATACGGTGCATTAGATTCATGCAAGTTTTGCAGAAGATGTTTCCAGTGAAGCTGATCTCTCTGTGCAGCGATGTTGGGTGTCCTTCAGGTTCGCCTGATTTTCGCTCTGTGTGATTTCTTCTTGTGGAACTATCTCAGATTGAAGGTATACACACACCGACCTCAAAACCTCGAAGTCCTCAAGGACGCTATTCCCCTTGAAATGGCTCAACAAGTCATGTGAGCGTTCAGAAATCGTCTCGGAGTGTATCGCTAATGACGGCCACCACCTTGAAGACATCATTTTTAAAATGGTGAAAAAAATTATTTTGTACACCCCTTCTTGCGTAATAATGAAATATATTTTTTATTGTAGCATTTTCATAAAATAAATGTTTAAAATGTAGTACTTTTTAGCTCACCCTGTATTATACTGTAGTAGTACAGTATATTGAAGCACACTTTACCCTTTTTGTTTCTTAGCATACAGTTGGGGCACAATTAAAATGGTGAATAATCATTATTATGTTTTAATTTAACTATATAAATTATGCACTAAATATAATGTTGCAAGTCAAGAAAATTGTACAGTTACCAAAATATATAATTTTAAATTTAAAATGTAACACAACCAAAATTCATTACTCTCTATTTGCAGGAAAATATATTATCCTATGAAATGACTCGAAGGGCTTTTGGTATCCTATCAGCTATTTCTACAGCTATGTTGATACTGTCCAATTTGGTATTTCTTGGAGGAAACCATGTGGGAAAGATCTACTGGCAGAGGATATTTATTCAAGGTAACAGGTGTTATTTTTCATCAATTTCCTACAGAGATTTCATTAATCAGGCAATAATAAATGCATGGAATGTTAAAATATCAAAGCATCTACTGATACTAAATTTTAGAGTCATCATGAATGCACGGTATTTATAATTGCACATTTATAACAAAAAAGGATAAATTTATATTAAGTTGCTTCACACTCCAAGGTGACATACTACATGTAACAATTTATAGGGTCATTATTGTCACAAGGACTAAACACGTGATGCATTATATTTTTAATATGTTTTCAGAAATGTACAGAATGAGGTGGCATCAGTGGCTCAAGCCTCTGCCCCTATCCCCTAATTGACTCAACTGCCCTTCTTTGCTTGTAGAAAAAACGTTCAGCCATTTTTTTTCTGTCACGTGAGACCTCTTAATATTTTGCATGAGTCTCTAATTAAGACCTAAATGATTCCGTCTAAACACAAGTACTTGTTTCCTGGTTGTTTTAAAAATTGAAAGAAAAAGCAGCATTAAGCAACATAGGTCACTACACCTGTTGTATTACAAAATGTTTAACAGTCGCACTGAGATAATACACAAATTTCTCACAAGCAGTGTGCTAAAGTAGCATAATAAACAGGTATCAGAATGAGCACTTTGTGTTTAAGTAAGACTATTTCCATTCAACAGTTTAAATATGCAAACCAATGAACTTGCCATATATGTTAGCTACGCTGGATGAGATCTGCAAAAGCATTGGGTTTTGGGCCAGGTTCACGTGGATTTTTCACATTCATCTTTAGAATCGGTTCAGGTTTGGGTTTGTTTTATAATAAGTAAAAATGAATTGTGCTTATTTTTATTTTATTTTTTTTATTTATTTTTATCAGAAGAAATTTGTATCGCATTTTGTATGGTCATTCTCTTTCTTTTGCTGATATATGCGTAACAGAAAAAGGTACTGGATCATAAAAATTTTACTTTTCCTTGCAGAAAGTCTAGAGCATAAGAGAGAACAGTAATACACATAAACAAATGGTAGCAGATGATAATTTCCTGTGGCTTCCTGAATGTTTGTCCCACAACAGAAACTTTTTTGGGGAAAAACAAATCTTTGAAATTGTATTGCTTTTAAGATGAGGCAAAATTGCAGTTGGCATTGCATTTAATTAGATGGTAATTCTTTCATTTGTTCTTTCTTCTTGTTAAGTTGTATTTTCTTACAAAAATAAAGTATATCCTCAGTAAAGAGGGTGTAATATTTGTTCTGTTAATTAAACGTAATCAGCAATTATGAACAACCATTTTTTGCTAAGGTTATGAATATTATAAAGACTGTAAAATTATATTCAAACTTCCTTAAAAAGTATAGGAGTGTGACAGTTTGGGTTGGCTTCACACTACCCGTTCCTTCCAGGATCCTCTTGAACCTGGATGGTCGATAGACTTGAAACTGAAATGAGCCAGATTAATGAACACACAGGCAGCAGCAAAGGGTAGGTGCAAACAGTGATCAGTGCTTTTATTTAAAACAATTAAAACAAAGTGTCCAAAACAGTGCAGTGCACCAAATGATAAAGCCAATAAATAAATAATCCATAAAAATTAATGGATTATAATCCATAAATAATTATTCCATTAAAACAAGGTTAAAATCCGTGTAGGAAACTACACCAGGGCTCGGGATTTTAAAGGATATTCCTTTAAGACAGACGTCTCCCCGGCTTACCGTATTTGGGTCTCGCAGCACAGAGAAACATCAACTGACAGGTTCAGAAAACTACCTGATCCATGTGTGTCCCTGCCGCCCATCCAATGGCATTCCATGGGGTGCTGCCGAGCTTCCATTACTTCGAGTTCTGCTGCCATCTCTGATTACTATTGCTCCCTGGCTGCTCAGCAGAAACAACCTTCATGATTTGTGTCCAGGGTACTCTTACCGTAATAAATTCTACTCTGTTAACTGCTCCTTCTCCCCTTTTTATCCAGTGCCAACCAGAAATCCTCTGTATGTGCGTACTGTGTCATTATTTTACCCATTTTAAGGTGCGTTTGCACATAATGTGAAAAGTACCTACTATCCTCATCATGTCTGTCTGGTTGTATGTCACTCCAGATAAAATAACTTGGTTCCCACTTGATTGATCCTGTTTCAATTTGGCACACTTATTCTTCAAAAAAATTTGTCAAGAAAGTTCAGCTTTTATGAGGTTACCTCAAGTAAAGTGCACTGTACATGAAGTCTTTTGACATAACTCCTATTGAAAGACTTCGGTGACTTTTCAGACTCTTCAGTATTAAAACTGGGAGGATTAGTTTACTGTTTCTGATCTTGCTTAAGAGATGCTAATTTGTCTTATACCTTTTGTAGATTTGTGCCTTTTACTTGCCTGATAACTGATTCAAACAGGGAAACAGGGAATTGCTGGCAGAGGTTTGTGCACTGCTGTAGGACAAAGTGTGCATTGCTCATTCTTGTAGGTTTTTACTGGCACACAAAGCCTCGGACAATGTGGGCACTGCGCATTGTGCTGGCCTTCTAGTGGCACACAAAGACTATTAAGACAGCACATTTAACAGGGATGCAGAAATTTAGCTGCACCCCCCACTTGCATTTCAGAGTAAGAGACTGAATTACAGCTCACACCAGAATCGGCACAGTACTTCATCTGATAATAAATGTGTAAACTGGAGCTTAGCTGACATCTTTGCAGGGGCTACTTCAGACAAAGGGCACCAAATGAACATTTATCATAGGCTTGTGTGTGCAAACTGAACCTGCCTGGATGAGATGGATAAAATAACACTCCTACGAGCAGGCACAGGCTGAGTTATTGGAAGTGACCTTGATCCAATCGCCAGAGGTTACACCTTCCTTCAAAATTAGCTATGCTCATCTCTTACCTCACTCTCTGAAATCTAAAAGCTGTTGAGTTGCTGTCTTTTTTGGGGGCTGAAAGGTAACAATCTCTTAACTTTGTGAACCTGAAAGCCAAGCTCCAGTTTGCCACGCCTGCTGCACTCTGCCAAGCTCTGTCCCAGTGACTGAGCCCAGTCTGAGAAAACTAAGTCACAGCCATTATTTCAAGAATGGAACTTCAGCATCTTCAATCTTGTGGCACAAAGAGTAATGTTTTTTCCTGTGAAATTGCAGAGGGAACAGCAAAGAGCCCAACAATCATCTGAGAAAACCATAGTACACCATAAATAAATGACCACATGGCAAAGAGCAGGGACACACTCTTAACACAAGAAATGTCCCCCATTTGAACCCAGAACAACAACAAAAAACAACTACACACAACATCGGACATCCTTAAAGATTTGGTGTAAAACTGTTTATCTGTGCAAAGACAAATTAGAATAGCCAGCTTCTTCTGTGTTATATGTCTGTCCGTCTTGTCTGTTTTGTGTCCTGTCTTCTGTTTTGATATAATGTATATGCAGTTATCATATTTCTGTAATCCTTGTCTTTTCAATAATTTGATTATTCTGTTTCTTAAAACAAGTGTGCTTTAGTTGCCTTGATGTAAGTTTAACTGCTGGGGACCACCTCCTACAGAGAAAAGTAAGGTAAATAAAATGGTAGCCTAAGCGAATTATTTAATGAATTACTGGCTTTGCCAAAGGCAAAACTGATAATTAACAGAGTTAAAATTCTCTTCACTTCCAACACTGATTCAGATTGTGTCTGTGTTAATCTCCGTCCCAGCAGCTCACTTTCCGTCCTCCTTAAAATCATAGTGGGTAAGTTACAAGATGTTTGTACTGATAAAGTAAGAAATTCTAGAAACTTAGGAAGAAATGAATGAAAAGGCAGCAAGTTTCCAGTTGCATTTCAGTGATATGTTATGCATACAGTGAATAAAAGTGTACTCAGGATATCCGTTGCACTAACAATAACCTCATAAATGTATCCTCTACAGATGAAAATTATTCAGTATTTCTGTGACATTGTAATTTATTGGCACAGTGACCAACTATCTTTCATGGGTGGTTGCTGCCAGCAGTTTTACCTTTAAATTTCAGTAGAGATTTTAATTCTCCTTTATGTACTTCTTTCAAAAATGTTATTTTTAAGAAATTTCAAATCCAGTTAACTATAAACCTTTCACAATCAGTTTTTTTTTTTTTTGTTTGTTTTTTTTTTATCACTTGAGTTGAACTCTACTGTCTTTGAAAGCTGTTTAGCACCCTCAAGCCTATTTGGGCTTCATTTTCAACTGTGTGATATTGTAAAGTGCTGTTCAAAAATATGAACTTTATTTACTTTAATTACAAATGTAATTACATTCTATTATCCCTGCTATTTTCGGATATAACTCACAGTAACAAAAAATGTATTTAATAAATATGATAACATTTTAAAGAAATCATTAGAAAATTTTTAAATGCTCCAACTTTCAAAACAGTTAACTAAATTTCTAAATACACTTAAATATAAAACCAAGCATTCATTTTCTTATTTGTTGTTTATTTTATTACATGTTGTCATTTTTTCTGTGTCAATTTTGGTCTTCCTCATATATGGATGAATTAAAGGTTCATTGTGTTTGTGAAAAGCATGTTTAAAGTATTAGGGGACTTGGTTTGGATTACAGTTTTGGCTTTGGGTTAAACTGAAAAAATCCAATCTGTATTCAATGTTACATCTAGTTCTGAAAACTTTAATTCTTAGATATGCTTGGTTGGGAAAAATGCATTGAGAAACTCCTATACATTGAGTTGTAGACTCATTTTCTTTCTAGTTGTAGAAGAAATGTAAGATAATTGACCACGTTTAAAAATTAAGCATGTGTATAGAGTGTGTGGATGTGTGGGTGGGGAAGGTGAGGGTGTTGATGCCACTAAGAGAAATGCAAGTGTAGCTAGATGATGTGAGGAATTATTGTAGATGACAGAATGGGGTTTTGACAGATTTTGACTTTAAGAAATGTGGAAAAAGCAAACCTTGTGTTTAGATAAGGATCCATTGTCATGCTGTAGAATTTGTTCCTCTCTTGTTTCAAGCCTCTAGTCTTCAGTGTCCTGTGAAGAATATGATGACACCAGGTGATACTATTTATCCTGATGTAATCATAGTGATAAAGAATGAATGTCATAAAACATCTATCTCTTTTAGTAGCTTTCTTATGTGATAGATATTCTTCTGAATTTTGTTTTTCTCCTTTTGATTGCTATTTTGAGTTGGTCTGCGTGGTGTTGTCTATTTAATTACATCTGTTAGTATATCCTGTATAACAGAGGTTTGCTCACTTGCTGGTATAAGCACTTAATTTTGGGGAATTAGATAATCGCGTAAGGCTCCTCTTCACACCAAGAATTATTTATAATGGTGAAGAGGACAGCTTTTCAGTGAGCATACTTCCAGCCTAATGTCAACCAGGTCGTCTTTGCAGTGAAATTTGGTAAGGTGCTTTTGTTAATCCATTTATTAATTGCCCTCTGGTTTCATATTCATTATGCACTGAAATACAGATATACTATAGAATTCTTTTGTAAAATCTATTTTGAGAAAGACACACAAAAACATAATGGGACTGTCATGATTATTCAGAAACCATTAACAAGGAAAATTACCTTCTGTCATATAGTTTCTGTCTTTTGAATGGATGTTGGCTTTCAATATTTTTAAATAAGTTCAACTTACTTTTAATTGGAACAAATTAACTATTTTTCTTGCATTTGATTTAAAAGTCATACATTCTTGATCTTTAAAATAATTCAGTGGTCCATTAGTTGTTTAAGTATTAACGTTGCAGTAAATTCCATTTTTTCACCAGTACTCTTCTGTTGTGGTTTTATCACAGCTCTTTTCTTTCTTGCATTGTTTAATATAAGGATTTGTTTTAGAAAATATATTTAACATGTCAGATAAATATACTGTGTTTTTAGTGCTTTACAGAGTAAGAAGCTGTTAAAAAAGACTTTTTTGCATCATACCTTTGATTCCACACAGCTGCTGTCTGATGTAGTAATCCTTTTGTGCTTTGTGATATGTTAATGAACGATGAAGCGACTTAATTCTTTATCATGTAAAACCAGACAGGAATTGTCGCATTGTAGGAAAACATACAAAAGGAACAAGTAAATCAGTGGAAATGGTCATCACTGTCTTTTTTGAGAATTGTGTGAAGTATATCAGGCATTTTTTGATTAGCCTGGGTTTTCTTTTTGATATTACGTGTGGTGTTAATAAAACAGAACAAATTACATTTTAAACTCTTAACAATTTTTTTTTTCCCTCCAATTGCTGTCATCTCTGAAAAAGCAGTTATGTTTGACTGTAATTTATTTCTAAAGATGTATGCACCTTTTCACTGTAACAGTGAAAATGCTTTCTGGTTTGTGGGTTTAACTACTTTGCTTTTTTAGTTTGAGGAATAGTGGATCTTTCCCTTAAGTCTTAGATATGTGGATGAAAACACAATTAGAACTTAGAAATAGATAATCTAGTGTGGAACAGCACAATGTTACACAGTATTTAGCAATGCTACCTCACAGCTCTTTGGATATAAGTTTGATTTTTGACCCGGTCACTGTATGTATAAGATTTGCATTTTTTCCCATATTGCTTGCACATTCCATTGAGATGCATTTTAGATTAACTGGCGATTCTAAATTAACCTGTAGTGAGTGAGTGAGTTAGTATGGAGGGGTATGTGTGAGTGTGCCAAAAGACAGAGGGTCATCAAAGCCTGTTCTTATCTTGTCAAGCAGTGTAACATCCATCCATCCATTAGCCAACCCGCTATATCCTAACTACAGGGTCACGGGGGGTCTGCTGGAGCCAATCCCAGCCAACACAGGGTGCAAGGCAGGAAACAAACCCGGGCAGGGTGCCAACCCACCACAGGGCATACACACACCAAGCACACACCAGGGACAATTTAGGATCGCCAATGCACCTAACCTGCATGTCTTTGGACTGTGGGAGGTAAACCGGAGAACCCGGAGGAAACCCACGCAGTAACCAGGGGGCAGACACGGGGAGAACATGCAAACTCCATGCAGGGAGGACCCGGGAAGCGAACCTAGGTCTCCTAACTGCAAGGCAGAAGTGCTACCCACTGCGCTGTCGTGCCGCAGTGTAGCATTGAAACTAAAAATCCTTGCTTCTAAACCCCGTTTTGTGAATTAATTTCCAGATTCTGATGTCACTGTTTGATACTGGACCTATCAAAAAATTCATATTGAACTATAAATGAAATGCCTTTTAATGGTACTTGGTGTAAAATAAAACACTTAATTTATAATGGTTATTACATATTATACATGTATGTGTTCATTAAAATGCAGTGATATGCTCCACACCCCTACAGCTGTTTAAATGCAGTTCCAGAAAACAGACAGCTAGACTGCAGAAATCTTAGATTAAGTGGGCTTCCCCTGACCACAGGAGCAATCTGAGGAGGGGATTTAAAACTGCTGCAGGGATATATGCACATAGAATCTCAGATCATAACACAAGTTGGCATGAATTGTCACTGGTAAGGAAAAGTAAGACAGGTGTGAAAAGAAAATGCATTTTTTGTGATATGAATGTGGGTAATCAACCTTATGGATAGGTCAGTTTCCTAGACCATGTAAGTTCCAATTACCTTTCTCTAAGTATCCTTTTATCCAGGTGTTTTAAGACCAAATAAACATTCTCTTATGTTTTTATTGTGACATATTGTGGGCACTATCACTATTCTATAGTCTTTCTATAGATGATTTAGTATAAATTAGCTTGTTTTAGTTTAATTAGCCTTTATCCTTCCTAATAAACAACTAGATTGTCATATGTTATTTTTTGGGGTGGGTCATGGCCTGCTTTATAATATGCAAAATGTGTTTCTATCCAACTGAAATTGGTCCCATGTTCTTACATTCCTGCACACCTGCTAATGGAAACAACAAACCACATAAAGCAGACTAGACAAGTAGAACTTACTTCCATACATTTCACAGAAACCAAAATAAACTGAAATGCTGATTGCTTTAATTAAAGAAATAAAACTACTAAACCACAGGATGGAGAGAGGTGTCTGCTCCAGAGACACTACATTAATAAAGTTTGCGGTTAATGTCTTCCTTTCGCTGAACTATCTCAGTTAAACTCAACAAGACATCAAAAAAATCTTATATAAAATGCAGATTAGAATAGATATAGCATATTGAAAGACAAGAGGACTTACATGAGTGCAGAAAGAAAATTGCCCAGTAATGGCCAATTGATTTGTGGGTTTAAAACAACAGTTGTGTGATCAATTATTTGTTTTATACTATAACTTCACCAAATATCCTAATGGCTAAATTGATATTCTTACTTTGATTAAAATTACCAGTAATGACTACAATAATACACTTTGGGGCTATAATTGATAGGATGATTCAGCATGTGATTCTTAACATTCCAAAGTATATATATTGTTATTTTCCTAAATTAACACTGTAACAATGAACACTTTTTAAACAAGATATCATTATAATTTAAGCATTAAATAAACACTGTGGCAGACGGTGCCGGACCTTGCCCGGCCAGGATGCCCTTGTAATGGAAGTTCAGGGGGAGAGGACATATTCGGGGCAACACCTCCTCCGGAACACGAGAGGGCACCCCACCTGGATTGCGTAGGGGCCACGGGCTTGGAAGCTTATCCCACCTTGGGCCTATGGCCACTGCCAGAGTACGCCTGAACAGTTGCATAGCCCTGGACTGCAGCACTTCTGCCACCCTCGGAAATGCTGCCAGAAGAAGATCCAGATGCACCTGGAGTACTTCCGGCTGCCTTATAAAAGGGGCAGGCAGATACTATTCAGTGAGCCAGAGTCGTGAGGAGGAGGACGACAATGCTTGCGGGGAGGAGTATAGGCGGCAGCAGAAGAAGAGGGAGCAATAAAGAAAGAGAAAGGAAGAAGGGACTGAGCAATATTGGTTTGGTGATTTGTGCATTGTGCTTGTTGAGTGTTGTGAAAAAGGAAAAGAAATAAAGTGTGTGCTTTTGGACATGTGTCACTTTCTGTCTTTGTTGGGGTTGACTTCCACAACACACAAAATAAATACTAAAGAATAAGCAATTCAAAGATGTGTTTCATCCATTTTTAACTAAATGTTAATATATCACAATGAATTTCAAGAATGTAACTTTAATAAATCAATGCTTCCTTAATTATATAAGGGTTTTACAGTAGTCAAGGTGTTAATCGACATGTGTAACTGACCACTAAATGGAAAACTGGTAACACCCACAATTACCAACCCAAAGCAGCTTTGACTGGGAATAAATGCAAGGCTAATAAGTAAAAAAAACTTTAATAAAAAAACAGAAATTAACAAAATAAGAGCACTTGTCATTAACTATTCTAATCTATCTAGTATGATCATTACATTTAAACTTTTACAGATCATTTAGGTAGACAGGGTCAAAGTCACATTACATACAGATAGAAAATGCTTGTGTGAATCCATATTCTTTAACATTATTTTTTCAGACTCGCAGCATCTTTACATTGTGTATGCAGTCTTATTTGAATCCAATTTTTAGGTACATACAACATCAAGAATGCAAAAATCATAGCATGTGTACAATCATATTTAATTACAGCCATTTCATTCCCTTAATATTTGATTTTAAGGTATGCATATGTTTATTCATTTTCTTTTCTTCCCATTAAATGACTATTGTGCATTATTCACATTGGCAGTAATCATTATTCAGACAGCAAATACAGAACACAATTGTTCTTTTACCTAAACATTGATTGTTATCACTGTCTGTACATTCATTTTGTGAACCTGCAAAGCCACTGTTACAATCAGAATATACCCTCAGCCTTAAAAGCCTAAATTTCTTTTTTTTTGAAAGCATACCCACATAAACACGTGAATGTCCCTAAATTTTGTTAATTTTTGTGTATCATCTTGTCATTGAAATTACAGTAGCCAGATGCTTACAATATGAAAAATGAATAAGTAGGTGTGGTGTGCCAGTAATTGACCCACGTCATAATTTCAAAAAAAAAAAGTGTGTTTTGGACAAGCAGTTGATACTGCGAGCCCCTTATTGAAATCCAGTATGTTTTCCTGTTTTGTTGGAAGTGTTATTTTCTCTTTTAAGATCATTGAATTGACTGGGCCTCAGTAAATTGATTCTTTAAGCAAACCTTTCTCATTACATCTAGCTTGTTCTCCACAACACTGGCCTCTCCTGGCATACTGGAGTAACCAAGTCTTGTTCTGCCAAAAATCCCCAGCAGTTTGTGTGTCATAGCACTGTCTGCACAGATGAAGCAGACCTTCTTGATTTGCTAGCAATGCTATATAGCAGGGTTGCTCCAATCCGAATTTTTAAGGCTGACACCAATCATGGATTTCATGTTACTTGATCCGTCGATTCTAATACAATTTTTTTTTCTTTATCCCCTTAAAAAATGTCTTACACTAATCTCCTGCAAAACCAGACAAATACAAGTTTTGTATCCTATATTAAAGTGTATTTTTATAATTAAACTATAGTCCACAGCTGTTAACTATTCATTTTTATTAGCAAAATTTAATTCTGTAGGCTTATGGTTCAGTGACCATAAAATACAGTACATTTAATTTCTTTAAAATACATATTTTAATAAAATATGTACTGATCAATGACATATGGAATTAAAGAAAATAAAATGATTCTTATAATTACAATTTGTCATACTGTTTAGTTTTTTTTTTGTAATGTACTTATCTGAAACAAGTATTAATTAAAACAGTAGTTTTTACCATTTCTGCAACAACAAAATAATATATTCCCAAAAAATCAATTATTTGATATTGACAATGAAGCACTTCTTAAATGTAAGTATACATGCACTTTTATATTTTAATCAGTTTAAATCATTAATTACAATGCTGTTAAAGTATACATTTACTATATTTATATAGGTTTTTTTTCTTCAGTGTACCAACTAGACAGTTGTAATTCTTGAGGTGCAGTTCTAACATATGGATTGCCATTTTCAGTATGTAGTATTTGTTTCTTATCAAAACTTATGCTGCATGACACACAGGAAACAAATAATAACACAATACTAATATTTAAAAAAAAAGTCTATTGTTTACTAAGCAGCAGTTTCAAATTTTACAATTAAAAGTGTAAGCTGCTATATTTTAAACAAGCACACTGTCCAAACTCAAGTGGTGTCTGTTGTAATTTGAAGGACAAAAAATAAAAGTCTGAACTTCTTAAAGTAGCTTTTCTTACCATTTGTCTTGTTGCACAGGACGACTTCACCGATGACTTTTGTTTTAGTTTATTACTCCACTTTCTTTAAAGTAAAGGCTAATATACTAATCACCTCCTTTTCACTGATCAAATAAGCTTCTACTCACTGCTCTTTGTGTACACTGCAGGAAGTGCTTCAAAATAAAAAAAAATAAGTGAGGTGGCTCAGCTACTGTAATACTTTGTGTAGATGAGCACTACAACTAAATTATTGTAAAGCTTAGAAAAGCAGGGGCTGAAATATCATTTTTGTGATCTACCTTTTTTCAGTGAAAATCATCCAATTTTGATCAGCAGCTAATCAATTGGCTTATCCTACTATATAGTACTAGTACAAGATTACTCGTAAAGAGAGGAGAAACTATGGTCAGTCTGTTCCTATCCTGTTTAAAGGAACATAATACATACATGTAGGGTCAGGTCAGGTTTGGGAACATGCTGTGATTATAATGTCTTGGACTCCTAATTAAGGTTTGGGGCAGCCACCCATATATCGTTTTTTTCAGCTGCAAAAGGGTTTTTGTATCAAAAACACGATGTGCATATCACAGAGTCCAAAACAGAACTGACTATAGTAGCCCAAGATGGAGGCTTTAATGGTCTGGAGAGGAACTGATGTCATCAGAATGGCCGTAACCAGAAGTGACGTCAGCAAAGGGGCTGGCTTTGGAAGGGACGTCTTCTGAGGTGCCAGAACCTTGCAGGATTTCCCGGGAAAGGTCTGTAGGGAACTGAGAAAGACAGTCAGAGCACTCTGCCGCCCCCTGGTTGGATGTTTTATTACACTTACTCAGACCCTTTAGCTGCCTCCTATTCACACGTGTGTGACAATGCTCAGGATCTTGGTTGGCACCCCAGAGACAGGTACTTTATGCAAAGAATTGTGGGACTCTAGAACAAAGAAGTTCTTTCTGGCTCCAGTTAAAAATGCAATTCCCCTTAATTTCACAATTCTGTTAAGGATTTTAAGCCCCTGGATTATTAGGTCCCCATGCTTGAGACTAAACAAGTTTAATTCTCTGATTCTGTCACAGTAGGACATGTGCTTAAGTCCTGAGATGCACTTGGTTGCTCTCCTCTGCACAACTTCAAGTGCTGCTGTGTCTTTCTTGTACCGTGTTGACCAGAACTGCACACAATACTCCAGATGTGGTCTTACAAGTGCATTATATAGTTTGAGCATAATGTCCCATGCCCAGAACTTATTATGATATAACCTAACATTTTATTTTCCTCTTTAATTGCTTCTGTACATTACTTAGTTGATGAAAATGTTGTGTCAACATAAACCTTTTCAGAGGTTGCTTCCAGTATGACAATGTCTCAAATCTTTTATCTATTTATAACTGATGTTCCTTTTGCCCATGTACAGCACTTTGTACTTTTCTACATTAAACTGCGGTTTCCATGTGTTTAACCAGATCTGAACATTGTCCATATCTTTTTGAATTCTTTTTGCTGCCTTGTCACCATCTGCCATCCTTCCAATTTTAGTGTCATCTGAGAATTTCACAAATTTACTAACTCTACAAGAATCAATGTCACAATTAATAATTGTGCAGAAGGAACTCCGAGTCCAGCACAGGGCGGTGAAGGAGCAGTACAGGAGAAATCTGGAGCAGAAGTTGCAGAATAACAGCATGAAGGAAGTGTGGGATAGGATGAAGATCATCACTGGCTGCAGCTCAAAGCGGGGTGCCACCATCGGCAGAGACATGGTGCGAGCAAACCAAATGAACAACTTCTTTAATAGGTTTGACCACATTAACCCACTCTCACCTTGGAGTACTGCACCCTCCACCCATCCTTCTGGTGATACCAGCATAGGAGAGACATCCCCACCCACAATTACAGCAGCACAGGTGAGCAGAGAGCTGAGGAGACTTCGAGCCAGCAAAGCAGTGGGTCCGGATGGAGTATCACCACGACTGCTGTGACAGGCCTGTGCGCTAGAGCTGGGGTGTCCTCTACAGTACATCTTCAACCTGAGTCTGGAACAAGGGAGAGACCCGAGGCTTTGGAAAACATCTTGCATCACTCCACTCCCAAAGGTATCACGTCCTAGTAAGCTGAATGACTTTCGGCCTGTCACTCTGCCATCACATGTGATGAATACCATGGAGCGGCTGCTGCTTCACCACCTGAGGCCACAGGTCCACCACCCCCTCGACCCTCTGCAGTTCGTATACCAGGAGAAGGTGGGAGTGGAGGATGCCATCATCTATATACTACACCGATCCCTCTCCCACTTGGACAAAGGCAGTGGTGCTGTAAGAATTAGGTTTTTGGACTTCTCTAGCGCCTTCAACACCATCCGACCTCTGCTCCTTAGGGACAAGCTGACAGAGATTGGAGTAGATTCATAACTGGTAGTATGGATCGTGGAGTATCTTACAGACAGACCTCAGCAGCAAACCGCGGTGGTGTGCCTAGGAGGCAGCATAAAGAAGAGGGATGCCTCACGCCTGGACAAACTGGTGAGGAAGGCAGGCTCTATTGTAGGCATGGAGCTGGACAGTTTGACATCTGTGGCAGAGCGACGGGCGCTGAGCAGACTCCTGTCAATCATGGAGAATCCACTGCATCCACTGAACAGGATCATCTCCAGACAGAGGAGCAGCTTCAGCAACAGACTGCTGTCACTGTCCTGCTCCACTGACAGATTGAGGAGATCGTTCCTCCCCCACACTATGCGACTCTTCAATTCCACTCCTAGCGTGGGTAAACGTTAACATTATACAAAGTTATTGTCTGTTTTTACCTGCATTTTTATCACTCTTTAATTTAATATTGTTTTTATCAGTATGCTGCTGCTGGAGTATGTGAATTTCCCCTTGGGATTAATAAAGTATCTGTCCATCTGTCTGTCTGTCTAATATAAATCAGAAAAGGTAACGGTCCCTGGACAGACTCCTGAGGAACTCTACTGATGTCCTCATTCTCCTACTGTCTGTACTCTGTCTCCTGCCGGGTAACCAGCTAGAGATCTAGTTTTGTAGGTTATCTCTGATACCTACAGCTTCTAGTTTCAGAATTAATCATTGGTGTGGAATTACTGTGTCAACAGCTTTTTGAAAGTCTGAGTGAATTATATAATATACTTTGTTTTTGTCATCTGTTCCAGTTGCTTCAAAAAATCTAAAAGATTGTTTTGGCAGGGCATTCCTCTCATAAACCCATGCTGGCTGCTATTAACAATATAATTTTTGATTAGATAATTATCTATTTGTCATAATAGTTTCCTTTTAAACTCTAGTTATGTATTTTTGGTATGCACCATATTTTGCATTCATCTATCATTTTTGAACCAGCCTGTTGCTTTGGATTACACAATTATATATTGTAATAATATTAGAGAGAGAGAGAGAGTAAATGTTTTGGGAATTCCACACTGTATGCTTGGAAATAAGCAAACACAAATAACATCTTTCCAGAATGGAGTTCAAAACGGAAATGTTAGACAAAGATAAGATGTTGGATTTATATTGAGGAAACGGGAAGAGGAGGGATCTTGTGGGGACCAGAATTGGAACCAGAAGTGACGTCATCAGAATGTGCAATCTTGGGAGCTGCATGTGACCTTGTTAGGAGGCAGGCTTTTCTGAGGGTCTGCAGAGGGAAAACAAGAGAAAGTATCAGAGGACAGCCCACCCCCTGGCTGGCTGAGAAACACCTATTTTCAAGCATGTAACACGTATGTGACAATGTTTAACAATTATTTGAACTAAAGTAAATCAAGCAATAATTCAACCATTTGCAATTAATTTAGGCTTTTTCACACTATTTAATGTTTGGGTCATCAACATCCATACAATTGCATTACAGCACTAAGCCATGGATTCCTCTTAAGAATTCTGATTTTTGCAATGCAATACAACAACATTTTTGTATAGCACATGTTCTTACAACATCCATCCATTATCCAACCCGCTATATACTAACTACAGGGTCATGGGGGTCTGCTGGAGCCAATCCCAGCCAACACTTGGCACAAGGTAGGAAACAAACTCTGGGCAGGGCGCCAGCCCATGACAGGGCATGCACACACACACACACACACCAAGCACACACTAGGGACAATTTAGAATCGGCAATGCAACTAACCTGCATGTCTTTGGACTGTGTTGAGGAAACCCACGCAGACATGGAGAGAACATGCAAACTCCACGCAGGGAGGACCCGGGAAGCGAACCTGGGTCCCCTAACTGCGAGACAGCAGCGCTACCACTGTGCCACCCATGTACTATATATATTTATACATACATTTATTTATATATATATATATATATATATAGATATATATATATAGATATAGATATAGATATATATATATAGATATAGATATATATATATATATATATATAGATAGATAGATATAGATATATATATATATATATATAGATAGATAGATATATAGATATATATATAGATATATAAAAAAAAATCCTAAGCTTAAAAGTGCAATGATTTTATGCAACTTTTTTGTCACGCTTTAAATCGGGCATATTTTAAAACCTACGTATATATATGTTTGGTATCATTCTTTTCAGAATTTATCGAACTTTAATGTGATGTTGTTAGATTTTCAGATTGTTATTTCTTTTAAATTATAAACTAAAATATCACGAAAGTCGTGCATCGAGCATAGTGGACCTCAGTTTAATGGTAAATATTTTTTTTCTCATTTCATGATTTTTACTCTGTTAAATAATAAATTTTTTTACATAATTATAGAATTTCATGATTTTTGACTCCCAATAAATAATATTTTTTCTTTTGTACATTTACAGATTTTACTAATATTCTGGCTGCAACTCGGGGTTGGGCGCGGAAGGCGCCAGGGGGGCTTGCCCCCCTAATAATGCAATGATATTAAAGAATCAGTAACAACAAAACAAGTTAAGATCAAAAAAAAAACTTCAGTTAGACTGGAGAAAAAATCAAAATCTACAAGTGTTCCAAGGCCAAAAGACCACCAAGCCCTCAATGGGTATTCTACCTAAAATGAATGTTCCTAAATCAGTCCTCTTTGTTTTCATGCTTACCATGATAAGATTCTGAAGAAGTTGGCCTCATTGATTGATGAGACAGCTGTCTTCATTCCGTCATCTAAGGGGGCTGCATGGTGCCTTAATCAGGTGGTGGTGGCACAGATTGACAGCACAGAAGAATCGGAAAAGACAGAAGAGAATAGTGGGGAATGGTTCATTATTAAGCAAAGGCAAATATGTCTTTTCAGAGCCACAACTATTTAGGTATTAAAAATGCCTAAATATTTACCTCTGCATTCACTATTTTGTTGCTTGCATAACCTGCTGCTGAGCACATCTGTTACTATGCAGCTTTAGTTGTTCCTAGAAAGTGCAAGTTAGACCTGTAATACATAGTATAATTGGACAAAACCTTAGTACAGTCATATACTTGGGCTTGCATGCCAGATCTGTGCACAAGAATGGGACACATCCTTATTATATGCTTAGTCTCCATACTGTACAGTGGCTAATACTCTGCTGTGCATTTTTCAGTTTAATGATTATCTTAACAGTACTAATATGTACCAGGTATATGACGCACCACTTTTAGTATATATTGACATTATTTCCCACAAATACAGAGATATTACCAGTAAACAAACGGAGCTGTGTTTTTATTCATCCTTCCATCCATCCATCCTCTTCCGCCTATCCGAGGTTGGGTCGCGGGGGCAGCCGCTTGAGCAGAGATGCCCAGACTTCCCTCTCCCCGGCCACTTCTAGCTCTTCCGGGGGAATCGCGAGGCGTTTCCAGTCCAGCTGGGAGACATAATTTCTTGGGTCTTCCCAGGGGCCGGGGTTGGATGTGCCCGGAACACCACGCCAGGGAGGTGTCCAGGAGGCATCCTGATCAGATGCTCGAGCCACCTCACCTGACTTCTCTTGAAGCGGAGGAGCAGCAGCGGTTCTACTCTAAGCCCCTCCCGGATGACTGAGCTTCTTACCCTATCTTTAAGGGAAAGCCCAGACACCCTGCGGAGGAAACTCATTTCAGCCGCTTGTATTCGCGATCTCGTTCTTTTGGTTACTACCCATAGCTCATGACCATAGTCGACTGGTAAATTGAGAGCTCCTCCTTGAACCGCCACCTTATCGTGGTAGAGGGGTTTGCATGTCCCAATGATCCTAGAAGCTCTGTTGTCCGGGGCTTTATGCCCCTGGTAGGGTCACCCAAGGCAAACTGGTCCTAGGTGAGGGATGAGACAAAGAGCGGTTCAGCCAAACCACATATGAAGAACAAAAACCTTGGACAACGTTTTCCCTCGCCCGGACGCGGGTCACCAGGGCCCCCCTGTGGAGCCAGTCCTGGAGGTGGTGCTCAATGGTGAGCACCTGGTGGCCGGGCCTGCACCTATGGGGCTTGGTTAAGGTACAGCCCGAAGAGACAACGTGGGCTCACCACCTGTAGGAAGGGGCCAAGGAGGTCAGGTGCAGTGTGAGTTGGGTGGTGGCCGAAGGCAGGGACCTTGGCGGTCCGATCCTCGGCTACAGAAGCTGGCTCTTGGGACGTGGAATTTTTTATGTATATAAGAAATAATTGTTAGATTTTCTATAATGCATTTTATTCAAGGTTAAAATAGTGACAGCTATAAACAATGGAAAATGATGTATTTATTTGTTGTTTCAGAATATTGTCTTGATTAAAATTAGCTTGTGCCTCTTTTAAAAGCCAAAGAATACTGCAAATAATCAAATATGTGTTGTCTTTTGCTATGTTGAGACTTATTGAAAGACATCTATTGTAATTTTTATATCAATGCTAATAGGTGGTATTTTTTAATTGAGGTTTATGAAATTAGTGACAGTCGTTTAATAGATGTATTGTGCAAAAAAGAACAAGAGATTAATTTTAGACCCTTTTTTGTACTGATGAACAACCAAAGATGATGGTTTTAATTCATATTCATACAGCAAACTGAGCAAATTAAAATGCCACATTACCATAGACAAAAAATTATTTGCAAGTGAATGATGTGGCTTTGTTTAATAAATGTTCTCCCTTCAAAAACAGTTTGCATGAAAGAACAACAGTCAGAATAATTATATGAGAATTAGTACTTTGACAGAATTTATGGCAAATTTAGGCCTCAGAGCTCTAAAACCACATTTATTAGTCTTCTATAAATAAAATTGATCAAATATACTGTATATGTTAGGAGTTTTACAAAGAGAGGAAAGTAAAATAAGTTAATTTACAAACGTGAGCTACATTGTGATTTAGAGTGACTTTGACTCCACTGTAGTAAGAAGTAGCTCTTGCTGCTTTATTAAATCATTTTATGTGAGTGCATGTTCTGTGCATTAGACAGATGTTTTAGTATGCTGAGTCCTGTACTTTGAAAATACATGAGCGCTAAACAGTGCAATCACTTTGTTTTGTCTTGGTTTGAGAATTTGTTGTACATCAGTGCAATCCGTTATTAACATGTGCAGATGAATCCTTGATTTATGGATCAGTTTACAGCATAGGGTTCAAGTAAACGAGGTCTCAGTGTTATTTGAAGCAAAAAAAATAAAAAAATTAAAATTAAAAAATATAACCCTCAAAATTCCCTTATGACAGAAATTGAAGACCAACTATTAAACACAACATATTTTTTTCCTTTTATATAGCAATCATATTTTTGTAATATTTTATTTACACTTTTTTAACTGTTTATTCTGGTTTCACATATTTTATCTAAAGGGATGCTTTGGGAGTCTGCCAGTGAATAGCTTACTTCTGAATCATTTGTTTCTTGAAAGTAATTAATTTAACATTACAAATGCAAGCACGTCTATGAATTCCTTTTAATAAGAACTGTAGGATTTTTTCCCAATGCATTCTATATTACATATTCACATAGTACCAGTTTTGTTTTTAAAATCGGTGCTTCATTCACAGTTTTTGAAAAGAAAGAAAACACAAATAATATTATATGACATCTGTTTTTAAATCCCTTTTTAGTAACAGTAAAAACATTCAAACATTGTGTGTTCAAAGTGATAGACACCAATTCTAAATTTCTCAAGTAATGGTGTCATTTTAAATTCCAGTAGGGTCCATGACCTTAAAGTCATTTCACAGTCATTCCAGTACTATAGACATCCAAGTCCTTTTCATATTTCATGCTGAATTGTGATCTGTTACCTTTATTACATTTACGCTATTGTAAGTTATTACATTTTAGAAATAGACTAGAGAAAGAAAATCGATTGCCATGCTAATTCAGCAGCAGTTTCAATAACTTACTGAGGGCCACTGATAAGATCTTAAATTGTAAAATTAGGTAAAGATTTAGGGGCTCACCTAGCATTTATTTATTTAGTTTACCTAGCATTCAGAGACTTATTTTTCCAAACAGTTACTTAATGTCATGTAAAGATCTGAAATGTTGCTACTGTTTAAATATTTTAAAATCTGTAGTATTTTAAAATGCTGACAATAAACTGTTTATCTTGCCATATTCTGGTGTATTTAGCAGTGTTGTTGCTAGAAGCGTCTTCACATTTCAATGAACATTATTTCTTATAATTTAATAGTATCTGATCCATTCTTTTGTGATGCATATTAATATTATAAGTTTAAATACGTCTCTGCCATCCCTCCGAGTTTAATGTCATCTGCAAATTTCACAAGTTTACTAACTATACCAGAATTTATATTTTCAATATAAATAAAAAAAAAGAAAGTAGTGGTCCAAGAATAAGCCCCTCAGCGACTCCACTGATGTCTCCATTCTTCTCTTATCTGTGCGCTTTGTGTCTTGCTGGTTAACCAACTAGAAATCCAGTTTTGTAGGTTACCTCTGATGCCTACAGCTTCTAGTTTGAGAATGAAACTTTGACATGGGACTGTGTGAAATGCTTCTTGAAAGTCTAAGTAAATCATGTTGTATGCTTTGTTTTTGTCAGCTATTCTATTTGCTTTAAAAAAATGTAAATGATTGGTTTGGCAGGACCTTCCTCTCATAAACCCATGATGTCTGCTATTTAGAATATTAGTTTTGTTTAGGTGATATTCTAATTTATTTCGTGTTATAGTTTCCATTATTTTTCATGTCACTGAAGTAAGACTAATTAGTCTATAAATTGCTACGATCCATTTTGTCTCTCTCTTTGAAGACTGGAGTCACATTTGCAACATTCCAGTCTTCAGGTACTTCTCCTTTCTGAAGTAAATGCTGACCTATGCCTAATAAGGGTTTATAGATGATGTCTTTCATTTCTTTCAGAACAGTTGGTGAGATCCCACCAGCTCCAGGTGTTTATTGGCCTTCAGTGTATTGAGGGCTTGAAGCACATCTAAATAAAATCTATGAACTCAGAGTTGTACTTCTACATAAGGCATTCCATGTGTTTCTTCCTTTATAAATACTTGGGTGAAATATTTGCTCCGTTCATTTGTTATTTCCTTCTCATTTTCAATGATTTCTCCATTTGTTCCCCTAAGGGTTCTTAAATTCTATTTTATAGTCTTTTTACTTGAGTAGTACTGAAAAATTACTGGCTTTTCATTTTGGATTCTCTAGTAATTTTTATTTCAGTTTCTCTTTTGATGCTTTGAATGCTTTTTTGATATGTTGCTGGAGTTTCTGGTATTCCTCTATTTCAGAAATATGTCTTTTTAAATTTTCTTGTACAGTGATATTTTCAGTTTTACTTTTTTAATAATTCTCCTATTTATCCATTTTGGCTGATTTTTTTTTTTTAGTATTTTTCTTTCATTGAAGTGACACCAGCTGTTATTTATAGTTGCTGAGTTTTTGCTTTCCCATTTGATATTTTGTAGATACTTCATCCCCATAAAGTCTGCTTTTCTCAAGTTATAAGTTTTTGTTTTGGTGTACATTTCTGTGTTTTCAAAGATTATTTCAAATCCTCAATTACACACAAAGATATCTTGTGATATTTGTTCCTTTAAACAAAATCCCAAAATGAGACTTCTTAGGTTGTAGAGCAGGCCCTCAAAATCAGTAAGTGTCCAATATACAATTAAATCTGAAAAACTGTTGCAAAAAAGCACACAACTGGAAGGGTTACCATCAGCCTTTGTCTTGTATGACAAAAAGAGCAAACAAAGAATCTTTATAGAATAAAAAATTATTCTTCACAAAAATAACTTTACAGTATAGGAAGCTCTGAGGATCATAAAAGGCCCAGAAGTGATGTCAGGGTGGCACCTCCTCTTAGGATTCCACCCACAAAACATAAGGAATGAAAACATAGAATATATATATATACAATAAGTAAATTGTAAATAATAAAACATATTAACAAAGTTTACATCGTAGTAAAAAAAAAAAAAGAAAAAGTTTAAATAAACAAAAAATATGCGTAACACATGGCAATTAGCCTGGTAGAACCTTTTGTTCGAAGTGAATGATTTTCCTTATCTTGAATTTCAGTTCTGGATTGTCGGTATTGCACCTATTGTTTATAACTCATGTAAGATTTAACTTAATAAAGTGGGAAAATTCTTCTGCTCTTTTAAGGCAAAAAAGGCTTCATTATTTCCACTTTTATCCTGTTATGGAGCTAGTTCAAAAATTACTTTAAGAATGCAGTGATGGGACCAAATAGCTGTGATTTGCAATTGTTTTACGAGGTGTGACCATTTAGTTCCCAAAACAGACATCCCATGTGCCTCATATTTTAACAGATGAACAGAACACACAAGCATGGTTTTGAACTATGAGCATGAAATGCATGCTTTATTTGTTTTTGGTGAACTCTGTGTTCTTCACTACATGCTTAGCCATTTTGTTTCTGAGTCATATTGAAAATACTATGTTTTGTCACCCATATTAACCATGTTAACTTGTATTTATTTGCAAACGGGTAATTTGCAAGTTTAACCCACCGCTTTATCTGTTCATCTGTTGAGATTATGTGGGTGAAAATATATGGGCGTCACTGCATGTGCATTCCAGTATTTAAACAGTGATATCTCATAACTTGCAGTTATACATTTGAATAAAGATTGTTAGAAATGATTGAAAAAATTATTGCTTTTTAATTTAGCACCATTCATAGCGCTGTTTAAAGAAATGGAGGCTCTCCATTCATTTTCTGAATGTAATACGCATATCCTACCATCCGTCCATTTTTAGCTGGACTAATGGTACCTTGGGCTAGTCTAATAATGTGACAAAATGTGCTACTTCATATGAGATGCTCATCTATACTAATAAAAGGCAAAGCCCTCACTCACTCACTCACTCACTGACTCATCACTTATTCTCCAACTTCCCGTGTAGGTAGAAGGCTGAAATTTGGTAGGCTTATTCCTTACAGCTTACTTACAAAAGTTAAGAAGGCTTCATTTCGAAATTCTACACATAACGGTCATAACAGTCGACAACGTACGCCATGTTGAACTCTTTTTTATGGCCTCATCTTCACGAAATTTGGTAGGCGGCTTCCCTGCGCTAACTGAAACCGATTCACGAAATTTGGTAGGTGGCTTCCCTGCGCTAACCAAAACCGATGTATGTACTTATTTTGGTGGTATGACGCCACTGTCGCCCGCCATATTGAATTTTCCAAATGTCACTAATTCTCCAACTTCCCGTGTAGGTAGAAGGCTGAAATTTGGCAGGCTCATTCCTTACAGCTTACTTACAAAAGTTAAGCAGGCTTCATTTCGAAATTCTACACATAACGGTCATAACAGTCGACAACGTCCGCCATGTTGAACTTTCTTATTTATGGCCTCATCTTCACGAAATTTGGTAGGCGGCTTCCCTGCGCTAACTGAAACCGATTCACGGAATTTGGTAGGTCGCTTCCCTGCGCTAACCAAAACCGATGTATGTACTTATTTTGGTGGTATGACGCTACTGTCGCCCGCCATATTGAATTTTCCAAGCGTCACTAATTCTCCAACTTCCCGTGTAGGTAGAAGGCTGAAATTTGGCAGGCTCATTCCTTACAGCTTACTTACAAAAGTTAAGCAGGTTTCATTTCAAAATTCTACGTGTAACGGTTATAACGGTCAACAACGTCCGCCATATTGAACTTTCTTATTCATGGCCCCATCTTCATAAAATTTGGTACACGGGTTTCCAACGCTAACTGAATCCTACTTACGTACATATATACATCCATAGCCTGCAGCTCGGTCACCGTGTGAGACGGCGTTTTGTCCCCCATCCCAACGTCTCCCACGTTGTTGGCTGCCTGCCTATATAAGGCCGTCCGTCGCTCCAGTCTCTACATTCCCTTGTTTGCCGCCACGGATTCACGTCTCCCTGCTGATAACTACAGCCTTTTTATTTAATCCACGGCCTCTCTGCTGTTTTGTTCATTTATTACGATTATAGTTATTGTGTAGGTATTTTAGACTTACTTTACATTGTTCAGGTACCCATTTCCTTTATCATTCCAACCGTACCCGCATTAACATGTCTATCGAGGTGATCACCATCGATCAAAGAACTGTCACTTACCGAGTGGTTTCCATGCCCGGAGATGGCACCTACCTTTTCCATTCTGTTTGTTACATATTGCACGGCCATATCAGGCTCACTCTTGATATCCAGAGGAACATTGTGTCTTATGTATTAAATGACTGGGACAGGTTCAAGGTGTGGACTGATGACGGTACAAGAGATAATTATACTACACAGGAGCACTAGAAGAGTGAAATGCTTAAGCCCTTCAGCTATGCATCTGCATGTGAGTTGATGGCTGCCGCTAAATTGTTCGGTTGTCGCTTTCAAGTGTACCACGATGGCCAAATATTTTACACCTTTGGACAACCACCAATGCCTTTTAAACATCTTAGATTCACAGGTGACGATTTCAGTTGTGGACACTTTGATGTTTATGAATGTTTAAACTCTCAAAAGCTGGATGTGAAGTTATCGATGAAACTGGTTGTATACTTACAACGCTTGACAGATGCTGAATGTCTCTTCAGCACAAGTCGTAAAAATACTGTCGTAATTGAAACAAACCATGAAACTCAAACCGATTATGACAGCAGCAATCCAAGCTGTGAGATTTGAGACAAGATTACTGTTCACATGGCCAACTGTACGTTGCATGCTCAAGTTAAGCACAGCGCACAGCTTGGTCATATTACAACCAGAGGGCCGTACTCACAATGTGGTATACAAAGAGATCCTTAACAAAAAATTTTTGGTATATTTTCCCACAGTTTAAAAAGTTTAAATTTTCTTCTTAATAAAAATTTTAAGGCAGTACTTCACCGCTGCGAAGTGCAGGTATTTTGCTAGTACTACAATAAAATTTACTTTGTTTTTTTCTTTTAAAACATCCATGCTGGCCAGACATTTGTTTGGTTAAGCTTAAAAGTTTTTGCCACCAGAGACAAATGTCTGTAGTAATATGACCAGTAATCCATTAATGAAATTACATAAAGGCACAGATGTAAAGTTAGTAGGGCTGCTAAATCAGCATATTTCACTGCTCAGAACAGGTTGGCAAACATAAACGGTCAAAGTGTTCCTGAATATAATTAACAAGTAAAATGTGATGAGTGTAGTGACATGAAACAATCTATATGATATTGGAGCTAATGGAATGCTGTCATAATAGTCAGGATAATCAGTTAATTGTTGAAGTTATAGTCAGTCCAGTTCAATGACTAATTTTCGATTAGTACATACACAGAAACAACATGAAAACAAAATGCAAATTGATGTTTTATAGGAATTCTAAAAATGTATATTTAACGCTAGAATTACCAGAGCCTACAAAAAACCTTAAAACGCTTCACACCTCTCCATCACGTCTTTTGTCTTCTAAATTTGTGGCTAAGCAGCAAGCAGCCTACTATCACATCCCCCAACGGCACACAATTTTCTCAGCTCAAGTCTGTTTACCTGTGTGTCAGTTGCTTGGAGTTGTATGGAGTGAGAAGTTAAGCAAAATGATACCTTTTATAAATACTGTATCGTTATTTGGAACACTTGCATTTCATCTGTCTACATAGATATATGTACACATATCGTTAAAAAAGAAATACAAAAGAACAAGTACGCTTTTATTCAAAAATATAAGTACAGAAAAACAACCTGCGTTAGAGTGCAATATTGACACACATTTGCTAAGAGCACTGTGGTGGCGCAACGATATCAGCTCTTGACTGGTAGTCTGAACTTCACGGGTTCAATTCCAGATGAGTCCGTTTTGAAAAGTGTACTGCACATATTTTTACTATCTCTATATATAATCTTCATTTGGATCTTGATCTTTGTTTGTCCGCGAATGAATTAGAAGAAGCACTAGATGGCAGTAGAGAGACAGCTAAAACATAGGCATTGCATTAAGAATCTCCTCCAGGCTTATACTACTGAAAACAGTAGTACTGTACTCCAGTCACACCTCAAAACATAGACATTCAAACTAAACAAATTGTTGTGCTTTAAATTAACTAAAGAGATCTTCATTTAGATCTTGATCTTTGTTTGTCCGCGAATTCTACGCATGCGTAGACCACCTTCCAGTTTAGTATGTTGTTGTTACTCACGGATGTCAACAATGTGCCGGAATAACGAAAGGGGTGGTGGACAGTGTTACGCTGGTTAGCTCCTGAGGCCTGGTTAGAGAATGAGATTGCCGAAGATAAAAGGTATGTGCCTACGTAACATATGAATGAAAGAAAGACAGTGGGTAAAATGAATGACAACGTAACAACTTTAACACGCGCAACGTAGTTGGGCGCACATGGCTAGTTTTAAAATAAAAACATACATTTGATTCCAGTCTGTAACAGCCGGCGTAATTTATGATACTTGTAAAGGTTAGCTTTTTTTTTTTTATTCAGTTATTCTCATAGCCGCATTCACGATCCCAACTCCAATAATACACCCCCCCCGCATTTAACACTGCTGTTTTCACAGACTCACTATAACAGAGGCAAACTCAAATCATGATGACTGTTCTACATCGGATCAAGAATGCAGTTTAGCCATCGCTGTACTTTGTATATGTACTTGGGAAGCACTGCACTCGTGACTTTACGCTGTATGGAGTAAGTAAATAAATAAAGGTAAAAACATTAGATCTGGCTCTTACATACAAAGGACGGTGCATGCGCCCAAAACATTAACATTTATATGTTACTTGCATAAAAGTCCAGATCTAATGTTATTTACCTTGAGTTATTTACTTACATGACAACGGTTCTACATCGGATCAAGAATGCACTTTTGCCATCGCTGTACTTTGTATATGTACATGGGAAGCTCTGCACTCGTGACTTTACGCTGTAGGAAGTAAGTAAATAAATAATATCTATATAGTAATAACAATAATTTTATTATTATATAGCAGCTTCCCTGTCTGCCTATCATATAGTGCCTTTCCTTCCTATCTTTCTATATATCTATCCCCTTAGCTGTTTTTTTATATATCTATTATACAGGGCCCTATGGGGTGCCAAACAGGTAATTACAATGATTTTCGGAATATATAATGTCATTCCTGAATATATAAAGTCAGAGTTAGAATATATAAAGTCATTACCGAATATATAAAGCCAACGTCACAGATTACTGTAGAAACGGAACACACATGAAATGAGTGCGTTCCAAATAACGATCTATTGTTTCCACTCTAAAATTCCACTTCACTCCCAGATAATCAATCAAGGCATTAGCTGGGAGAAGTTTGTGCACATTCTAAGTCAGTGGGGAGATGGAATAGCTGGCTGCTTGCAGCTTGTGTTTATTAGCACATTTAGATGACAAAAGACGCTGGCGGAGAAGTGAGAACAGTTTTAAGAAGCAATTTAAGGTGGGACGGATCTACGGGTTTTTTCGTAGGCTCTGGTAATTCTAGTATTAAATTACAAAACAAAGACTAAGTAAATAAGAAATAAACTTGAGCCAGGACAAAAACCCTGGCTGTATTATAAAAAATCACAGTCAAAGTCAGATGAAGATAGTAAAGGAGCTTTTGTAAGGGCTCTTTTTAAGTCACAGAATGCTAAGCCCGCAGCACATTTGTGAGGGCTCGATTTTGTGTTAAAGGAAGAACCAATTCAGAAACTCGAGATACAAACTTTGTACCTCACTAGGCCAAGAAAGGCTTATGCATGCCCTTGCATATTTGGCCAAGGCCATTTGTTAACAGCATCTACCTCTGGTTTGACCATTAGCTGAACTACAACATACCTTAGATATTTTTTCTCTGTTACTCCCAATTAACGCTTCTGGGTAGTTGTTGTAGTCCTTGTCTTTCTACAATTATGGGTAAACCCTTTGTCTTCAAAAACAACCCTTGGAAAATACTTCCTTCAGTTTCTGATTCCATTTTCAAATCTTGGAAAAGACTTTTCTTTAAATTTTATTCCTAAGCGAAACATGCATCTCCTGGGCCCTCATGCATAATGCCGTGTGTAAAATTCACACTATAACATGGTGTAAATGTGCTTACACACAAAATCCAGATTTATAAATCTGTGTGAACGCCAGTTTCCACATTCTTCCGCTACATAAATCCCAATCAGGGTGAAAAGTAACGAGTGTGCATGCGCCTGCTGTCCTGCACCTCTTGCTCCCAGAATTACGCCACTTTGAATATGCAAATCAATATAAACAACCCTTAAGCTCAGTGTTCTGTGAAAAGGCAATGGCAAAAGCACAGGGGAAATAGAAGAATTTCAGTGAATACCAAGTAGAGACAAGGAAAAACTTACTCTTTGTTGGGTTAAAAAGTGGTATTAACAACAAAGGAAGTTGATCGAGTTACATAGTGTCGGAGAAACTCGAAAGCTCAAGATGACAAAGTCGCACAGTGCCCGAAATAAAAAGAAGTTGTCACATATCAAAGTCGCCGTGAAAAGGCGAGTCGTAGCCCACCGTCTGAGTTAAATATGAAAGCTTATTAGGGTACAGAGAAAAAATAAATAGGCACACAGTTGGGGGAAAAAAGCATGAGATGTCAACTTTAATTTTGAAATTACCACTTTAATCACATAGTTTATTTTGTCATTAAAGTAGCATAAACTTCATCTTAAAATCGTTTAATTTACTAGTTTCTCAAATCCCATTGTAACTAAAGTAGCACATTAAATGCTTTGTTTTGTATTTGATCTTCTATGTGCTCTATGTGTTTGAATCACTACGTGCTTCCGGGCTTTCTCTTCCTCCGACAGGACACAGAATCTATTACATTCGTAATATTACAGCTCTCTGAATAATTCAAATACTGAGATGTATAATTGATATCATTTTCATGATAGGAGTTAAAGCATGTTATTAAACATGGGAATACGGTGGGGCAGTGATTGTTCCTGCCTCACGCAAGATGCTTGCTTTGCTGTGCGAGACCTTCAATGAAATAATTTATTGTAGCAGTACTGTCTCATTCAAACGTACTAACCCCCAATTCCTGTCCTTACTTTTTTTTCTCCAAATGCCCAATCGCCACAGAATCAGCTCTGTAATAGACGTTAAGCCATCTGTAAGCTTAGAACGCTGTTTCTTCAAAACTTTTAAGGAACATTGAAATATCTTCGTAGTACATGTTTAATTATTCTTTCCATCTATCCTTCCAGTGTCACGCCATTCTCAGCAAGCATACAGCGCGAGGCAGGAACAATCCGTGAATGGAGCGCCAGATCCTTGCTAGCGCAGGGACACCGTATCCTCACATGTTTAATTATTAACAATATAGATTATTTAAATGAAGTTAAAGTTTTATCTATGTAATATAATAAACATATTTTGCTGCATTTCATCTTAAAAATTATATCGTCGTCATATGTAAACATGCGCTTTATAAAGTTGCAGGTTGTGCAGTATTATAACTGTAGTGCAAGTTTACAGTGAGGTGATTGTACTTATAAATACAAACAGTTCTACAAGGAGCACTTGATGGACTGATTGAGTGCGTTTAAAGTTCTTGGGCTGAAACTGTTTCTGAACCACGAGGTCCATACAGGAAAGGCTTTGAAACGTTTGCCGTGTGAGAGCAGTTCAAATGGTATTTGGAATAATTTGGCCATTCTGTGGACCATTATATTGTTACAGGTTAATTACAATCGGATGCATTAAACTAGTAAACAATATGCAGTTAATTTCAGTGTATTTATAAAGGTGCGTCAGGAATGTGGATCTAAAAAAGAAAGGGAAACCACACAGGAACAGTAGCATTGCTTTGACGCTGGCAAAACCGAGTGCCGAACTTGTGTACGCCAGGGTATGAGCTACAGTGGAAATGTGCGTGGCTTTACGCCAAGTTTAGGTTTTATACATCGTGATTTGAATGTGGAAACAGGCTTACGCAACATTTTTGTGCATACACACTGTTTATACATGAGGCCCCTGGTTAGCCACTTTAAACATTATAGCATTTGCTGTTAAATAGTTTTTGCCAGATGATTACCAAGGGTGGTCAGTTTGAGAAAAAGGCCAGGAGCTGTTGTGAAGCTTTTGTCTTCTTGTGACTCTAAAAATAAACTGTAAACAATTTTGTATTTTTCCATTATTTTATTCAAATAGTGATATTAACCACATTTTTATGCATTAACAGTCATTGAAAGATTATTTATCAAGCTTATTTATAGGGTTGCGCTAAACTGTATCCCCATTTCTGTCTAGTCATTAAATTGCCCAGTTTTATTCACTGGATCTATTTTATATTCCACCTTCTGCAGTGCCATCTTAAGGGGCCATAGTCTTCATGCCTAGAAGAAATCCTGAAGTAGTGAAAATTATGCAATTGGGAGGGTTT
Organism: Polypterus senegalus; assembly: GCF_016835505.1. Lineage (NCBI taxonomy): Eukaryota > Metazoa > Chordata > Cladistia > Polypteriformes > Polypteridae > Polypterus > Polypterus senegalus. Next base: position 85,700,300 of record NC_053169.1, on the reverse strand, counting down.
AATGCTGGCAGAAACTGAAAACTACAAAGCAAACAAACAGAAAACCACAACCCTGCTACCTCTCTAGGTCTAATTTCACAAGTGTGTTGACCTGCTGTCTACTAGGTGGGTTGTCTGACCCACTTTACCGTTTCCTCAACTATACTAAAGGTCTTTCTTCTTACTGAATGTGTTATTTATTGAATATCTTATTATGTAACCTTTGCTAAATGTACTTTTTGATAAAAAGACGTCATATGTAATTAATTTATACAGTATATGTGATTTTGACAAGCAGCATGAAGCAGCATATGTTCTCTCTTTTTATGTTAAATATCCCTTATTAATAAGTATAGTGGGCACTGCCATCATGCAGTATAGCTACAAACTGTCTTGTGTGAAATTACACTAGACTTCCATGTTTAAATGTTAGACAATTACTTTAATATTTGAAAAAAAATGGAAAAATATTTCACAGCTTACTATACTTTATTTTTGCTGATAAATTAGATTTTTCTGTTGTTGTGATTTAAATGCTGAACTATAGTCTATAAACAGAACTCTTGCACAGCAGTCTTTATCAAGGTCTCCCATGATTGACAAGGAATAACACATCCACTACGGACTGGTTGTGACCATATCTAGAATGGAGGTTGGTGTACAATGTCTGTGATATTAAATATAATGTGTCCCAGCAACAGTCTTGTCAAAATATTTTTAACTAGCAGAATACCCGCGCTTCGCAGCGGAGAAGTAGTGTGTTAAAGAAGGTACGAAAAAGAAAAGGAAAAATTTTGAAAACAACGTAACTTGATTGTTAATGTAATTGTTTTGTCACTGTTATGAGTGTCGCTGTGATATATATATATATATATATATATATATATATATATATAGCAAAATACCAGCTTAGCGATGTCATGTGTTAAAGAAGTTATGAAAAGAAAAGGAAACATTTTAAAAATAATGTAACATGATTGTCAAAGTAATTGTTTTGTGTATTTGGCGGCAGCGTCACGAAGTTGTTTTCGGCAGCTGCATCAGAAAATGTACCACAACGTCTGACATGCCTCCTTTTTAGTGTTTTCTCACAGCTTGGATTGCTGCTGTCATATATATATACACACACACACAAACACAACACATGTATATGGATCATCTCTCGGTTGTTGATCCCTTTTGAAAGGCGCTACACGACGGCTGTGGTATAGAAATTACATTTTCTATGTGAACGTTCAAATTTGTGCCTGTGGTAATGTGCCTTACCGGCATTTAAAGAAAATTAGTTTTGTGTCCTCTGCAGTGTTAAGAAAGAAAGGCTTTGGTTTGGGATAAAAGGAAAAAGGTGTAAAGAAAGGAAAGTTGCCTTTTCTTTTATATAGTATAGAGATGTGTTCACTGGCGTTATGATCGCCTTGTGTAGACTGGTGAGGCGTCCCGCCATTAATCGGCTGTGATGGCACTGTCAGTCCTCCACTCGTGTGCGTGTTTTCATAATCCGAGGTGAGGACCTCATAATCGTATACGTGCAAAGAAAGTGTGAATCGCCTTAATATTATTTTGCCGTGGTGTAGAAAAGGGGTCCCGTGTTTGCACTTGTCTGGGCTATAGCGCAGGGGAGGATGAAAAAATTAAAAGTGCTCACTTTGACTTAAAGCAGAAGCGCAGTCAGCGTCTCAAAGGCGGCACAGCTATGCTGGCGCTGGCTGCTCGACTTTTGCTGGGCAGGAGACCACAGTTTTGCAGACACGTTCATGATATCAAAAGTCTCAGCGCTCTTTGGAGGTCATTCATATATTATATATATAGCAAAATCCCAGCGTCTCGCAGCGGAGAAGTAGTGTGTTAAAGAAGTAATGAAAAAGAAAAGGAAACATTTTAATAATAGCGTAACATGATTGACATTGTCATGAGTGTTGCTGTCATATATATGCCTGCCTAAATAAGTCACCCTCGCTTTGCTCTTACTTTATTTACCGTTCATTTAATCATGGCTATTGGCGGAAAAATTATAAAATGGAAGGAGGATGGCTTTACCAAAACAATTATTGATGGCGAATCGATTATTCATAAAGCTTGAATTGGTGATGTTTTTCTGTGTTAACCTCATATTTTTCAGACTTCTTCTCAAACTAAGGTGGTGCGAGGGTAAAATGAATCGGGATGCGCTGATCAATGTAATCGGTGTACAGTACCAGGAAATCATGCATTGACAAAAGCTCCCCTTTGCTTGTAATGCAAAGTGTGATTAAATGCATTATTTTTAAGCGTTATGGAGCACATGCATGAAGCTTCTCAGCTGTGCTTGTGCTAAGAAAAGGAAAGATTTTAAAAATAGCGTAACACGATTGTCAATGTGACCTTTTGTAAGTAGTGCCTGGAGGATTCAGTGTGGAGAAACTCTAGAGACAGCGTGTGTATTAACTTGTGGATTTTTCTGTGAGTATTTGGTGGCAGTCTGACAAAGTTGCTTGAAGACGGCATTAGCTGAGCTCAGCTCAGACCGAAATTAGATGAATGGGAGGGGAGATGATGACGTGACTCCCCCACCCGCCTTAACTGTCAATCCCCCACAAACACAGTCTCTCGGAATTTGCATAAGCACACCCCTTCACCTACAATTTTAACTTAGTTATAAAGTGATCAAAACTCTCGTTTATATCCTCGTCCTCTCATTAAACTTGTATCCGCATTACCTGTGGGCATGTGAAGCAGCGTAGCCTGTCTATGAACTTAGTTTAAAGTTTAGGTTTACACCTTGCTTTCTTTCCGAGGCAGCAACACTCATGAATATGATAGTATATGTCACTCGCTCGCTTCTTATTGTTTTAGCTGCCTTCTCAATTATATAATGCATGTTTTCTTAAGCGCTTTTTGCAGGTCTTCCTGGTTTTCTACGCACTGCGTTGACAATCAGTTCACGTGATTACGTAGGAGGCGTGATGATGTCACACGAAACTCCGCCCTTCCAGCTCAACTCCATTACAGTTAATGGAGAAAAATACCTTCCAGTTATGACCATTAGGCGTAGAATTTCGAAATGAAACCTGCCCAACTTTTGTAAGTAAGCTGTAAGGAATGAGCCTGCCAAATTTCAGCCTTCTACCTACACGGGAAGTTGGAGAATTAGTGATGAGTGAGTGAGTGAGTGAGTGAGTGAGTGAGTGAGGGCTTTGCCTTTTATTAGTATAGATCATAAGAGCAGTGAATGCCACTGGTCTGTAGTCATTGAGACAATACTGTTTTATTTTCTTTGATCTATGGATAGTTATTTTTTGAAGGCAGGAAGGGACCATAAATTGTCTCTGTGAAGCATTAAAATATTGGTGAAAACACTAGTTAAATTGTTGCTTTAAGTTTTCAAACATATTTTGAAATTCTATCTAGGCGAGGGGAGGGACTCAGTGATCAAGATTAAACCTGGGCTTCAAGTTAATTTTTTGCATTACATTTGTGTTTATATCCACAACTTGTGTACGTTGGAATTGTTAAGTGAAAGGCAGTGAAACCACATTGGTGAATTTACCTTCTGCATGTTGAAACATCCTGGATATGCACAAGTCTAAGGTATATTCTCTTCCTGGCAATATTTTCACTTGTTTTTCCTTAAACTTTAGTTTCTTTAGTTGTACTTGGGGGCTCCGCCACCTTGTTTGGTTTACTGGATATACAATACAATAGAATTTATTTTTTGTATAGCCCAAAACCACACAATAATTGCCGTAATGGGCTTTAAAAGGCCCTGCCTCCTGACAGCCCCCCAGACTTGACCCTCTAAGAAGACCAGAAAAAACTCCCAAAAAAAACCCTTGTAGGGAAAAAATCGAAGAAACCTTGGGAAAGGCAATTCAAAGAGAGACCCTTTTCCAGGTGGCTTGGGCGTGCAGTGGGTGTCAAAAAGAAGGGGGTCAATACAATACAACACATAGAACAGAATAAATCCTCAATACAGTGATCCCTCGCTATATCAGGCCTCGACTTTCGCGGCTTCACTCTATTGAGATTTTTTTTCTAATACACGCTTACGTCACTACGAATGCGCTTTCTGAGAACTTTTATGTAAGCCCTACGATGGCTCCTAAACGTGCTGCTTTTTCTAAGCCTTCTGACAATAAAACTAAGCGCCGGAGGAAGATGCTTACTATCCAGGAGAAGGTGAAACTCTTGGATATGATTAAAGATGGCAATACCCTACAAAAGCCTCCACACACATATGAAAAGACAGCGCCAGCAACTGCCTATCAAGATGTTCTTCAGCCGCACACCCAGACACCCACTGCCTACTTCTAGTACTCCTTCAGCGGAAGAAGACAACAACGCACCTGCTGAAGATACTGCACCAACCTCTGAAGACTCTCCTACTGAGGTCATGACTTCATATGTTAGTGGTTGTGTGTAAGAACTGTGTGTGTTTGTGTGCAATTAAATGTACAGTACAATAATCTACTATATAAAAGCATTCGGGATTGTCCTTCCTTCCCGTGAGTGCAAAGCGTAGCGGTATTCCGCTTATTACAGACTTACTACTTGCGGCGAGTGCGAAGCGACGCGATGTGAGCAGAGTTCTGGTGCTCTCATCGTTCCCATGCTTTTGTGCGTGATGCGCTGGAAAAATAGACAAAATTACGTCTCTGGAAATAATTAATGTTGATGGAGTACAAATGCCTCACCGCATAGTAAATATCAGGGGAGATGGTGCTTGCTTATTCTCATCTATATCTTATTTAGTGCATGAAACTCCGTCTTTAGCGGTACAGATTTGGGCTGACATTGTACGACTTTGGACAGGCACTTGAGGGGATAAAAAAAAACTTAGGTTTTCCGGAGATGTTATGAATGGGCACTTTGATGTTCTCATTCCATACACTTACATGCCTGATGTACACATGGAGCGCACAAAAATTAAGGATAAAAGTCGGTCACCTTAAAAGGCGAGTGCGCCTAGTAATATGATATTTGTAGCGTCTAATATGTCTTATTTTCTCTTATTTTGTCTAATATATTGGGTATCTGAGTGTAATGGTGACTAAAGGGTGTTATTTCATGTCTAGAGGGCTCTAATAATGTTAAAAAGCGTATTTAGAAGATTAGTAAACAGGTTTTCTATACTCTAACTGCGAAAATATTCGATTTATAAATAAAGAATCCTACTTCGCGAAAATTCACTGTACAGTATAAAAATAAAAATTCTAGAAGTACGGAGTAGAATTTCACATTAGATGATATCACATAATATGATTTGGATTTGTTTAGAGTCCTGGAGACCTCATTCATCAAGCTGCCTCTCCCATTTGGCCATTTCACATCTGAAATAGCGCTAATCCGATGAAAGGGCCACTCTTTCCTACGATTCCTGTGATCCTCCATCAGGGATGACTTTACCTTAGGCAGGCAATATACAATTTAAAGAGATTGTTATTTTAATGGGAATTGTTACATATGCATTATGTTCACTTTTACTTTAAAAAATTTTTGTAAAAACAATACTTGTCCTTTATTTCCGGCCCCATGCGTGGTTACATCTCTTCCTCGCCAGACATATAACGCTGCTGGCGTTGTGAAGGGAGGGGCGGCTGAACGCACGCTAAAGATATGCCGTCGCATCATCTGCTGTCTTCCTGCTGCTGGCGAGCTGCACGTTTTGCTTGTCTCTTGTCGTTTTAAGAGCTGGGAACCACATGATGCTTGTCTGACAGATGCAATCCAACAACTGCTAGGGTTAGATGTCTGTGGACTTGTTTTTAAATGATGGCTCACTGCCTGGTCTCGCGTGACGTTCTAAAAACAATACTTGTCCCTTTATTTACGGCCCCGGGCGTGGTTAAATTCTTTCTTGCAGGACGTATAACGCTGCTCGCGTGCGCTGTTATCGCTCTGCCCTTCGATCTTTTTAAAGCCTTTACAGCCGCTGTCCTTTTTCCTACTTTGTGTCTCTGCTGCTCGCATTGTGATCGCTTCTCCGTCATCATAAATATACACCTGACCGAATTGTGTGTTCTTTGAAATTAAACTTATCGTTGCTTTAACTGTTACGGGTCCACAGATTCTCATAGGGTATGTTCCATTATTGTGTAAATCTACGTTTTGTGCATTGAATGATGTGCACTGAGACACCTGTATCTGTGTGTGCTGCTTTCCTCTACACTACTGTTTTGTTTTTTTTTTTTGCCCATTCTCTTTCGTATCTTAAAGTGAAGATCACGTATCGTCTACTAGTCATTCATTCCACAGGATTTTCTTTTATAATAGGGAGATATGTCTCTCACTGAACATTGCACAATTGATATCATGAAACACAGTTTTAGGCAATAAATAAGCTGATACAGGTATGGACCAGTGTCGATGAATAAAGCGGGGAGGCAGGTCTTGTTTGTTCATGTACGAGTGTTCCATTTCAACTTACAAGAGTGTTTCCAGAAATAACTCATTTAATAATATTTTGCTAAAAACACAAGTGTTTTGGATGTTGTGTGAGCATACAAATGGATGATTTGACATTATTGCTGTTGTCCAGCATTGGTCACCATTGATTTATATTGTACCAGAAACTTTGCAAATGTCCATTCTGTATCTTTGTCATCACTGCAAGCAATACTGGGTAAGTAACATATAAAAATATTTTCAGTATTCCTTTAATTGCTTTTCTGAGCCCATACACACATTTATTGTGCATTTCTAAATCTCTGACATGAAATTTGTTACTGTAACCCTTCATTAAATTAAAGACATTACTTCTGTCTAGCATTTTCTATTTAGGATGAACACTTTGCTTTCTAGGTAAACAGGTGTCGACATACTTTTTGATTAATTCCCAGTAAGACAATTGTATATTCCTCCAAATGTAATGAAGAATTTCTAAACGTACCTCAATTTATAGAATCAAAACAAGCCATCAGAATTTCCTCCACATCTTTAATTCAGCTTCAGTGTCTATTTAGGAGTACTAAGAGACTGTCCAAGGTGTGGGCTGTAAGCATATAAGCTATAACTGATCCAGAATGATAGAATCCTTGGTGGGTCAAGAAACATACTGATGATATTCCTTTAATTTTATTTTGTTAAGTTTCCAACAAAAATAAATAATCCCGTCGGATGTGAATGGTTTAGCTCCATAACTATATTGTATAGCTTGATTAGTGAAATGCTGTATTTGGTTTGTGGTGGATGTATACAGGAATTGAAACAAATACTAGAAGACTGTTTGGGAGAGTGCAACAGACAGCATTTGATTATGAAATAGTCAGTCACTTGATTTTTTTTTGTTTTTTTCTTTTAACATTGATGCCCTTCTTCCGTGTACTCTGCCTCCTTGTTTTTTACCTGATGATTCAGGCAATCTCATACAGTAGGTTGAAAAAACATCTAACTGCAGTGCAGATTCTGTTGTCACATGCATCAGTCATGACACATGTGACCCTTAAAGTGTATACAATATATATGTTAAATAATTACACTTTGTGTATTTTGAGTGCTGAAGTAACAGTTCCTATTTTGAATGAAGTCTTGAAACTGTACCTGCCTTCTCAATACAGTAATAAAGTTCCTGTATTTTTCTTGGAAACCTGTACTCGCATTCCAGTCTCTCGTACAACTCTGTGAACCAAGCATGGCAATAGCTGTATTAAAAAAAATAGCGCTTCTTAAACTGCAAAAAATATTTTATTTGAAAATGAGACGTTAGATGTAACTTTTTCAATAGAAGTACAGGTATGAATACAGAACAGTATCTGCACACAACACAACTACCCATGCAGATGCTCGGTGGAGCGCGGAGTCAGAATTCAGCTATTAGTATGATTTTGCACCTATACTCTCTCCAAGTCTTCCCGAATCTGTCACTTTTCTTTGGTCTAACAAGAATGAGACATTAAAAGTGTTTCCTTTTTTGGCCTGAAAAATTAAATATTTTTTTAAATATGATTTTTCTACTCTAAAACATCCAAAGTCAGAAGTGTAGAAAGTGTAATAATGATACAAATAATAATAGTGAATAATAATAATAACAGTAAAAATAATGCTAATACTGTATGTACTTTCAAAATGTGTCATTTGTGTGGTATATCTTGAAGCATGTGGAAATTCACAATCCATTGTCACATTCAGAACAATGCGTGATTCCTTGTGGATTTTCTTTCCAGACTGATCAACTTTTGAACAGCAGACTGCGCATGTGCGATTGCCATGAGTATCACTTTTGGATTACTCAGACTCACTTTTGGACGGTTTAACTGTTCGTTTCAATTTCACTGCCTGAAGACAGATTGACTTCGCCATCACTGTTCATTCACTGTCAATAGAGTATGCAACACCTGGGATGCTGAAAAACATTTGTTACAAGACGCCATTATGAAGCTAGGAGAAGACATGTCTGCACCATTGCCTGGGTAACACTTTGGCCTATCACTTATGCAAGACATGCCTGTATCGTTTCCTGAGCAATGCTCGGCATTAAAGCTACTGGCACTTTTACAGCCTGAGTAATCCTCTGGTCTAACACTTACGTGAGATGCATCGATACAGTTGTGTGAGTGATGGTTGGAACTAACACTTTTACCACTGTTTTTATAGCCCAAGTGACGGTCGGGTCAAGTGCTAAGTAGGTTAAACATTATGTTGTATGAATGTTTGTCTGGACCTACAAAAAGTATTTGTTTTTATGATAATTTTGTTTTTTTGGTTTTCGCTATAACAGTGTTTGACCTGTATTCACTCTGTGACAGTGGTTTAATCATTATTGTTTGTAAAAATATAGCAAGTTAAAAAGGAAACTAGAAAATGATTCAAATATGGATCACTAATAAAAACATCCCTCCATCCATTTTCTGAATCCTATTATTCCCTTACTAGACTAATTATTAAATACAAGACAGAAACTGTTCCACTGGAGTCCATCAGTGGACACAAACAAAAGCCCACCCATATTCATATGAGATGAATATAGAGTGAGAGTTGCCAGTTGCTATACATGCACATTTTTGGAATGTGGGAAGAAAATCAAAGTATCTTTAAAAAAAAAAACCACACAGATAAATGGAAAGTGTGCAGTCTCCACATAGACAGTGACTAGGCCTGGATTTAAACCTTGTGGTAGGAGCAGTAACCATTTTGCCACTGTTCTGTCTTTTACAATTAATGCATTTTTTTTTAATACAAAGGAAAGTGGAGGTAATTGTTCTTTGTTTAAGTATGAAGAATGGGAAGATAAAAAAGCAATACAAAATATGTTTGGCAAACACTCAGAGAGGATACATTTTCAATTATGGCCCTCTGCTACCTTGATTTAACAGAAGAACTTATCAGAACATTGTATTTACTGGCTAAGTCTCTCACAGGCCGTTGCCCATTTTCACGATAAAAAAGATACAATGTTAAAGTCCATTTTCAAGGAGCCGGATAAACTCTTAAGGCATCAAAAATGAATTGGCTTCATACTGGATTTTCAAATGTTTAATTATGGCCATATAAAGGTGACTTATTGAAGCTGAATTTGATTACACAATTCAAAATCTGACTTTATCAGTGCTTTCACTTTATAAAGCATCACAGAAGTTGTAGAAGGTGGCTCCTTGAGAAAAAGAGTTCAGTCATTCCAGCTCTCTCCCAGTTTTCCTGGAGATGGGTACAATAAATGATTTAAATCTTTCTGTTATCCTTACCAACTCTACCTCATTCGTCATTTTTATGTGATAATACAATTACTCTGTTTTACTTTGAGCATTCATGCTTTTGAACAATATGTTCAGTATGAGGTGATGCCACCAGCCTTGCTGATGTCAGACAACAACTTATGATCACATCTACAGGAAAGACAATCAAACAACTTTTTAATTAAGTTGATTCTGCATTGGAGTAATAAGGAAAACAATTGATTGTTCAGTAATTCTAAATACCACAATTGCAATAAAAATTGAGAAACAAGACAAGCTGCATATGCTATGTATGCTGAATATAGTGTACATTGTTTTAGACGTCATTACAATTATCATTGCTGTTAAATATATATATTTATTTGTTTATCACCAAAGTACAGTTTTTATCTTGAATGTTGTAATGGTAAACAGCCAAATTATTAAGGAGTTGACACATTTTGTCCAGCCATTGGTTGTTTGAAACTGAAAGCAGCTTGCAAATGTCTAATTCAACACTGAACTAGATGTCTGTCAGAGGCATGAGGCACAAATACACTCCCACAAACACTCGTTTTGTAGTTCTCAGTCAGACAAAACCGGCATGTCTCGGAAGTATAAGTCAGAAAAGAACGATACTCAATCCAGATAATGAAAGAAGATCTGGGTGCTGTGAGCTGGTAACACTGTCTTGCCACCATACTATCTTAGTTTAAATGTCTACTTGGAAAGCCTTATATTGCATGTAAATAGTTATAATTACCAAGTAAACCCAGACTTTTTTTTTCTTTGTGTCTTCAAAGCCTCTGTTTTAATTGTTAAAATGTTTCAAATTCACTTTTTCTGTCATCTTAAATATTGACCATTTATTAGATGAAATAGCATTTAACAGCTTTACTCCTGTTTTATGAATTACCTGGGGCCTCCTGTGTAAAAACCTTGCATAGATTATATATTAAACTTTTGCTTACACTTAAAATGCAAAAATGGTGTACAGACACACCTTAAAAAAAATGCATTTGTAAAACCATATTACGCCATACCACTATGCACTTGTGTGACGAGACTTTGTGCCAAGAGATTTAACCACGCCTGGGGCCGGAAATGAAAGACAAAGAGTAGATGACAACGTAGAATGTCGTAAAAAGGTTGAAAAAACGTTGCAGAGCAGGTTAGAGATAATGAAAGTACTAAAATTTGAAAGTCTCAAAAAAATGATAGTAAAGATAGTAATTAGCGCAAATGGAAATTATTAACCGGTAAAATAACGGAACAGTGAAAATAAATCGAATATATTGTTCAGCTTTAAACTTTAAGTAGGAGACTTGTAGATCGTCTAATTCATGTTGCCATCAGGGAAAAGTAGTGTTTCTTCTCAATGAAGAGGTGTATCCGCAAGAATTAAAAGATTTGTTGCTTGGTGAAAGTGAAATTCAAATACGCGAGCAGCAGAGATGTGAAGTGGCTAGCATGAGCAGGGGGCAAATCCCCCCTAGTATGGATTTAAAAAAAAAAAATGCCTTTTTTGAATATTCATTATCAAATCGCCATATAAATCTGGCTGTGTTCATCTTCAGTGTCATCTTTATTACAAACCTTGGGGAAATAGATGAAATTAAGCTTCTGTGAATGTGAACTTGAAATATTACTGACATGGGTGAAATGTAAGGGGTGGCTAGCAAGGCCTGATCACCCAAAAAAGCACTTTATTTACTAAAATAAGTCTCAAAGAAAGGGTACTTTTTCCTTCTTTTATTTTAAAGGCCACAGTGAATGTAAATATGTTAATAAACCACAAATTAGGCATTGATTACCCAGTGGTTGTGTTGCTGCTATGTATGGATCAACAAATACTATATAATCCATCCTGCCCATAACAGATCTCTGTCTTGCCCATTCCCTATCCTTAAGGCACATAGAGAAATTCTCTGTACAATTTCAAATACACATTAATTTACTTTTCCAGATTATCTTGGGAGAGATTTATTCAACATGTTTAGTTTGTCTAGTGTTTTTCTCAATTACACACCTGACTGCCACTCCTGTTGGCAAAACAAATCGTCACTAGTCAGTATGAGCAATTGAAATGGTAGTGCACATGCACCTTTTGCAGCAGTCTGAGCAAATTTCCATTACACATCACACATACCCTTGCGACAAAATATTTAAATAAAACAAAAAAGTGGTATGTTTCTTTGATGAAACCGCTCCAACTTTGAAATAATTTAACTTAAGTCGCTAACAAATTTTACTGTTATGTATACATTTTCTAACTTGTTAAAAGAAAGTCCTTCTTTTCTGACCGCAACAATTAAAATGCATAGACAAATAAAGTTAAAAAAAAAAAAAATTCTGTCATTTAAAGATTGTTAATAGTTTTTTTCATAATTTTGCAGTTGAAAATATTTTATGTACATAAAACATACTTCATGTTGTAATTTTGTATTTCGAACAATTTACCATATTGGATTTGGGATGTGATGTAAATATGTCTCAGTGCATTATTATGAAAGGGGCAAGTTTTCAGGAACCACAATGATTTTTTTGGCTCATGATGTTGACTGGCTTATGAGCCAATTAAAACTTTCTAGAGCTGTCCTCTTTGAGTGTGCTTAATAGGAGCTTACATTACAGAGACCATGACACAGAAATCATGCAATCCTTGTTATGTTGGAGGTTTTAACAACCATAGGGTATTTGGTGATGGGCACTTTTCAGTGTGAACTGGATGTCCAATCAGGAATCTTGCAGTCATCCCTGATCCATGTCATGCCATCTGTATGGAATGTTATAATTAAGATGCTACCTATATACAGTATGTCCTATTTCCTTTCGGTCAGGGTGAGCAAGACAAGATCAAAAGGCAATTTGCAGCAATTGCTGACTTTCCTAATGTAATCAGCACAATTGTCTGCACAAATGGTGCGATAAAGGCACCATCACAGGATAAATTTGCTTTTATATTTAAATAGAAATCAGTTTCACTCAGTTAATATAACATTAATATGTAGTACTCAGATGTGTCTATCGTTGTAGGCCAGCCTTAACCCACAATTCCTTTATTTTGTCAAACAACAGTGTAGGAAGCACACTTCAGGGTCATACTGTGTATGATGGTTGGCTTTTTGGTAATGCTGCTATTGCCAGATATGTCGTACAATACAATAGTACACTGTTTTATAGACAAACTAGATAGCCTACATACAAAGGCACTTGACATTAGGCATACTGTATGTATTAGTCGTTATTACCAATATTGAAGACTACTGTATTGAGAGGACATGTCAGTTAACTGTGATATAATCAGTTCAAGAACATCAGGATGTCACCATTCACAGGGTAACTGATTTGAGTCTCCTTTCTTAGGACACTTGATGATTGTGTTCCTTTTTCTTTTGTATTTGTTTCCAGTATTTAAGTTTTGGATCTTCATCCTGCCTCTTGGCAATTTTGCTTTTCCCTCATTAATTCTCTGTAAACATGATGGTACTGTGCTCACATGTGTTTATCTTGCAATCACTAGTATGAATCCGACCATAAAAAGACAATAGAGAGCTTAATTTGATCTGTCTGCACTTTTCAGAGATGGTGTATGTGAATCTTTCACATTCTTAAGACTCCTTTTAAATGTTCAAGTTCAGCAGATCCTTGAATAACAAAGTTCTGAAAGTTTACAGGTCATGAGAAAAAAAAAAAGAAACCAAAGTTTATCTAACTTAAGCCACAAAGTCATTCATTCATTACTATTGTGCAAGGTATTTTCTGAGATTATAGTAGGTTCATGCAATAATGTGAAACAGGGTCTGTCATCTCTTCTCCACATCTTTCACAGAATCTGCATTATGTTCCTCAAAGAATAGTCTTCCAGTGTAACTGCATATCTTGCATATCTATCAAATTTCATATTCTGGTACAAATATTTGAACATTTTTTAATTGTCAAAAACAAAGTTTAGTAACAAAAAGGTCTACCTCAGCATTGTTTTAATGTCATGAAATATGCCAGCTTCTTAAAAGCCACTGCTGTGTACCTTTTATTACATATACGTATGGATAATTGACACATTTTTGGAATGGAATGTTGTAGCTATAGGCTTGCCTGTAGGCAGCTGTTAAGGATAAGGGATTAGTCACTTGTTTAACCCTTAAAGTGTCGTCTTTGTTTCCAGCTGATTTATAGAATTTAGAGATACATATTTTAGAATTAATTCTAAATGTTTAAGTATACTTATTCAGTTTGATTTTAGATCAGATCTGGCCATACCATCTACAGTCAAACACAGAGTATGCCTAAGGTTGTATGTATGTCTGTATGTTGTCACACATGTGTGACAATGTATAACTTAATTTTTTGGCTGTGACAGCCTGCAGATCTGATTCACTCCATCCGTTGCTAAGAACGACGACTACTGACTAATAAGCTTTGAGCATCTGTGCTTATTCTCTCTTAAATAAATGGCTCTATTGGAAACCACTTGTATCTTCTTGTTTCTAATACATTACAGTTGCCTTTTTTGCTTAAAATTTTTTTATTCAATATACAGTAGGTGCTCAGAACATGAATATTATGCTGTGGGAAAAAATGATGCATTTTTATGTATATGGGTATTCACTGTGTGTGTGCGTGTGCATGTGTGTATGTATGTGTATATGCAGTGCCCTCCACTATTATTGGCACTGCTTTTAAAAATTAATAAGAAGGGTTAGAAAAAAATAACTTTTTGCTGAAGAACCATCATCTTGCACTGAAAAAATGAGAAACATCTGACTTTTAATTAAAACATTAACATAACATTAACATTAATAAAATGCAGGTGTGCCAACAATTGTGGCACGTGTTTTTGTTAAAAATATTTATTTCTTGATAAGGGCTTTGTTTTTCTTTGAATGAACTTGTATCAATTTAAAGTCAGATGTTTCTCATTTTTTCAGTGCAAGATGATGGTTCTTCAGCAAACAGTATATAATATACAGTATATATAGATAGATAGGTACTTATTTAATCCCAAGGGGAAATTCACATACTATATAAGTATATTTGTTTAGTATCATAATATAGTAACCATTATGATAGCAGGGTTCTTTGTAACAGCCTTCTGCAACCAGGCCACCACACAAAACAAAAATACATCTTAAATACAGAAAATAATCATAAACACATTAAATAAACGGGAGAACAGAAAGTGTAAAAACAAAGTGCAAAGCCAACCTACAGTATCCCTAGGTCTACCTAAGTAGTTTTGAATCTCAATCTATTAATGGAGTAGCTTAGTCCCTTGCCTATCTTTCAAGTTCCAAAAAGTAATCCTTTTCTCACCATTCATCTCTGTCTCTCTCACACCGTGCCTAGGCCATGGCCTCTGTTTGCCCAGGTATTTGATTGTTCACCTCTTTTTCTTCTACCTCTGCTCTAAGATTGACCCCAGTGATAGATCAACTTTAAACCTTACTCCAAGGGTTTGGACTGGCTTTTCACTTACACTAGAGATCCAAGCTAGAAAGGTGTTTGTTCATTAATGAGCCTTCAGTCGTCCTTAAAGGTTTAGGCCTCCAGAAAAGCACCACAGAAGCCCAAATTAGCTGAGAAACCACATGTTTTCTTATGGGTCTGAGTATGCTCAGTAGGCCAAAGAGATGTTAGCATTTTTTTCCTGATCTTGGTCCAATTTTACTTAGAGAGTCACGTGCCTACAGCTGGTTCACCTCCCCACTATCATTCTAGAAGAAGCATTAGGTGCTTCATCCAATGGCATCTATTTTACATAATGCTTAATGAACTTCCAGGCCGCACAATTCACCATCAGCATGTTCTACCCCTTTGAGACCCTTTTGCTCCCACACTAGCATGTGCAATATCTTTCACGCTGCTAGCATCCTTCTCTCTGTCCTAGAGACTAAGAAATGATCTTGGCTCTTCTCTGGGCAAACTTTGCTTGCCCTTAACCCAGGCAACCTTGTTGCCAGTTGGGCAATGCCTCACAGCATGGATTAGAACTACAAAAAGACTGTACAGTATATTGTACTAAAATGATTTAATAAAACACACTAAAGTGGTCTTTATAAATTTATCCTTGACCTTGAATCTATTTAAATATATGCTTTGAGCAGCCCCTTGAGTGAAGAACAATCAAATCCTATTGATTTAGTTTATCTATTCAAAACTATTGACACCTCATAAATCATCAACAAAGACAGATTGACATACTGCATATTCCATATGTATTAGATTTATGTTTAGTTGCATTCCTTTAATGATAGACTCCAAGCTGGTATTTGCATATTGTGTGAAGTCCCTAGTCATCTCTCACGATGATATTGATGTCAACTTCTGCTGTACATTTAAAAAAATGAAAACTGCTAAAACTGTACAATTAGTCAGTTTGACCTCAGTGATTCATATGTTTGTAGGTGAGCGTTGTGAATGTGTGAATTATGAGACTGGTCTAATGTTGACTTACCCAGGGCTGACAAATGAAGCAGTTGCCATTACTCTGCAGAACATCACTTAAAAACAGCATTGTTTAATTAGTACAGCTAAGCATATTTAATCATGGAATTCCATAGTGTAGCACCACCTGTGGTCTGGGACACATTTCCAAAATGTAAGTGTGACAGACTACCATCTTTTGTTTGTAATAGATACTTATTTTTGCAGTGATACAATCTTTAGGTATTCTCTATCTTTTGGTATTTATATAGCAGTTATTAATGCTGTAATTTTGAATAACTGCTAAAGAAACATGTATTATATAATGTCTTTAAATAGAGCAGAGGAACATGAAATCAGCTTTTTGCTGTAGAAAAGCTCATTTGGATTTTGCTTTCTTAGTATTATTCTCTACAAAATATGCCACCTTTGTGAAGTGTGTTTTGCATCTTTTGCATACTTGTATTGAAAGTTTTTTTTTACAATTAATCCATTCCAGACCGTATGAACTGTATGTAAATATATATTTTTTTAAGATTTTTAAGCACAAATATAGTTAATTACATCATAGAATGCACAGCTTAATAGTAAACTAAATGTAAAAACATTGAATAACACTGAGAAAACCTTGAACAACAGAGAAAACTAACACTGCAAGAGTTCGCGATATAGCGCTATGAACCGCTCGCTGCTAACACTTTTTTTAATGAGTTTTAAGCACAGGGTAAAAATTAACATTTGAAAAATCCGTAATTTAATAAACCACCAGGAAAAGTAACATTGCAACAATGCACGCTACGAACTGAAGTGAAGTGGAGGTTAAAATCCAATAGAAAAAAGTCTTCATTAAATACAATGAGGTTTAAACAATGCTCGAATCTGTCTCTTTAAAAAACAAGCCCGGTGCATTCTTTAACTGCCTTTTCAGCCTTATGCGGCCAGCCATCGCTCACGCTCTCTCTCTCTCTCTTTCTCGTGTGTGTGTGTGTGTGTGTGTGTGTGTGTGTGTGTGTGTGTGTGTGCGCGTGTGCCTCTCTCTCTCTCTCTCTCTTATGCGTCTGTGTGTCTCTCTCTCTCTCTCTCTCTCATGCGTCTGTGTCTCTCTCTCTCTCTCTCTCTCTCTTATGCGTCTGTGTGTCTCTCTCCCGGCTCTGTGTCTCTCGCGTGCGTCTCTGCGTCTCTCTCTCTCTCTCTCTCTCTCTCGCGTGTGTATGTCTTGTGTGCGTGCGTGCGTGCGTCTGTTTGTGTCTCTCTCTCGTGTGTGTCACTCTCTCTCTCTCTCTCTCGATCGCTGCACAGGGAGAGACTGAACACGTGCTGGTTGGAGGGGGCAGCGGGACCTGACTCAAATATAAGCAGAGGGTGACTTTTTCAGCACATTTTGAGTGCTGAAAAACTCAGCTTATATTCGAGTATATACGGTAACTGCTACGTAGTGTTGTTTTCTGTCTATATAGAATTTGACAATATTTTATTGATTTATAAAGAAACTAGCTGTGATGCCTGGCTTTGCCCAGGAAATGTCATAATACAGTGGACCTCATTTATTGTACTTTTTTTTTATTTTATTGATATCACACAACATTCCATACAAATAGATCAATTTTAACAAAAATAGGATAGAAAACAAATCAACCTTCACCCCTGTGAAAGAGAGCATGGCCAGCAGAGTAAAACTTAAAACTTAAAGCTAGTAAAAAGATTAATTAATAAGTGAATAAAGATAAATGGAGAGAATATCTTTCCTCAGTGCTGTAAAAACTTATTCTAAAATGTAACGGGGACAAATAAGCTTCTATGTCATTCAGACAAATATTTGTTTATGTGTTTTTTTATCAGTTGAATGTAAATTCAAGGCTGTATTTTTTTTTGGCAAATGCTATAGGGTGACACTATAGGCAGTTATAAAACATTGTGTTTTACTTTAATTTATTACAAACCGCAATTACATTTAACAGGCTGCACATTTATGCGACTTTTGTAATGTAATAAAATGCTTTTGGGGTTGTTTTCTCTAGTCCTTGAAACAGAAGAAAGTAGCTGCCAGTGCTGTTTTGGAGGTTTATTTAATGACCAGGTCTCCTTGTTTAAAGTCCATAGATGTGAATGCATGTTTAAACAATTTCAGAGACCAATGGAGAAAGGGAGGTGGGGTATCCCAGTTCAAAGTAAGCAAAAGCGCATGTAAATGTAAATGATTTAGGAGGGGTGGGTGGGGGTCACCTTTTAAAGTCCATAGATACAAATGTGTATTACAGTTGAGTATCTTGTAGGGGACCAATAAGTTTAAACGTTCACCATCTCTCTCTGTTGTCTTCCTGTCTTTACTTCTGGTGAAGCAGTGCCTACGACTCAACGCCTACACTCATAGCCACAGTGTCTGACACAAGCCATCAAGCTTTATAGCACTTGCTTATCATTCAGCTTTGACGAACGCTGTCCTTTCCATTTCAGACCCCAATAAACACTGAGAACTTGGTTACATCTGTTTTTTCCTGTCTAAGACACCAGCTCTTCTTCAGTCATTTGTCCACCCTATTGGCTAGTGGAAAAATGTATTAATACAGTAAATATGGACAAATGCAAAGTTTACCGACAAATGAAAAAACATGAGTTAGATAGTTTTCATTTTTTAATAACATCACCAAATTTCCTTCAAATCAGTGAAATCACTTTTGAGATTTTGGGGCATTTAGTTTTTCTATTGTTACTCCTAAAAATTGATTTTTTGTAATGTTCTTTCTTAGCGGAAACCTACAAGCCTATTATTTGCTTATTATTTTTTTTTTCGTCTTTCCACCTGTCTAACCAAATCTGTGTTGCAACACTTAAAAGGAGTCCTCACTAGATGTGATAGGTTCAAGGTGGCTGGAAGCATCTCTTTCACACCTGGCTACCTAGCATTCATGATGCCTGAAATCACTTCACATGCTAATAAGTATTTGACCTGCGGTAAAACAGTGTTAGGTGAACGTTTTGTACTGACTCAGTTCATCCGCTTCTCCAAATTGATCACACTTAACCAGGTGTGGGCTTATGCAAAGTGAACAACAGATACCTGCTTGGATTTGACTCATCATCTGCATCAGCAGGCAAAAGCCTGTCCCCTGTGTGATACCCTTCCTTGTGTCACTGCCTCATTTGTTGCTCATTTGTCCACTTTCTTGTACCATCTGTGTTTATGAAACCCGAAATGATTTGCAAACAGCAAGGATTCTGGAATGAAGAGAAACGTGCAAGTTTGTCAGTTTGGAAGATCTTCATGTCTTTCTTAGTTTATACAGTGAAGCATGCAATTTACATTATGATTTGTGCTTGGTGTGTGGCTGTGTTTGTGTGAGTCCTGCAGTGGGTTGGCACCCTGCCCAGGATTGGTTCCTGCCTTGTGCCCTGTGTTGGCTGGGATTGGCTCCATCAGACCTCCGTGACCCTGTGTTCGGATTCAGCGGGTTGGAAAATGGATGGATAGATGGATTTAATTATGCCAACTGGTTCATTTTACATCAGCCTGTAGTGTAGATTATTACTTTCCAGTGCAAAAATTATTGTTTGATCCTTGGTGAATTATTTTTTATAAAATATAAGTTCTTTGATAACTGCAACACACAATATTTCACATAAAATTTGAAAAATATGTTAGTTTCATATATACACTTATTAACAAAATTAAATATTAGTCCATCCATTTTTAGCCACTATTGTGCTATGCTTAAATTCTGCCTTTACAGAAAGGCCCTCATAAAAAGTATGACCACTGCTAAAAAAATATTCTTAAAATGAATAAATAAATTAAATGCTTGGATTGAAGTTCATCAGCATTATGATATTCAGATTTTCAAATTTCCCTTAATTATTTGGATTAACGAGCATCATCACTTGGAATGTTGTCATCTTTATTTAGTAGATAATTTAAATTCTTTTGATGCAGATCATCACATTCACTGCATCGTCAGTCAAAAAAGTGATTTTTCAACCTTGAATATGCCACACATGTATAAGAAGTGCAGTAAAGTGTCCATCCACCCATTTTCTAACCCGCTGAATCCGAATAGGGTCACGGGGGTCTGCTGGAGCCAATCCCAGCCAACACAGGGCACAAGGCAGGAACCAATCCTGGGCAGGGTGCCAACCCACCGCAGGACACACACAAACACACCCACACACCAAGCACACACTAGGACCAATTTAGAATCGCCAATCCACCTAACCTGCATGTCTTTGGATTGTGGGAGGAAACGAGCGCCGGAGGAAACCCACGAGACACGGGAGAACATGCAAACTACGCAGGGAGGACCCGGGAAGCGAACCCGGGTCTCCTAACTGCGAGGCAGCAGCGCTACCACTGCGCCACCGTGCCGCCCTGCAGTAAAGTGTGACTTTCCTAATTTACCATTAACACAATATGCAAAAAAATCATGGTGTATATACCGTCTGCTGTAGTTGGGTACAACAAAGGATTCACTAGGCAGACTGTTAATATAATGAGAGGTGGAGCTCTAGTACAGTTTCACTTGAGAGCCCAGTTCTTTATGGGACATGCAGGTTGCCATGAGCTGTCAAGAGAATGCTGTACCAATCCTGCACTTCTCGTAACATTCCTTAAATGTCAAAACTTGTTATCATACACCGTATTTGGAGTATTAGAGCAATTCTGACACATCTTGAATCCCATTTTAACACATGAATACAACTTCATTGAAAGACTTGGACTCTGTGGAAAAAAATATGGGTATTACTCTGTTTACATGGAGAATAAATGAGCTCTAGTTAGTGACATTTGCTAATAATATTTTTCTCTATTTACTGCAGATAAAACTGTTTGACTTGGTGGTGTCAGTTAAGGTGAAAATTACTCTACAGAAGGAGAAATAGTTTTTAGTGTGTTTACTTGAGAATTGTTTCATTAATGATTCATTTATAATGCGGCATTCATCTACTGATCTTTAACCTAATTCTTGACCATTATGGCAGGTACTTAGGATGCTTGTGCCGCTTTAAAGGTTTGTCATTAAGAAGGTTTCATTATGAAGGCAGTCTCATTAGCATCACAGATATTTTAAACACAGAGATTAAATATTTGTCAGGACAAGTAATTAAAATTAAATTTAAAGTAAGTAACCTGTAGTGAACTTGACACCCTGGCAGAATTATAACATTGGCATG
This sequence comes from Polypterus senegalus, assembly GCF_016835505.1. NCBI lineage: Eukaryota > Metazoa > Chordata > Cladistia > Polypteriformes > Polypteridae > Polypterus > Polypterus senegalus. The sequence continues at coordinate 85,679,106 of NC_053169.1, read as the reverse complement.
AGTGTCTTACCAGCAGTATTTAAATTGTGATATAAAATTATGGCTTTCATTGTTAATCATAAGACTTCCAGGGCAGCATATTTTGAAGCAAAATTTGATGTGTTACAACATTTTTAGCAAGTGGTTATGGTTCTTTGGTAATTTAGAAGCATTTTAGTATATTTTGTTATTTGTTCTTTTATGGTGTGTATTTTTTTTAAAAAGCAAGATAAGTTTTGCAATGCATTTGCATCATGAAGTGTCACACATGGCCTATTCTTCTCTCAGAAGCTTCTTTTTTTGTTAGGTTGTGTTTTAACAAGGATTATTTTATTTTTGATAAAGAAGCACAGCAAATTTTTAATATGAACCGGCTGAATATCCTATTACGTTTTGTCTTAAACATGGTAAGCTTTTAGCTCAAGCTCCATTGCTTTATATCAAAAACCCTTCATTTCTGTCAGATGTTGACAGACCAGGGAAGATCATAACATTTCTATGATGCAACCTGCAGGTTCATAACATAATTGACTGACACCAATCCCATAACCCCCTATACCCACAGATTTTGCATGGTTCTGTTTTAAATATGATTTTTTAAGTTGTCTAATGACTGCATTAATCTGAATCTTTTTTAAAATAATTGAATAATTAGGTTGATTTTTTTTGTTTATGTACAGAATCAATCAGTATTTTCTTTGGCACCATTAACAACGTGCACCCTCATACAGAGTCTTACAGAGGTTTGAAGACAGATACCACTGGAGTTCAGTGGTCAAATAGAATTGACACTGAGCTAATGAATACTTGAAAGGAAAAAAAACTTATCTAAAGCTATATGTTAAGATTTAGTTTAATACATTTTGACATTATTTAACTTCTCAAAAGTCATGAATGAATCGAACAGGCATATCTTTGTAATGTGAGTACAGAGTAGACAGAGGGAAACATGGAAACTTGCAAACATAAAGGAAAAATGATCATAAAGCACCTATTCCAGATAGAGAGTGGCTAGTAATGGGTGTTAAACTCAGGAGTGTGGAAAAATAAGGTAATGTAGACATACATGTTGCTGCCTCTCTATTATGAACTTTGTACCATGTATCAAATAAAAAGTCTTGGGTACAACAGAGAAAACTTGGAAACTTGCATCACTAAGCAAAGCTATATTTATAAATTTAAAACAAGTTGTCAACAGCTTACAGTTGCAGCCAATGGGGCACCAGATTAACAAAAACCTTAAAATCTACTCAGTATGACAACTCTGAAGCTGATTAATTCATATCTGCATGTTTCACACACATATTTTAAAGGCTATAGTCAATATCATTTTCTAAATAAAATGTCCTTTTTGTTATACTGCATTCCACTTTTCCATTTGTGTATGCTATTCACTTTTAGAGGCATGGATACTGAAAGTTTCATGAATGTTACAGTTGCAACTGTACATGATAGCAATCTGAAAACTCAGGGTATACTTTTTTAAAGAGACGATTTCATTTTGCTTTATGCTTATACAAGTAAGCTGCCGTTTTATACCATTAATATGCCAGACTGCAAAAGTAACAAAATGTTTGGCCTTGTTGTGGAATCTTACCTTTATTACGTGAGAATATACCAACAAAAAAAACTCCAACCACTTGACATAAAGAGGGAGTGTGAGTAAAGAAAGGGTGAAAATTCATATAATATAGTTAGTGTGAAGATCTGGATAATCTGCAAGTGATAAGGCACATGTGGATAATATACTGTGAAGCCCAGGGATGCATTCAGCTGCCCTAACCTGACCCAGACAGGCAGAGACATGAGTTTGCCCCATAGCACGTTTATTCGTGTGGGAAAGTGCTTTTTCTCTGCTCCCCACAGCACAGTAAACAAAGCACCAAATGCACAGTCCAACACAAAATGCTTTGCTGCTGCTGCTTTCTCCGCCTCCACTCCTCTCCCAGCAAGCTTGATTCTCCTTCTCCTGACTCTGACTCTCTGAGTATTGGTGCCTGGTTCCTTTTATAGGACATCCGGGAGGACTTCAGGTGTCCAACAAGCTTGTTCTGGCAGCACTTCTGGGTGTGGCAGAAGTGCTGCTAAAAATAGGGCTAGTGAAACATCCAGGTGCCAAAGGCTCCAGCAGGGTTGTGCTTGCATGCTCCAAACCGAGGGGGCTGCCTTTTAGTGTTACAGGGAAAATAGTATTCAGAATAAGCCCTCTCCCCCTCTCCTATGACAAAGGTGTCCTGGCTCAGTAAAGGCCCTGGCGGTCTGCCACAGGTACTATAAAATAATGATTAATAATAAGTGCCTTTACTATTACTACTACAGCTAAAAGACTTAAGCACTTCCGGAGATGAGCCCATTTTTCAAACAAGACCACTCTTTGTGTTCCTAAGGGGTATGATTTTTCCAGCCATCATCAATCATAGTGTTTTGGAGACACATTTCCATTTTTAGAATTTAAACTGGAAGAGGTGATTGAAGATATTAAGATAGAAGGTCCTCATTGAGAGCTGCCATCATTGTAATATTATTTATTGTTCTCGTTAGCTGTAATGGCACATTGCTTAGCACTGATTATTCATAGATCCTATCTAAGGCACTATATGCTGTTTCTTAAGGGTTACTGTAGAAATTACAACTTTTCATTTTATTGTCCTATCCTGAGCATGATAATTTCCAAACTATTTTGCAGAAAAACTAGTTTTGTGGTAAACAGCCATAAGCATATTTATTTATTTATTTAGGATATCCTACACCACACAGTTTCCATTTAGCTCTGCAGCATCTTCTCCACGGGTTATTTGCATGTAAACTCCTCCAGTATCTTTCACTATGAACAGAATAGAGAGCACATATTCTCTCTTTCAGAAAGTTAATGCCAAAACATATTTGTTTCAAACCTATTTTTGTAAAACTTGAGTTATTTGTATGAAATGCTATTTGATTTTAATAAAAACAAAAAAGAAGAAACTTAATGCCAAGATTTATTATAAATATACCTTGGAAAAGGAGCAGGATGCTTACTTATACCAAAACCTTTGCCACTTTAAAGTGGATTTTATTAGTATTACTTTTTTTCTGGGGCTACCTATTTTCAGCAGCTGTTAGACACTGGTGGATTTCAATTAAAATTTATAAATGCAACTTCATTTAACTGCTCAAATTTCTATGGCCTATTAATGTATCCCACAACTGTGAAAATAATAAAAAAAAATTTTACTAATCCGTTGAATTATGACATCTACTGCCTAGTGGTGGAAATTTAAACTATGTATGTACATTACTTATGTAGACAAAAAGGTGTGATAGCTTGAAATACCTTTTGTTTTTCTGACAGATGTTAAGCATAAATGCATTCAAAGTAAATATAAATATCAACTTGCTATACTGATAAAACTGCCTATTGAATTTTTAGAAGTCTAATTTTATCACTAATGCTTTTTAAGAAACATTTTAACTACAATTTATTATATGATAAAACTAGAATAGTGTTTATATACTAAAATATCAGTTGCTAAACCTGCTGTCTTACATTTCTATGGACTTCTCAGAAGATGTTTCTTGGATCCACAAGCAAATGTTTAGCAGATTTAACAGTACGCCCAGATTTTACTAATTTTAGCAGGTACTAGAAAACAACACAAATATTAAGACTCTTTCAACGGTGTTTTCTTGAAGTAAAACTATTGTTGTCAGGTTTTTCATATGCTGTGCCTTTTAAAAGTAGTTTAGACATTATTATGAAGGCTGCCCATTCAAGATCTGTCATGAAAGTTGTAACTCTGTATAAAGTAAATATAGCCACAATTATAAATAAATATAGTTGCAATTTGTAATGACTCCTGTGGAAGACTAGGAAATTAGAAAATCACCAGACACTAATTTTGAAAAGTAATATAGATATTTCTGTGTTAATATTTATATGGGTTAAGAACATTCTTGTTTTTGTCCCGGAGTAAGACCTTAACTGTGTCATTGATGTAAAAAAAAAAATATACAATTTATGTGTAGTAGGTTTAAACTTGTGAACCTGGAGATGAGAAAATCTACAATTTTTAATTATTCTGTGTCATGTGAATCTCCATAATTCTAACATAGTTCTAACATTGCATTTTACATTAGTGCAGTGGCTAAGGCATTGCCAAGTATAAAATAATAATTGTATTTTTAGTCTTTTAGTAACTTAAGCTTTTTTGGATTATTTTGGCATGTTTTGTTTTATATTGTTGAACTGATTAATTTCTTGCATTTTTTTATGCATAATTTGGATATCATCCAATGTCAGCTTTGCCTTACCATTGTGTGGCTGTGTGTGACTTTAAAAACAAAGGAAAGGCTCTCTTTATAAAAGTAAAAAATTATCAAATTAATTAAAAAAATAAATATAACCTTTTCAAAAGTTTGACCTTAAGAAGAAGTGTTGTTCTTCACTTTAAAAAAAAATGCCTCTCAGGTTTAAGCTGACTGTTTAAAGTCTGAGATATATTTTTATAAGATAAAGTATTTACCTCTGTCACTGGAAACTCTCCTTGAACAATACGTGCTTCTTTGGAAAGATCCTTTTGTTGGTCATGCACATATGGTCATGAGAATTCAGGTTTATACAGTATTTGTTTGTTATATATATAGTGAGATTTTTGAGACCCCAGCACCCCCCGTTGGGCACTCGACAAAACCTCAACTGCGTCCTGGCACTGAAACAGGCAGGGATGGTTGTCTGCTGTCAGTTCTATTGCAAGTTTGCAGGCTCACCATATAACGTGTTTGTCACTTGATCGTTGATGTTTGAGAAGATTTAAAACCATTGGCTGACCTGGCCGTTTGTTCACTTTCTGCTGTCTGTCCTCCAGTATGAACCTGCTTCATGAAGAAGGCTATCTGTTCCTTTAATCTAATGAAGGGAGCAAATGTAGGATGACTGACAATATCACTGCTCGCTTGCTGTGTTTGTGTGTACTGATGTAACAGCTCCCCTTTGAATAAAATGCCTGAGACTGTTTCTGTCTTCACTACAGTAAAGCTGATTTTCTTGTAAACTATCACATATATATTGTGGCCTGCAGGGGGAGCACACACGTTTTTTCTTCCCCCGTTTCCCACAGGTATAGAACAGTTCACAGCACAATACAAATCTCTTCTTTCTTTTCTCTTTCTCTTTTCTCTATTCCTCTGGGCAAGCTTTGCCAACCTCCTCCCAACTCTGGCTTTCGGAGTAGTGGCCGTTGGCTCCTTTTATGAGGCACCCAGAAGTGCTCCTTGTGCTCGTTGACCCATTTCCGACAGCACCTCTGGGTGTAGCTGAAGAGCTGCCAATAAGGCCTCAGCAGCAGCTGTTGCATCCCCTGGTTGCGCCCACGGAACCCAACAGGGCTGTATCACACTCCAGCTCCCATGGAGCCCTGCAGGAGCCACTTAGCACTCCAGGGGAGGTAATGCTCTGGATATGCTCCAACCCCTGGTCCTTCCGGTGTGGAAGCGTCCCGGCCAGGCAAGCTTCGCTTATGTTAAATGTTACATTTTCCCCTCTAAACAAATAAAATACTATCTATCAATTGTGATAGATAGGGGGTGCTACCGCTCCCTTGAACCCCTGTCCACGACTCCAGACGCCAGTTAAAAGTCCAAAACGTTGACTTTATTAAATCGCCACAGTGCACAAAGCACCCTCTCCTCGACTATACTCATAAACAAATAAAAATAATAATCACAATAATACAATCCTCCGACTCCCAGACGCGTTGCCACCCTTCCACCCAGCTCAGCTCGCCGACTGGGAATTCCCACAATCCTTTTATATTCCCTGACCCGGAAGTGTTCCCAATCCCCAGTCCATGTGATCTTGTATCACTTCCGGGTCAGGTAAAAGTCCTTTCCTTCACCCCGGAAGAACGTCATTCCCCTTGTCCATGTGACTTGGACGTACTTCCGGGGCGTAGGATAAATAACCGTTGTTCCCCCCTGCAGCGTCTCCTAGTGGCCCCCATGGCATCCAGCAGGGCTGTGTATAAAAACTGCAGTGTCCATGATGCCCTGTTGGTCTTCGGGGAACCTCCATACTGCAGGGAGGCTCCACCTGGAGGCTTGGGGGCATTGGCCGGGATAAACGGCTGGCCATACACCACACCATCTAAAACACATATCATGTCCTTTGTTAAACTGAAAAATATTGTACAAAATTTTCTTTTTTTAAATACTATAGTGTTCTTCTCAGAAGATTGTCTCAAAAGACTACATCATCTGAAATGAGCAAATTCAGTACATACTGTACAAAAGATCTGCTAAAATTTAAGAAGAAGTTAACTAAAAAGTACATAAATTCAGGGGAAAGTAACTCCTAGAAATATGTTCCTGAATAAAGTAAGTATCTAAAGAAATCTAGTTCTGTTTATCTTCTAGTCCCTTCTAGTGCATTCTAACAATAAACAGTGAAATTTGTCCTGTCTAGTTTCCAAGACTGCAATGACAATGGCAACATTATAGAGAAAGGGCCAGCTTTGGAGTCAAGCTGTGAATTTGCTACTTTTCCCCTAGCATTTATCTGATTAAAGACTGACATGTCACTTGTGAGAAGGACAAAATAATGAGAACAAAAGTTAAAAGCCAGTATATGCCTGAACTATAATGATAACTCAACAATATCTTGCATTAATTGCATTTTGTATTAACTGAGATCATATAAAGAATGTTTGGGTTGAAAAGTAGCCAATGCATGATAATCCAATTTACTTAGAAAATGCATTCTGTATATTGCACAATAAAAAAATCAGCTTAGAGATGCAAGGTTATTAAGCCAGAGTAAACAAATCACAGGGAATTAATGTATTAAAAGAAATAACTAAGTCAAATATAATTTTGTACAATTCTAGTTTTTTTATTTTTCATTGGAGGTTTATTGAACCGCTCTTTGTCTCATCCCTCACCCAGGACCAGTTTGCCTTGGGTGGCCAAGTTCTCCTCCTTGAACCGTCACCTTATCGTGGTGGAGGGGTTTGCGTGTCCCAATGATCCTAGGAGCTATGTTGTCCGGGGCTTTATGCCCTGGTAGGGCCACCCAAGGCAAACTGGTCCTAGGTGAGGGATGAGACAAAGAGGTTCAATAAACCTCCAATGAAAATAAAACTTGGACAACGTTTTCCCTTGCCCGACGCTGGTCACCGGGCCCCTCTGGAGCCAGGCCTGGAGGTGGGGCTCGATGGCGGCGCCTGGTGGCGGGCCTGCACCCATGGGGCTCGGCGGGCACAGCCGAAGAGGTAACGTGGGTCCTCCTCCCCATGGGCTCACCACCTATGGGAGGGGCCAAGGAGGTTGGGTGCAGTGTGAGTTGGGTGGTGGCGGGGGGACCTTGGCGGTCTGATCCTCGGCTACAGAAACTGGCTCTTGGGGCGTGGAATGTCACCTCTCTGAAGGGAAGGAGCCTGAGCTAGTGCGCGAGGTGAGAGGTTCGGCTAGATATAGTGGACTCACCTCGACGCACAGCTTGGACTCTGGAACCAATCTCCTTGAGAGGGGCTGGACTCTCTACCACTCTGGAGTTGCCCCGGTGAGGCGCCGAGCAGGTGTGGGCATACTTATTGCCCCACTGGAGCCTGTGCATTGGGGTTTACCCGGTGGGCGAGAGGGTGGCCTCCCTCCGCCGGGTGGGGAAGGGTCCTGACTGTTGTTTGTGCGTATGCGCCCGAACAGCAGTTTGGAGTATCCACCCTTTTTGGAGTCTCTGGAAGGGTTGCTAGAGGGCATACCTTCTGGGGATTCCCTCGTTTTGCTGGGAGACTTCAATGCTCACGTGGGCAATGACAGTGAGACCTGGAAGGGCGTGATTGGGAGGAATGGCCCCCCCGATCTGAACCCGAGCGGTGTTTTGTTATTGGACTTCTGTGCTCGTCACGGATTGTCCATAACGAACACCATGTTCAAGCATAAGGGTGTTCATATGTGCACTTGGCACCAGGACACCCTAGGCCTCAGGTCGATGATCGACTTTGTGGTCGTGTCGCGGACTTGCGGCCATATGTCTTGGACACTCGGGTGAAGAGAGGGGCGGAGCTGTCAACTGATCACCACCTGGTGGTGAGTTGGCCGATGGTGGGGAAGATGCGGTCAGACCTGGTAGGCCCAAGCGTGTTGTGAGGGTCTGCTGGGAGCGGCTGGCAGAGTCCCCTGTCAGAAGTAGCTTCAACTCCCACCTCCGGCAGAACTTCAACCCGCCCCGAGGGAGGTGGGGACATTGAGTCGAATGGGCCATGTTCCGTGCCTCTATTGTTGAGGCGGCTGACGGAGCTGTGGCCGCAAGGTGGTCGGTGCCTGTCGTGGCGGCAATCCCGAACCCGTTGGTGGACACCGGCGGTGAGGGATGCCGTCAAGCTGAAGAAGGAGTCCTATAGGACTTTTTTGTCCTGTGGGTCTCTGGAGGCAGCTGATAGGTACCGGCAGGCCAAGCAGAACACGGCTTCGGTTGTTGCTGAGGCAAAACTTCGGGCATGGGAGGAGTTTGAGAGGCCATGGAGAGCGACTTTGGACGGCTTCGAGGAGATTCTGGTCCACCGTCCGGCGTCTCAGGAGGGGGAAGCAGTGCAGTGTCAACACCGTATATGGTGGGGATGGTGCGCTGCTGACCTCGACTTCGGGACGTTATGGGTCGGTGGGAGGAGTACCGAAGACCTCCTCAATCCCACTAACATGCCTTCCAATGAGGAAGCAGAGCCTGGGGACTCTGAGGTGGGCTCTCCCATCTCTGGGACTGAAGTCACCGAGGTGGTCAAAAACTCCTTGGTGGCAGGGCCCGGGGTGGATGAGATCGCCGAGTTCCTTAAGGCTCTGGATGTTGTAGGACTGTCTTGGTTGACACGTCTCTGCAACATCGCATGGACATCGGGACAGTGCCTCTGGATTGGCAGACCGGGGTGGTGGTCCCCTCTTTAAAAGGGGACGGAGGGTGTGTTCCAACTATAGAGGGATCACACTCCTCAGCCTCCCTGGAAAAGTCTATTCGGGGTTCTGGAGAGGAGGGTCCGTCGGATAGTGAACCTCGGATTCAGGAGGAACAGTGTGGTTTTAGTCCTGGTGCGGAACAGTGGACCAGCTCTTCACCCTTAGCAGAGTCCTGGAGGGTGCATGGGAGTTTGCCCGACCGGTCTACATGTGTTTTGTGGACTTGGAAAAGGCATTCGACCGTGTCCCTCGGGAATCCTGTGGGGGTGCTCGGGAGTATGGGGTACGGACCCCTGATAAGAGCTGTTCGGTCTCTGTACAACCGTGTCAGAGCTTGGTCCGCATTGCCGCAGTAAGTCGAGCCCGTTTCCAGTGAGAGTTGGACTCCGCCAGGGCTGCCCTTTGTCACCGATTCTGTTCATAACTTTTATGGACAGAATTTCTAAGCGCAACCAGGGTGTTGAAGGGGTCCGGTTTGGTGGACTCAGGATTGGGTCACTGCTTTTGCAGATGATGTTGTCCTGTTTGCTTCATCAGGCCGTGATCTTCAGCTCTCTCTGGATCGGTTCGCAGCTGAGTGTGAAGCGGCTGGGATGAGAATCAGCACCTCCAAATCCGAGAGCATGGTCCTCAGCCGGAAAAGGGTGGAGTGCCCTCTCAGGGTTGGGGGAGAGATCCTGCCCCAAGTGGAGGAGTTCAAGTATCTCGGGGTCTTGTTCACGAGTGAGGGAAGAATGGAGTGTGAGATCGACAGGCGGATCGGTGCGGCATCCGCAGTGATGCGGGCTCTGCATCGGTCTGTCGTGGTGAAAAAGGAGCTGAGCCGTAAGGCAAAGCTCTCAATTTACCAGTCGATCTACCTTCCTACCCTCACCTATGGTCATGAGCTATGGGTAGTGACCGAAAGAACGAGATCGCGAATACAAGCGGCTGAAATGAGTTTCCTCCGCAGGGTGTCTGGGCTTTCCCTTAAAGATAGGGTGAGAAGCTCAGTCATCCGGGAGGGGCTCAGAGTAGAGCCGCTGCTCCTCCACATCGAGAGGAGTCAGATGAGGTGGCTCGGGCATCTGATCAGGATGCCTCCTGGACGCCTCCCTGGTGAGGTGTTCCGGGCACGTCCAACCGGGAGGAGGCCCCGGGGAAGACCCAGGACACGCTGGAGGGACTATGTCTCCCGGCTGGCCTGGGAACGCCTTGGGATTCTCCCGGAAGAGCTGGAAGAAGTGGCCGGGAGAGGGAAGTCTGGGCCTCTCTGCTTAAGCTGCTGCCCCCGCGACCCGACCTCGGATAAGCGGAAGAGAATGGATGGATGGATGGATGGATTCTAGTTTATTTAGTGAAATGCTTGAATTGAATGGATTTAGGGTCTACTTAACTTTTTTTTGCCAAATGTATTTTGTCCAAGTTTTAAACTTCACTAAGTAGTATTTGCCAGTTCACTATTTAATCTAATTCAGTTAAGTATGAAAGTTATAAGACAAGTAACATTAGGTTTCATAGATTTGTAAATATCAGTATAATTAGTGTATGAATAAAAATATTATTCTTTCTACTGTAATGTATCTATGTTATTGGACATGGAAGACAGCACACTCAGTCTATAAATAGAACTACAACTACCTGGTATACATTTCAGTCCCCATTAATCAGGTACTTTACGTATGAAGCCTGTACAATACAGGTGTTGTCTTCCACCTTACGCTGCTAACAATATGGCATTGTATGTAGCATGGTATAAGATGGTGGTTATTGCAGCTCTTCCTGAAGATTACACTCACACCTGGGTATGCCTTATTTTTTAAGTTTAATTAAATTAATTTACACTCATTTTAAATTAATTATATTTTTACAATCTCCAAAAATTTTTCTTGACACTTTTAAGAGCACCTTGCAGTGCCTCAGATTAGTCTATATCATTTGTTATAGCATGATATATTAATTGAAGTGCTGCCTTTATAAAGAGCTTTCCTTCTAAATGCCCTTACATTAGATAAACAATAATAGACAGCCCATATGAAAGGCACTAATGCAGCACATCTATAACCTGTAGCTCATACAGAACACTAGATGCAGAATGCGATTTGAATACTATGAGACAATAACCTGTATTATAATTGTTTTTTTTATTTTATTGATTTTATTAAAATCAAATAACATTCCATACAAATAAGTCAAGTTTTACAAAACTAGGTTTGAAACAAATCAACCCCCACCCATGAGAAAGAGAGCAAGCCTTTAAACTAGAGTAAAACCTTAAACTAGTAAAAATAAGTAAATAGGTAAATTAATAAATGAATAAAAATAGAGTAACAAAAAAGAGGGGAGAGAATCTGCTTCCTTAATTAAAATGCTTATTCTAAAATGTTATTGATTAGATCCTGCCAGGTTTGGAAAAAGCTTTGTACAGATCCTCTAACTGAGAATTAGATTTTTTCCAATATCAGATAATTTATCCACTGACTTAAAAGTGGTGAGTTAGGATTCTTCCAGTTGAGCAAGATAAGTCTACGTGCCAATAGTGTACAATAACAACATTTATTTATATAGCACATTTTCATACAAAAAGTGGCTCAAAGTGCTTTACATACTGAAGAAAAGAAAAATAAAAGACAAAATAACAAGTTTAAATAAGACAACTTTAGTTAACATAGAAAAGGAGTAAGGTCCGATGGCCAGGGTGCTCAGAAAAAAACTCCAGACGGCTGGAGAAAAAAAATAAAATCTGCAGGGGTTGCAGGCCACGGGACCGCCCAGTGCCCTCTGGGCATTCTTCCTAACATAAATGAAATAGTCCTCTTTGTAGTTAGGGTTCTCACGGTGTAGTAATGGCAGTTACAGTTTGTTTGTCCTTCTCCACTTTAAGCCCATCTGGAAGTGCACCAAATACAGCTGTTAATGTATTGGGAAGGATTGTGACACCAAGGCTGTCTGAAAGGCATTTAAAGATTTTGGTCCAGAATGATATTAATTTGGTGCAGGACCAAAACATGTGACCCAGTGAGGCTGGAACTTAGCTGCAATGTTTGCAGATTGGATAATTGTTAAAGACTGTCTTCATCAAAATTAGATATCTTCAACTTTGAGCTGTTCTGCAGTACAACCAAGTAAGTGCAATATGATAAAAAGAGGCCAACTAACATTAATATCCTTTAGACCAGTGGTTATTAGACTCAATCTTGGGGGACCCTCTGTGGCTGCAGGTTTTATTCCAATCAACTTCTGTTTTTAATTAGATTCATTGGCCTAACTATGTGAGCTGTTATTTCTCAGTTACTATTTTCTGAGGTTAATTTAGAATTGTTAAAATTAAGTTTGAGAAACCATTGTTTACATTCACTAAACAGTTATATAGGGTTATAATGCAGAATTTTTGTTTTACTTTTTAAAAATGTTTTCATCCTGGTTTTCATCCTGATTTTCCACATGTTCTGTTTATGTAATTCATTATTTACTAATTGGTGAGTCTGACTCTGAAGCAGTTGCAGCCTTTTACCATTTAGTATAGTTTTCCTGGGTGTCTTCTCTGCTGGTTTTTAATTGTAATTATAATGATACCATGAAAGGGTTAAGATTAAAGAAAGAGAATAAAGACCAGCTAATTGAATGAAATCAGTTTATTATCACTGATTGTGAATCTGGTTGGAACATAAACCTGCAGCTACATGGGAACCCCAGGATTGAGTTTGGGAGCCACTGTGTTAGACATACAGGATTTCCTAAGAGAAGGAAAAGTTTAATGCAGTACAAACCATAGATACATCTGGCCTTTTGGAAAAAGTCACTTAATACCTTTTTTTTTTTATTTTTACATTCAGCTGTATAGTTATTTTGTTCTAGATTATCCAAGATCTGTTTTTCACTGATTGTCACTAATGTCTGAGACCCGCTGTAACACTATGTTCTTGTTTTATGTTGCTTTATTGATGAAAGAATATAAAGATTTTCTGTCAGAGTAAGGACAATTTATGTAATGTGACTTTCAATAAAACAGTCAATGAAAACTGCAGTCATAAAGCAAGAAAAATATAAGTCGATAAAATTTGACAGATTCCATCATTAAATTAAAAAGAGAAATGCAAACTGTTAAAAAAGTATGCTGTACTTACAGTATATTATAAAATATAAGTGGATTTAAGATGAAATGCTGTAAATTATTTAAAGTGTCTCAGAGTAGGGAAATGGTCCTAACTGGCTATAAAAATCTCAGAGTGACACAAATTTGGTCCTACTCTTAGATGTAGGAGTAAACCGATTTTATCAATTTTCATAATTTAGGAAACTACTCCTCACCTGGATTTAGGAGAGCTTGTGAGCTGTCCAAACTCACCAAGCACTCAGCCAATAACAAATTTATATCTTTGTCAGACTTTTATTGCAACTCATATGAGTAATTCTGGGACACTTGATAAATATAGACCTTGATCTGTATTTGTTTGTAAATTTTTAGTACCCATTGATTCATCCACTATTGAATCTGTTTGATCCATCTAAGTGTCATGAAGGTCGAAGTTTGTCCTGGCAGCATTGAGTGCAAGATATAAATAAGTCCTAGACATGGAAAGAGCCAGTCACAGGGCATGCTCACATACTTATATACTCAGTCTTTGCCACCGGCAGATACAGATGGCTTGCTAGTAGTTTGGGATGGAGTGGTAAGGTAGTAATGGCAAACCAAAGAAAAAGAAAGATAGGGAAGATGAATGTTTATTTACAGTTCAAAGCAAAAAGACAAAATTTAAAAATAAAAAATGAAGGCTTTTACTCTCACTATTACTAATAACTCTATGGAAAATCAGCACCAAACACTAAAAAGGTTCTGTGGCAGCAACTCACCCTGAAAAATGTGTGGCCTTCCAGATAGCCTCTACCGCTCCCATTATGGAGCCAAATGCTGTGACACCCAGCCTCCCTAGAGGCACTAACATATGGACAGCTATGTCATCTACTGTGCACCCAGTCTCTATATCTTCTGGTGTTCTCATAACTAAAATACCAGCATTAACACCCAGCTTCTCTCAAAACTGGTGTGGATACTGCTAAAACATTAATTCTCTTCCAACAAATCTGGCAATCACCAACAAAGACTAAAAACAACCTCTCGACTTTGTCACAAAGACCAAAAACACCCTCTCTACTTTGGCTAATAAAGCTCTGTCAACTGTTCTTTCGGCCTCCTCTAAGGTTGTGACTACTGAGGGATAACTGACTGAGTCCCAAAATGTCTACCAAGGTATTCTGACAAAGAAGAAACTTACAGCAAAAACAGGCCAGACATGGACATATATCAACTAAAAACTGTAACCGATACTAATCTTATAGAAATCAATGCAGACTTCCAACCAACAAAACAAAACTGTCCCCATACCTGATGAGTGACATGCCCATTGACTTGCAGTTGTGCTCCAAAACAATGACAGCATTTAAAATATAGCCAAATACACTCACTCACTAGACTCACTAGACCCTTTGTAACTATCAGTCAATTGGTAAGCTTGTGTTCTGTATGTAATCACCCACTATACAGTAAATACCAATACACATTTTAGTATTCCCAACGTTTTGTGGCTTTTTGTTTTTTCTCCTTACATGGTCCATTGCGTAATCACTCAGATTCTTAGTCATTAAATTGTGTTTTATTGACATTGTTGAAGGAAAACCTTAGCACCCAGAAAAAATGAGCAAACTCCACACAGATTCTACTCCAGCCTTGGTTCAAATCCACAGAACTCTGAATCTGTAAGGCTATGAATATTTTTAAGTGTGACGATGCTTCTGTTTACACTAATACATCTCAAATTCTTAAAGTGCATTAATCACATAAATTGAAGTGGCAACAGGTGAAGGGGAATGTCCAGAAGGAGGCGTAAGGCTTTGCAAATAAGAAAGGCATTGAAAGCTCCGGTCATTGATCACCTACAGGAGTAACATACACACTTTCTTACATTGTATTAATCCATCTATCCATTTACAGTTTTGCTTAATCCATTTCAGGATCATAGTAATATCAGGCACAAGGCAGAACCAGTCCTTACCATTTGTTGTTTTTCAGTGCACACATACACATATAAACACACTTGCTCATGCTAGGCTAATTTAGACAATGTAAGAAGTTTCACAAAAAAAAGCAGTGACCATTCAGTCCATCTAACTCATTTGGTTTGCTATTAGAAAAGTTTTCCCAATATACAGTAACATCGTGTTAGGTTTTCAGATTTTTCAAGGTATTTACTTCACCTCACACTCAGTAGTTTGCTCCAGACTTGTATGACTGTTAAATAATTTCCACCAATATCTTTGAGTGTATGATTTACTATTTAATTGAAATAATTTTGTTACATCAAATTTACTGATGACTTTGAGAATTCTGAATATCATTTTGAAGCAGCATTCTCTCCTTAAGACTAAAGAGATTTAATTGGCTTTGACTGTCAGAGAAGGTATTGTTCTTTGTTTCCAGGATTGACATGGTTGCCATTTTCTGCACAGCTTCTAGTCGTTTTTAGTAGCACAAAGTTAATCTGATTTGATCTCACTAGAGCTTGCAGTTATTACAGAATTGCCAATTACCCTAACATTTCTTTGGGTTGAAAGTAAAAACAGGTTTCCTTCTGTCCTGCAGTGGAAATTATTTAATTTTTTCAATTCAATTTTTTTGAACTGCAGACTGCTTATATTTATTTTCAATTTGTTGTTCAAGCAAATCAGGATCAGCTAAATTTAAAGAATTCTTAAAAGAATTTTAATTACAGAGGCAATTCACATTGGAAATATTTATCTTTCATATGTTCTTTCCGTATTGCACAAGTAGTCTATAACCTTAAGGCAGCTAGCTGTTTCAATTAGTTTATAATCAGGGAAAAGAAAGCAGTACCAGGTACATAAAAATATTAAAGACTTTGAGCAAAGTCATTTATCACAAAAACAGCCAGCCAGTAAATATGTGCAATGTCACATGTCCCGAAGCCCCCATGAAACTTTTAACATAAATATGGCTGTCACAAGGAGCGATATCATTGAACGAGACATAGGACCATCGTGATTTGGACATTAGAAAACATAAGCTATGAATAACACAGATTAGTAAATTAAAAACCACCCAGAACTGCATCAATTCCTGACATTGCTAATTATCAAACATTTGATACATTTTGCAAATGCACAAATGCCACATGATAGTCTGATAGTGGTCACGGGACATTGTATGTTTGATTACAGGTACAACAAATAGATCTGACGAGTCATCAACCGCAGCACTAATTGAGGTTGTCGCTGCTCTTGTGAAAAGAATGGAGATAAATGCCATCAACTCAGAGAGGGAGAGGCAAGTTCATTGTACCATGTGACTGTCACTGAGAGAATAAAACTGAATAATAAAACAAAAAATCGCAAACTTTTGCAAGTAGCCAAAATTTACACCGGGTGTTGCAGACTCAAATCAAATGTATGTTTTTATTATATTATAGTAATAATAACAGCAGCTCACTACTCAAAACGCAGAGCAACCAGATTTGAACCCAGAACTTTCTGGTTATAAGGCAGCAGTTCTTACCTCTGCACCATCCAAGAATGCATATCAACTTTCTGTCAATTGACATTTGAGCTTGGGTTCTTTTAACTCATTAACAGCAACATGTAAGTTGAATGATTTTTTTTTCTTTGGTTATATGCTTGAATAAAAGCGCACGTGTTTATTTGATATTTGGACTAAAGTTTTCACACATTATACACTTCACATCATTATTAGTATAACATGAAAAAAGTTTCTGCTTTAGGTATGTGTTCAACATTTCTTGCCTCGCATTTCTTATCATCCTACACTTACACTGACAGTTGTGGACACTGATGAGGAGAGGTGTGAAGGAATTTAAGGTGGCCCAGGATCACGAGTTTTTTCATACGCTTCAGGAATTCTAGTGTTAATAGTGAATATTAAATTTTTGTAAATAGAAGGCACTGTCTTTATTGTGGCTCTTTTCAAAGTTAAAATGGTTTAAAAATAGAGTTTAATTTTTTTATTTCTGTATGTGATTTGTTTGTTACTTTTTTGAGTAAATGGTTAAGATCCTGTCCGTAAGATTATTATTTCAGATATGGATCCTGTGGCTCTGCCATTACATTTCAGCATCTTGTACAGTATTATCTTAGTTGAAAGTAGCTCATTGATCATTCACCCCCAGATTCTGCATTTTTCGATGTATTAAATGTTGTATCCTAAAAAACAGCCACATTTGTAAAAAATCTGATTGGTTCACAATATATGTATAAGTTGAAAAGGGTTGCCTTAATTTTTTTGAAGCCAACAAGAAGGAAATGAAACACTCTGTATTAGTTAAGGGATTCATTTGAATGTGTATAGCTCTTTATAGCTGAATAGTCCTGTTTTGCCTTGGTAGAGTTCTATAGTACTCTCCCTTTTTGTATTCTTTAATGATAGATAGATAGATAGATACTTTAATGTGTAGCCTTTGTCAGAATGCCTTAAGTCTCATAGACTTACCACTGTTTATAAGGTATTATACTTTATAACTTCTCCCCACCTTCCCTTCTACATTTATAACCTCAGGCAATTAGGTAGAGTAAAAGACAAGCAGGAGTTAAGTTATACTTCAAATAATGAGTTATTGATAATACAGTAATCCCTCGCTATATCGCGCTTCGACTTTCGCGGCTTCACTCTATCACGGATTTTATATGTAAGCATAACTAAATATATAATGCGGATTTTTCGCTGCTTCTCGGGTTCTGCAGACAATGGGTCTTTTTACTTCCTGTACATGCTTCCTCAGTTGGTTTGCCCAGTTGATTTCATACAAGGGACGCCATTGGCGGATAGCATGTGAAGCTAACCAATCAGAGCACGCAGTTAAGTTCCTGTATGCTGAATGCAGTGTTAACCAGGAAGTCTCTTCTCGCTCATTCAGCATCAACGTGTTTCGCTGTGTAAAGAGTCAACTTTTGTGCTCTTTTGTGTTTATCTTTGTGCATAGTCAAGCCCTTCATTAAGGCTCCAAAACGATTTGCTCTTGCTACTGCTTCAGCGTCTGTGCCCAAGCGCCAACGGAAGATGTTAACGATTGCTGAAAAGGTAAACGTTTTGGATTTGTTGGAGGAAGGAAAAAGCTACACCGCTGTAGGACGCCATTACAGCCTCAATGAGGCTACAATTCTTTTTATTTAAAAAGTAGGAAAGGAATATACAATCTACGGCCGCAGTGTCCTTTTAACCAGGGTGCAAAACGAGTTGTAAGTGGATATAATAAGGCAGTAGTCTGGATGGAATCTGCTTTAGGGATTTGGATTGAAGAACAACGGCGGTGCTACACAGTCGCCTGAAGTGGCTCCTTTAGAAGGGCTGTAACACTCTCCTTTGTTGTGCAGTAAAATAAAACTCATTGTTATTGGACAAGTCATCGTGTCATTGTTGGTGAGTAACCATAATTAATTTTCTACTTGCAGTACTTAGTACATGTACGTACGTTTAGTGTCACTGTACACACATTTACTGTATACTATTTTTCTTGCATTGTACGTATTTATTGCTGGTGGCCTGTCTATCGTAATGTCTGTAACATATGTGATATCGGAGACATTCAATATCTTTAAAATAATATTTAGGTTTTACTGTATATAAACAGTGTGTTTACATATGTAATTTCAGTGAATCTTACCTAATATCTAAGAGAATACAAAGGGTTTATGCTATATAACTGTGCAGGGAATATTTATAAACAGTGTGGGAGAATTTATAAGGACTTAAAATATATAAAAATAACCATACAAACATATGGTTTCTACTTCGTGGATTTTCACCTATCGCGGGGGAGTCTGGAACGCAACTCCCGCGATCGAGGAGGGATTACTGTATTCGTAAAGAACAAGTAAACACTGACAACCATGCAACCTGATAAATACTGATATGTAGTTTCAGGCAGCACACAGACTTGCAGTTACTTTAAAAATCTCTAGTTAAGTCAGCATTTTCTAGCTTTCCTCTGGAAAGGTCGTATGCCTGTCTTAATAAGGCCATTGAGCTTTGCTTCTTAGTATGATCTACTTTTCAGTCTTTGGTGTGTGAGATGCTTCTTCATCATGATGGTGTGAGAGTGAGAAGGAGGGGTAAAGCAGGCAAATTTATTCATTCTATGTTCAAATTCAATTCCTAATAGGGCATTGTGGAACAGAATGGCTTCTGATACAAAACCAAACAGCCAACTTTAGACAAAGAGAATTCTAGTGTAACACATCGTCCAGTTACTGGCTTATTTTCACAACTGCCCCCAAAAACCATTTGTTGAGTGAAGCTTGCCAGCTAGGTATTTGTGGGGGTTGATTGAGAGAGTCCTGCAGAGAATCATTTGCCAGACTGGTTTTAGGTACTTCCCCCAAAGCTGTCATAAAATTCACTTCCTGACACAGTCCTAAAGACTCTTGGATTAGATATGACAGCATATCATTGAAGTAAAACACTAATATTACATTTGCTTTATCTGACTTACAAATAAAAAACATACAAATTTTTATCAACTTGTGTACTAAATTTCATACCACAACAAGTTCTATGAGTGCAAGTATTGTTTTATTGTAATAGCATATTATCACAGGTAGCTTTTTACTTTTGTTTAAAAGTCTATACTATGTATTTACTTAAATGTTACCATGTTATCATTATCCACTTTCAGGTAGTTTTCTCTTAGGACTTTTCTCAACTCCCTAGACTTAAATCGATTAAAAGCCTTTAGTTGTGATTGCTTGCAATATAATTTCATTCTGTGTGTAATTTTCTAAGATCAGTATGAACTAAGTGATTACCTATAGCAAATGTGAATTTCCTTTTCATGTTCAGCTGGGCGTTGCATAATCTGACTTATGTAGTTTAAATAGATTTTGCCATTACTGGAGGCTTAATTAGGTCATTGTTTGTGCAAGCTAGTTTGATTATTAAATGCGTAATGCAACAGCTGTATCAGGGAAAGTCTCAATTTCCATTATACTCGTGTCATTCTGTAGGGCAAGAAAAAAAAATGTGACCTTCAGTCATTTCTCATTTGCTTCCTTCAAAGCAACATATCGATGAATGTCTGTTAATAGATGACAGAATGGTTGTGGGGAAACGAGAAAAGTGCTGTACATGTAGCTATGATGGCTTTTGTGGTACCGTCTCAGTTAATGCTACTTGAACTTTATAAATTTGGGAAAAGTGATATTTTTAAAGCATATAATTTTTTTTGTTCAAGTTCATATTTATCATTATATGTACATCGTAAAATAAAATTCTTACTTGCATATCTCCTTCAAATAATGACTATGGATACAAAACAAAAAAAAGACAGACACCTTTATGCAAAAAAAAGTGTAACATGTATGCCACATATAAGCATAAAGTTTAATTTTCTTTCCATCATCCTTATTGTTTTTCCCTGAATATTTGATAAAGTATACCTAGGTTACTTGAAGAGTTACAATTATTACACAAGTATTTAGATTTTTACAGCACAGTAGCAATACCACTGATAAATTACAGCTCCCAGATTCAAAATCCAACCAAGTCTCTCTTTATGTAAATTTCACGCATTCTACACCTGCCTCTGTGGTTTTTCACTCCAGGTATTTTAGTCTTCATCTAATATTCCAAATGTGTGTTAGGTTGATTGGTGACACTGAATTCATGGTTGAAATGATTGCTAGAATGTGTATCCTGCAGTGGGTTGGCACCTAATTTGGAAGGGTTCCTGCCTTGCACCCAGTGCTTACAACCTTGAAATATGAACATTTTTCACTTTATATCTTTTGGCAGGTGGCTGAAGCCCTTACCCGGCCGGAACACCTTTATGCTGGAAGGGCTTGGGGGCGAATGCGTGCATACACCATTATCTCCCCTGGGATTCTAGATGGTAGCCTCCATGGATTTGTACTGGACTTGTGACTGTGTCTGTCTGTGTCAAGTTTGAGGAGCTAGAGCACCCCCTTCAGGCCACAATCTCTGTTTAGATGTAGAATGAGTAACAATTGTCTTTTTTGCATAGACTGCAGGTATGAAATGAAGCATTAGTAGAAGAATGTTACATTCTCAAAACAAAGTCAATTAAAGATCTAAGTGGGCCAGAGTCCCTGAATCAATATACATTAATTCATAAAGTAATTCTTATCTACCTTATTCTACCACTAATTTAAAGGAATTAAAAATATCTTGTATAAGTGCAATGTGTGTTGCCTTTTATACATAAAAAAATACTAATACTTGGTAGATGCAATACTAGCCTAGAGCAGCACTATCACTTCAAAGCTACAAAAACTTGAGTTCAGTTCGTACTCCACTTATTATCATATGTAGATTGGGTACATTTTCCTAATTTCTGCTTTTTTTTTTTTTATGGACACCCTAGATTCTGCATCAACCCAAAGGTCTAAATATTAGATTAACTGGCAGCTTTAATCTGGCATGGTATCAGTAACTGCTTTCTGCCGTGGACTAGCAGTTCATTTGTAAACATTTCCTGCCTAGTATCAGATGATGTTGGATAGGTTTGACTTTCCATGACCTTATAAAAGAAAAACGGTTTCAGAAAAAGATTTGGTGGGTGGATTGTTTCCTTTAGAAGAAAAAGCTCCCTAATTGGAATAAGTTCTTTTAAATTGCGGTGTTTTAAGTAACCAGAAACTATATAGATATAACGTAAAAGGCAATATCCCTCCCATAGTGATACGGCGGTAAAGATCACATAAGAGTGAATAACTTAGCTTTCTTTAATGATGATTTACGTGGCATAACAGACGAGGAAGCCATAATAGCATGACAATATCAAGGTGGGATGTTGATCTTTACAGTCTGCCATTTTTCGTCGCTGCGCTGGAAGGCTTTTCGGGACGAATGATGATATCTCACATTCGTCTGTCCATTGGCTTCATAGGGTTTGACTGCTTGTCCACGTATTTATACTGTCTGCTTCACGTGCAGGCCCCTCTCTGGTCTCCAAACAAGGAAAGGAAAGAATTCAATTTCATCTGAGGAATAGTACAATGCCTTCGCAGTTGTCCCCTTCATTCTCCAAACTGCTAAAGTAGTGGTTTTCTAAATGCAGGCTGACTAGCCCCTGTGTGCCAAACTTGGCCTGCACATGTGAATGAATTCATGAAATAATTTCTTGTACAGAGCACAGTGACATTAAACTTATATTCGTGTTACATGGATGTATGAATGTCTATTATATATAATAAGCATATGAGTTTTGAAAATCATTGCAAATAAATGGCAAGTCACATTTTGTGAGACTATTAGATAAATAAGAGGAAACAACGTTAGAACCATTTTGAATGATTCAATAAGTTTAAAATAAATATTTTACAGCAAGCATACTACATTTCTCCACAATGTTTTTTTTTTTTTTTTTCACTTAATATATTCATAAAGTATAAGTCTTTTTCACAAAAATGTGATCATTACTTTCTTGAGTCATGCAGTCTTAGTTTTCTTTATTCATTCCATCCTGCACTCTGCCTGGCTAGATTAATAAAAAAGGAAACTATAAATTCAGACTTGAAGAAGCCCACTTTATGCTCTAGGGAGACATTACTCACTGTGTTGTGCTTTAGATTGCTACTGTATTACAAGAATAAAAGGCCTTTTGTACCTTTCACCGTAGCAGAGCTTGTGGGGGGGACCTACCACATTGATGCACTATAGAAAGATCATTCAGAGCAAATGAGTGCTTTAGATCACCAGTCAGGTGATTATCTGATTCCTTTTCCAAAGGTCCTACTCCCAGCCTAGACCATAATACTGAAGCAAATTGCTTTTTTTGCCAAGGGAAAAGTGTTATAACACAAGAAATATATTATTGCCTTGTGAATTACTGATAGTTGTTCTAGCATCTTAGAGATAGCTACTGTAGTCTACAGTACCCAATATTAGAACAAGAATTTCTCACTCTTATAGACTATCCAATTTTTGAAATTAAAATCTTTTTATAATATAGTTTCAAGTCTGCTAACCTTTCTGTCATTGAGTGATCTAAATTAAAACTATATACTAGAAATAGATCCTCATTTTATGGAAAGAAAAAGGAAAGATGAAGAGTTGCATACATATGTACTGCACAAAATTGTGTCTTTTTGAGTTGAGTGGTTTAAGTGCAAGAGTGGAACAAATATCCAGTTTTAAAGCTGTAAACTTCATTCTGTGTATTCATCTCACAATTATTCTCTGTGGTATTTCAGGATAAATAAAGAACTTCAAAGCAAAATATAAAGGAAAAAAGTTATAGTGGTGAAAGCAATAGACAACAAGAAGAGAAAAAGATATGGAAACCATATAGGATGCTGCAATTACCCTGGCCTGTACTGAAAAGCAGGAACATTGGGGAAACACTAAGAAGAAGCAACACATGAAGTAAAACTAAAGATAAAAGCAGTATCCCCAATTTGTCTGGTCAGATAAGACTTGTCTAACATATGATATTTATCAGGGCTGAGTAAGTGAAAAGAGTGATGGAACTGTTTAGCGTGACAGGTTTCAGTCTGGGAAATATTAGTTTGGAGCTTGTCTGCCCAAGACTGTAAATGTCAAATAGTATTCAGCCATTGTAAACCTGTCTTAGTTTACATTTTCCCAAGTACCACACAACATTTTTTTTTAAATAATAATAATACCTGTTTCCTGCGGCACAGCCTTTAAATGACATTCATGTTGTTTAGGTTTTTATTGCATTTTTGAAATGTTAGGCATGGATTTGCAAAGATGACAATATTATGTCAAAGTTTTTAAATTGAATGTTGTTTTCTTGCTTCCTTGGTATTTGATATGTTTTTTTTTTAACTGAGATTTAGTTTTCTTGTAAAATATAAAATATTTTTTTATTGTCCATTGGTATTGTTTGCGGCTGCACAGTGTTACAGTGGTACTTCTGCTGTCTCGCAGTAAGGAGATGAGGGTTCACGTCCTGGGTCCTCCCTGCATGGAGTTTGCATGCTCTCTCCGTGTCTGCGTGGGTGTGATATGGCGGGTCCGCAGCTCAGAATAACAGGCCAGTTTTAAATAATCACCGCACTTGCAGCTTAAAAAGAGGGGGCATGGCAGTGTGGCCAGAGTGGTTCCTAGGCACGATGAGGGCATGGGTGTTTCCACACTGAAGTGCACAGGTGTGGGATCATCCATGTCCATGATTGATGCCAGCAACTGCTAATCACCACACCTGTGCCACTTTCCCATTATATATAGTAGGAGCGTGACTGTGGAGGCCGAAAAAGAGAACGGAGGTTAGAGGAGGAAGAAGAGGAAGCTGAAAGCCGGTGGGGGTGTTAGCGAGTGAGCAGGAACAGCAAGGTCGCTGGTAACAAGGCAGCTGGGAAGTGAGCCCTAGTGGGGTGTTTGGCTGGTACCTGGGGGCAGATGGATTGGGTCACTCCTACTAAATTTTGCAGAGGAGCAGGAGTGACCACGATCAAGGATGGCTTGCTGCAGAGGGCAGTGGGAATCGGATGCTTGGGAGGTGGAAGTCCCAGTGTGAGCGCCCTGGTCGCTGGGGGAACCTGAGTCTTGGTTTGGCAGAGCACTACAGAGCCAGGGTCCGAAATGCTATCAGATCATTAGGAGAAGTCAGCTGCAGGTAGGGCTACTCCCCTGGTGCAGGGCCCAGATGGGAGAAGCAGGGGAGCCGCAATCTGAAGAGGGCACCATGTTTTTTTTTAAAAAAAGGGACTGCTTCCAGCCAGAATTTTAACCTAGTTTTAAAGGATTTATTTATTTATTGGATTATTTTACCCTCCACATGGTTTTATGGGTTATTTATTTATTGGCATTTTGATACACTGCACTGCTTTGGACACTGATTTGGTTATGACTGGTTTTGTTTTTAAAAAAAAGCACTTTACACCATTCCCCTTGCTTAATTTGGTGTCCTTATTGTCCAGTTCATCCAGTTAGATTACCGATGGTGACGGGTTCTAGAGGCTCCCAGAAGAGTGGTGAGAGCATGGAGCAAGAACCTGCCTCGTCACAGTGGTTTTCCTCTGGGTGCTCCGGTTTCCTCCCACAGTCGAAAGACATGTACGTTAGATGGATTAGTGATGCTAAATTGGTGTTTTTAGTGTATGTATGGGATGTCTTTGTGTGTGTATTTGCCTTGCTATGGCTTGGTGCCCTGTCCAGGGTTTGTTCCTGCCTTGTACTGTATGATTGCTGGGGTAGGCTCCAGCACCCCCCACAACACTGTTCAAGACTAAACTGGTTAGAAAATGACTGACTGATGTCTAATGTTATACAGTAAGTTTTCTTGTAGCCTAAAACTAGCAAACTGTTTTCTCACTGTGCTTTGTAATAGCACAGGTGTGTTTAAGTGGAAACAAGATTTTATTCCTAATTTGTTGTGGAATTAGAAAATATAATTGTCAGAATTTCCATTAAACTAAGGTCTTTTTTTCTCCCAAACAACAGTTTATACAGTTTTAAGAATTTCTATTGAAGGTGGTTTCCCTTTTCAACATACAAGTATACTCTATAATGTCAAGATACATAAAAGCAATCGGTCTTTATTTGGAGACTGTTATGGTAAAAATCATTATTGTTCTGCTTGACAATTTCCCATATCAGATTTTTGTCCTTAGACTATCCATAGAATATGTTTGCTGTAAAATGAAGACTTTTTGTAAATGTGTTTTTTTTTTTATAATTTCTTTTTGCACAGTGGTTCATCAGGTGGTGGGTGTGGCAATGTGTTGTATCAGTGCATGTTCCCAACCTCTTGCACACTGCTGACAAGAGACTTTGAAAGGTAGACTCCCATTTAGAGTTTGCATGTCCTTGTTTGAAGTAACTCCCACTGTTAAGTCATACTGCTAGGTTGTTTTTCAACCCTAACCCAGTGTAATACAGTATAAGAATGTATAGGTGTGCCCATGATTGTGCCCTGCAGTGACTTTATGCCCCACCAGGGATGATTCTTGCCTTTTGCCTATTGCTCCCAGAGCAGGCCCCTGTTCCATTGTAACACCATATTAGAAAAAGAAAGAAAAATGGGCAGATGTCCGTATGGATTAATCTGTAGCTTTTGTGGCTGATATTTTAGAAATGTGACAACAATAATGTGGCAAATGTTGAAAACTGGATTTTAAACAATAATGAGAAAGTGTCTGTGCTTCCTTTAATCAGAGTAGATGAAGAGTATTCTTCATAATCATTCCTAAACTCCTGTCAATCCTGCTGGTCCTTAAAAGAGTGTAAAACCACCCACACATATATTCTTCATATTATGCTTCTTGGAACATTTCTTGTTTTTTTTTCTTTAAATCATCAAGGATAATGTTTAATAACAAGGGAGATAAATAACATATCTAGTTCAGATGACATTTGAGTAAAGAAATTCACTAATATGGGGTTTATATAAGATATAACGTTTGGCTTTGAAAAGAGTTTTTTTAATGAAGTTGATTATTTTTCCTGGTACTCTATGACATTTCAGACTGTCCCAGATTGCCTTATGTTCTAAAGTTTTAAAGGCTCTGTCAAGGTCTGAATACCAGGTATAGAGAGGATCTCTGTCCCAGCAATTATTCTGCTACAGTCTTCAAGATAATGGCAACAAATCCATCCATCCATTTTCCAACCCGCTTAATCCGAACACAGGGTCACGGGGGTCTACTGGAGCCAATCCCAGCCAACACAGGGCACAAGGCAGGAACCAATCCCGGAGAGGGTGCCAACCCACCGCAGGACACACACAAACACACCCACACACCAAGCACACACTAAGGCCAATTTAGAATCGCCAATCCACCTAACCTGCATGTCTTTGGACTGTGGGAGGAAACCGGAGTGCCCGGAGGAAACCCACGCAGACACGGGGAGAACATGCTAAATCAACAAGCTAATTATGAAGAAGGGCTCTGTTATTGGACACACTCAGTATCCACTGGAGGTAGTAGCAAAGACAAAACTGATGGCCATTATCAATAATGGTGCACATGCTTTCTCTGAGAAACTATTATTATGTAGTTTTAGTTAACTAATTATTTAGCGGATGTGTTTCAAAAAATGCTCCTGGGGTTTTTTCATCAGGACTTGATTAAGATTCTGTGGTACCCTTGGACATCAGCACCTCTGGTGTCCTCTTGCACGCCAACAGTGACAACGCAAATGCAATACACTTTGCTGTACATCAAAAACAGTTTCACAAGCAAGTACTAATGTTGGCACGCAAACATGCAAAATGCAGACTCATGTCACCTGTATCCGTCGTCTTAAATTCCAAATGAAGGCCTGTAGGAGTAAGTTGCTATTAGAATCTATATAATTAATCATGATTGTTAATGTTAATGTTTTGCTACTTTCTTTCAAATTTTTTCACTTTGGCTTTTTAAATATTTTCTTAAATTAGATTTATCCAGTTCTTTTTGTTTCAGAAAAAACAAAAAAGTTAGTCATAGGCAAATCCATTTTGATTATATGTATTAAAACATGGTAATAAAATGTGAAGAAAATACGCAATCAGAATTACTAAATTGAGCCTGAAATCTAATACGATAGTACTCATCAGAATAAGGCAAAATACAATAACTTTTACAAATGGAGGGTTATAAGTAAACCTGAACAAAATGCAAAACAAGAAATAGAAAAATAGGCAAAGGCCAAAATGACTTTTATCAAACAGCCACTTCTCTTACTTGATCTTACTTGGTCCCCATAATACATGGTCTACAGAAATGCTGTAAAAGGTTTCTGCTGTTCATCAACAGAATGGGGCTGAGCCCCCTTGTAATTTGACTCACTGATATTCGCCTCTTGCTTCTAGTTGTGTCACTCGCACCCTAAATCACCATAACTTTAGTGTCCTCCTCCGACTTGACCTGGCTAATATTAGCTTTTTCCCTGTTAATGGTAAATCCTGATTGTTGTGATACTTTATCTTATCTAAGAATTTTTTTTTTTAAGATTTCAGGCAGTTTTGTTTGCATTTGTAGGCTTTTTTTTCATTTTATATGTCATGATTAGATGTTTCATACAAAGGAGTGGAGGCTTCGTAAATAAGCCTCAAAATTAGGCCAGGACCTTTACAACCTGAGAATCAAGCCCACAAAGAGTCTTACTAAAAAAGAGTGTATTTATTTATACTGTATTAATTTATGTATATTATTATTATTAATTTGGAAGATACATTTTATTCAAAGCAACTTAGAGAGCAATTTCTAATTTCATCTAGTCTCTCTTTGGTTTGTAGTTTGTCTTTTCTCCTGTTTTCTGTCTTCCATTTTCATGCTTCCATCGAGACTTTTTACCTTGTCATTTTATTAAAGTATTTCCTATTTTGTGCTTAGATCTGTTCTTACATGATATTTAACTTTATCTTTTTATCCTTTTTCTCTCCTGTTCATGCCACTCAGTTATACTGACCATGCAGTTATACTGCACCATGCTTACTCATGTCTCAGCAGTTTCAGTTTTCTATATCTAATGTTCAGATTGATTTTTAAAAAATGTTGCCAGAAGTGCTTATCCTTCCTACGTGAAAATAGTTCTCTATGAACAGTTATTGTCTGTGTGTATTACTAATGGCAAGTGCCTAAGAGGAGTTAAAAATATGAAATGGACCGGACCCATTGCTCAGAAGCATACATTTATTTTTTCAAGCAATGTGCTGAATTGCATTTACGTTGTATACAAACCCACTCTGAAATCTTCACAGTCACTTAGCTAATATGAAAATGCCCAAGCAGTATTAGTTAAAAGGTATTAGAAGCTTAATCTGATTGTGATCTGAAGGCGGCATCTCTCCTGTGTATTCACTATTCTTCTCTGATTACTTGCATTGTCAATCAGACAAGTGTCTTCCAGTTTTTAAGTGCTTTACCATTCTTTTTTTACCATAATGAAGTGACAAGCTTGTCTGTATTCCATGTTAGGTTTCTAGAAAATACAGCATAGTGCTTGGAGAAAATGGCACCAATTTGAATGAGTCATCCTGTTATTGTTCCACTGTATTTGGAGGTTTTTGGCTTGGATTGCAGCAAGCCTGCACAATAAAAAGAAATACAAAAGCATTAAATTTTTTTCAAACCATCCAGTCAACTGTTCTCCGCTAGTTTACAGTTTCCAGGTCATAAAGGCAGCAATCTGAAAAAAGATTCCAGCACATACAGAGTCTTCCCCGAAGCACCTGGTTGGACATGCTCGAAAAACCTCCCCAGGAATCCAAGTCAGATACCTTAATGACCTAAATTGGCTCCTTTTGATAGAGAGAAGTAGCAGTTGTAGTTTGTCATCCCAAATGTCTGAGCTCCATTCCCTGACACTAGGACTAAGCCCAGATACCCTGCGAAGGAAGCTAATTTCTGGCACTTGTATCCACCATCCAGTTCTTTTGGTCACTACCCAAAGCTTATAATCATAAGGGTAGGAATGTAACCTGAGAGCCTTTTCTCTTCACCATGACTGACCGTAACAGCATCTTCCCTGATTTGCCTGTTGATATTCTGCTCCCTTCTTGTTTCAGTCTTGTACAGGACCTTGCGATGCATAACTCTGCAACTGTCTCTCCATGATTTGCCACCTTATCATGTTGGGATGGTTTGTGTGTTCCAATGATAATAGGAGCTTTGTTGGCTGCTGGGGTAATCACCACCAATATTGTCACCCATGGTAAATTGGTCTCAAGTAAGGGATAAGACTAAGTGTGGTTCAATTACCTCTTATGAAACATTTTATCAAGGACTCAGTAAATCTTGCCCAGAAAAGGGAGCCGGTGTGAGGGGTGTCTTGTTGTCAAGAGTGTCAGGCCCTTAGCCATGTTGCGTGATAGGGCATAGCCCGAATCAGCAACATGGGGCTTTCCTCTACTGGGTTCTCCATCTGCAAAAGAAGTCATAACTTTCTTATTTATTATAGTTCAAGTGGTAATTGAAGGAAAGCACTTTGGCAGACTGATCACTGGATACTAAAACTGACTCTAAAGACATAGAGTGTGACCTCTGTGGCAGGGAATGAAGCTGGGCTACTGTGGGAGTTGGAAAGATGCTGTCTTGATGGTATGGTTGGGCTGACCTCAACACACAGCATGAGCCTCTAGTACCACATTCTTTGAGAGGGGCAGGGCTTTATTCTACTCTGGAGTTGCCTGAGGTGAGAGATGTCAGGCGGGAGTGGGTTTACTTAAACCCCAACGGCTCTTCACATGTATAATGGAATTTACCCTGTTGGCTTGCATATTATAATCTGTTTAGTTAGCCAATTAAATTTGCTTGATTTTTCACTTGGTTTATATGTGTAATTTCTCATTTTATTTTATTTTTAAATTTCAGAGGGGAAAATTTTAATAAAAAAGATGGATCCACTTATAGTATGTAAGAACAGGTTTATGTATTTTCAACTAAAAAGATACAAATGTCTTTCCAAAATATGTTGTTGCATAGAAAATATAAATTAGTTCAAAATTGTACATTGTACATATTTATTTTTCTGTTCAGTGTGGTTTCTTAGTTGAGGGTTACATTCATTGCCTTCATCCAGATAGTAGAGAATTTTTAAGTTTCTCATAAGTACATTTACTTCACTTCGTTGTAAAACGGGGCATCTTTTTGCTGTGACATGATTAGTAGGCAGTGTTAGAATTCTTCTAGTTTGGTAAGTTAAGGTGATGTGTTGGGAAATAACTGTTAATTAAGCTGTAATGTCTATCAGCTGTTACCTTTACAGTTCTGTTTGAGGATTGTAAATTCAAGACTGTATAAAATATAAGTTTAATAAAAATTATTATAATAAGCTCTGCACAGGGAACATTATCATAACATGTGACACAGTGAGGCAAGTGCCTGTTATGATTCACTTCTTTATTTATGTGACAACTTGCACACAAGAGAAACAGTACCAGAAATATTCGATAAAATGCTTATTTCCAGATTCCTTTTGTTGTCACAAAAATGCAAATGAAACGCAGAAGGCGTGGATCAGTACTTAACAATTGTATATACCATGTTTGTGAAGAAATAGCTTTAACCTGAAAAATACTAAACTTATCCTTTAATTATTTACACTGTATTCATCTGTCTATATATAGTTAAAATTACAAAAACTTTGCCAGCGTCTAGCACCTTAGTGATATGATCTGTCACATTAATGTTAAGACTTTGTTTAGAGGACCTTTGTGCCACAAGTGACCGTCAGATCCTATTACGCACAGCATAGTCATGGCTTCTGCTTCTGAAATACACTCATGCAGTTCTGATTAACATCAATCCACTGCCTCCTTGATGTGGTGTCAGACTTTTCAGACATTATAGTCCTGTTTCCATATCCAATGGTTAGTCACCCAAGTGTTTTGAGAATAATGTAATCATAGAATATGCAAATACTTTTTTTTTCTTGCAGAAGGCATTATTAATGGCTGCTGTTTGAAAGTAGTTTCTATAATCAAGTAAGCTTAAATCCTTAAGGAAGCAGAAGCAACTGGAGGGCATTATTCTACTTCACTCTTCATCTGCCAAAGCCATAGTTTTAGAATACATACTTTTGGGTGTCATGATTACAAAAACTCAGTCTAGTGCATATTGCAAACCACTGTGTCCTTCAAACCTGACAAATTAAAAGAGCTTCCAATTCATTAACCTGTTCTGTCTGTTGTTGGGGTTCCAAAAAGAGAATATGGGTATGGAACCAAAAACATTTTTATAGCACTTTATTCATGCTGTTGGAGTCATGTATGGATTAACAATATTACAAATATCAGTTGGTTAAAATACTGGTGAATTGGAACAACTGTAAAAAACAAGTGCAGGTTTATAAACCAACACTCCAATTCATAGTAATCTGCTGTGAATGGTTGACACAGTGAGCAAGTAAAATGTAAATAAGAAAGACAGTAGTGATACTTTTTGCAGGCAACTGGATATCACTATGTGTTTAACATTTAGTGGAAAGTAAATTACATGCTAACTAATCAAAGAAGACTTATAAAAACAAATAATTTCTTATTATTTTAAAAAGCATACAGAAAAAAATATATGTAATCTTTGCTGGCATATGGTAGACAGAATGGAGACCTTTTCACTTTTGCTTAAGGCAAATGATACCAAAAGAAATTAAACTCTCTGAGGCGAATGTCAGTTCCAGAACACCAAAAGGTCAGTTTCCTATCACAGGAGATTTTGATGTTCTTGAACCCAGGGGAAGACAATCAATGGCAGGCTGATCACATGTCTGGAATCATTCACTAAGACTAAGCACAGTTTCTAGTTGAACCATTTTCTTCATGTACTGTATGCTTAGATAATTGAGGGAAAATGTGAAAATAAAAGGGGAGTGCTGCTGCGTGTTTTCTTACACTGGATTAAATTACATCAAACTAAATAAGAGCCTAAGGTTTAACACTCTGCAGGAGGATTGGAATTGCATTATGCACTTTAAGTACATCACTAGATAAAGAATGAGGAATCCTAAATTCCTGTACAGAGTTCTCTTTTTCAAGCTCTCGCCAGTCTCACAAGAAAGTGGCCAATGTTAAAACACTTTAGAAACAAAAGAGTACAATGTACATGCAATTGCTAATACATTATTTGCCATCAATTATGCTTCATATAAGTACAAATCTGCTTGATGTACTTTTAAGACAGAAATGTGGAAAATGTTTTGTATTCATTTGACAGTTATCTAATCAGATAACATGGTATTGAAAAGAAAACTGCTACCCTGCACCTAAATACACATGTTTTTATAAACATATCGGCGGGCAGATTTGTGATGGATCATCTGCCATTGAATGACATATAGTCCTTCATGGATTATTGCTTGCAGTCTTGAAAATGTCACATCCTTGATGATGTAGATAATTTAGGGGAAGTCAACATTTATCATTTTGAGTCGATTGTGAACTGTAATTTTGGTGCTCACCTGGTCATGACCATCAATCAGATTTTTTTTTTTTTTACAAGCAAAATTTTACATATGAAAGTTCTCTTGTTTGGCAGTGTACCTGGCCTAACTCAATGCTCTTCAGCTGAAGCCTAACCTCTAACACCTGTTCTTGAGATACTTACTTGCTCATATTGCTTGTGCAGAAAATGTGTAGGTTAGGTTATCCTCAGAGTTTAAATTGTCTCCAGAGTCCCTTCACTACATTCCTGTCTAAGCTACTCCATAGCCTCTTCCTTTTGCTTACAGTGCCCCTCTGAATTTTGTCAAATGCCTGACAGAATAAAAATCCATTCTTTTCTTTTTGGAGAGAAGATTTTTCTAAAGATAAGTCAGCTCCATGTTGCTAAAGCAAAATACTGTTTAACACTTCTGTGATGATAGTAGAGTACTTTGTTAAGTCTACTGAAAAAAATAATACCCTATAAAGCAGTGGTGCCTAAAAATATGTCCTTTGATGCTGGTACATAGCCAGCCTCATTTATTCTTTCTATTGTGTTATTTGTCAAATTAATGTAATAAAATGTTTCAGAATAGTATGAAAGAATTTAAATTACATTTATACAAATAAGCACAGAGAATAATAATGCACAGTATGTGAAAATGAAGTTTGCAATCTAATTTAAACCATGTTAAACATTCCATCCAGAGATACATTTTCAAGCCCTGTGAGAACCAATGTCAACTGCATCAGGCATAAGGCAGAAATTATCCCTGCTGGATGGAATGCCAATTCAATACAGTTAAAAAAAAAAAAAAGGAAAAATTGTATTCCCGTTTTGGATCTTATGTTACAAAGAATACTATAAATATTTATATGTCATTTCTGTGTATTAAATTGTGTTTATTTTAATTGCAGGTTCTCCAGACAAAGTGATCTTCATTCTTGGATTTCTGTATTGTTTTGCACAAGTAGGAATTGAATGGGAAAGAAGACATCAATGAAGCGGACCTCAATTAAAAAAAGAAACAACTACCAGCGAAATGGAGCTACATTAAAAAAAAAAAGAAAAAGTGCATCTTTGCAGGGGTGCGTATTTTATGCATTCTAAAAGAAATGACACACCTTTGCACACAATTCTCTCAAATCTTTTGAATTACTGGAGCAGCCGACATGCATTTGGTTTTTATAGAAATTTAAACTATTCAGAAATATGTCTGTGAATTTTATCCTAAATCAAATTTACATTCCTTTAAACAAAAAACGGTTATTTTTGTGAGCAATGTTTTTATATAGTATGGTATATGTATTTTATATGCTGCATGCTAATGAAAAATAAAATAGTGTGTAATGTACATATACAAAGAATTGATGTTGTCTTAAAATTGTCATTCCCCAGAATTCTCCTCCATCTAAACCATAATGAGCTGATCTAGCAAATTCAAATGGTTTGTGTACAAACAATAAAACATGCTTTTTTATGTGTAATTATGCAGCACAAAAAATCTTGATGATTTACCCATTGATTGACCTTAACGCTCATTAAGCTTGATGGAAAAAGTCAGTTAAGTTCTGTTTATCTTGCTGGTTACACATTGTAATTTTCTTCATCACACATACAATTTTTAAGTTTACAAGTTACATTAGACAGTATTATTTTCAATGTTATAATAATTATTTTATTTCTGGTTAGAGGAAAGTAAAACTTTTTATATGTTCAGATGTTTCAAAAGGAACATCTGAAATTGTCTGTTAATGAAAATAATATCAATATAACTGAGCACAAGTGAATAGTTTTAGGGAAAGATTACTCAGCAGAAACTTAGGAGTCACAGATTGTGAATAATTGCAATTAAAGCATATGGTGCTTTTCCTTGGTTGTAATATGAATGTTAAACCGGATGGAGCCTCCATGACAGACAACAGGGAGCAGGTGCCATCAAGGTGAGTAAGCATTCCATAAAAGTGGTACCTTGATGACAGTATTTGAATATCTGAATACCTAAAATCCGTCTTATTGTATATGGTTATATGATGTGAACAGGACAGGAAAATACTCCAAAGTGATTACTAAAATAACTGTGTTTGTGAACAGTGTGGTAGAACTGGATTTTGAAATGACATGGTAGAAGTCAATGTGCGCTAACCAGCTTATAGCTAGTTCAAGCATTGTATTTAGTATATACAGTAATCCCTCCTCGATCGCGGGGGTTGCGTTCCAGAACACCTCGCGATAGATGAAAATCCGCGAAGTAGAAACCATATATTTGTATGGTTATTTTTATATATTTTAAGCCCTTATAAACTCTCCCACACTGTTAACATTATTAGAGCCCTCTAGACATGAAGTAACACCCTTTAGTCAAAAGTTTAAACTGTGCCCCATGACAAGACAGAGATGACAGTTCTTTCTCACAATTAAAAGAATGCAAACATATCTTCCTCTTCAAACGAATGCATGTCAGAGAGGGAGAGAGCGAGAAAAAAAGCAAACAATCAAAAAATCAATACGTGCTTTTGGGCTTTTAAGTATGCCGAAGCACCGCGATGAAGCGGCATTTTTTAGAGGAGCGTCCGTATCCTCTAGGCAAATAGCCTCTGTGCAAACAGCCCCTCTGCTCACACCCCCTCCGTCAGGCAGAGAGAACGAGAGAGACAGAGAAAAGCAAACAATCAAGCACCGCGCGGGAAGCATATCGTATATCATTGAGGAGTTTTATTTAATACGAAATACGTGCTCTGATTGGGTAGCTTCTAAGCCATCCGCCAATAGCGTCCCTTGTATGAAATCAACTGGTCAAACAAACTGAGGAAACATGTACCATAAATTAAAAGACCCATTGTCCGCAGAAATCTGTGAACCAGCGAAAAATCCGTGATATATATTTAGATATGCTTACATTTAAAATCCGCGATGGAGTGAAGCCGCGAAAGTCGAAGAGCGATATAGCGAGGGATCACTGTATCAGTATAGTGGCAGCAGCTTTTTCTACCAGCAGATAAAAGTTTCATATTGACAGACTTGCAGTCATATACAGTGTATAAGATATACTGTAGGTCTGGTAAAGAACCTCTTCATCAGAGCTCATGAGATAAGAACACATTCTCATGATTTTAATAGGTAGGAAGAGATTCTACGAGCAGCTCTTTTAACTGGTCACAGATGAGAATAACGGGTCGGATCCAAAAATTAGAACAGGGTAAAGTGTTCAAGCGTTATGTGTTGTATATGTCTGAATAGTGGACTGGTCTCTTAAGAGTTCAAAAAGATATACAGTCAAGGTCCTTGCTTCTGTAGCTGTTAGGACAGTGTAACAATGGTTCTGCCACATCTTTGCTATAATAGTTAACCTATCACTGGATCTATTGCATAATCCTACATTATTATTTTAACACTTCTAACATACTGTATAGGTGACGCAACACACTAAAATCTATCTAAATAAACATATGTCTGCATTACTAAAATAAGTATACTGAGTACTGAATTACTGAAATAAGAGAGTCTTGTTCCAGTATACGCCTGTACACCAAAAAAATTGCAATGATATATATACATTTGAATTTTTGGAGAGACTAGTATGAGCATGTCAAAAGCACAATCATAATTTACAAAAGACTAAACTGACTTGCTGAGTAGCTATGATATATACTATATATAGTTTCAAAAATGTCTAACGCAAAAGTCAGAAACTTGTCGTTTTGGCAGCAGGATTTTTTTTTTGGTGACTCACAGTGGTATGTCGCCTATTTTAATAACTTTGCAAGCTTCTTTCTTAAATTTCACTTTTTCTGTGAATATTGAGGGATGATTTTCACAATGCTGTAGGCAGGTTCACTGATCTTTTGATTTTGTCACTAGCATTCTATGTTCTCCACCCAGAAATCAGTCCTATGGAGAATTTAGTAATATGATTGTTAGGCTACCTTAGCCCAAGGTTGTTTTGCTCCAGTTTTTTTTTTTTATTATTTTTTATTCTTGAGCAGTTTTCACCTGTTATTTTATTATCAATTTAGTGCATTATGGTTTTATGACCTTTTAACCATTTCTGTTTTACTGTTTTTTTTTTTGGGAGGGGGTGGGATAATCATTTCAGGTTAGTTTTCTTTTTAGATTTTAAAATAGTTGTTTAATGAAGATTATGAAATGCGTGCTGTGCCTCCATACTAAAGGGATTTAAATTTTTTTTTTTTTTAATTTTGTCTCCTTTACATTTTTGCGATATCCACATGGTTTATGATTTACATTTACATGATTTATTTTAGCAGCACTGGGCATTTTAAACTTCAGATTAAGTACTTCACAAAACCTAATCAAGGCAGATCAAAACCTGCTAGACATTCCTGATTCAATAAATAAGCTCCAAGCAAACTGTGACCATTCCAGATTCAGGCCCAGTCTACTTGGGGGTAGGAGGGCAGTGTTGTGCAAGTTCACACTTCACAAGAAGTAGCTCAAAGTTCAGTTCACATAGATTAAAATGAATACATTAATGTTCATAGTTCACCATTTCAATTTTGAATTAGTTCATGTTCAGCTCATTTTGTATTTTTTATCACTAGAATTACCAGAGCCTACGAAAAAACTCGTAATTCCATCCCACCTTAAATCGCTTCTTAAATCCCTTCACACCTCTCCGCCAACGTCCCTTGTCCTCTAAATGTGCTGATAAAGAGAAGCTAGGAGCAGCCGGCTATTCCATCCCCCCACCAATTTAGAATGTGCACGAACTTCTTCCAGCTCATGCCTTGATTGAGTATCTGGGAGTGAAGTGGAGTTTTAGAGTGGAAATAATAGATCGTTATTTGGAACACACGCATTTCATGTCTGTTCTGTTTCTACAGTAATCTGTGTAAACACATTGTTAAAACAGAAACGTTTTTTATATTCTAGTAGTAGATGACAAAATGTAGGCATAAACTATATAATGTATGAAGCCTGAAGTCCAAATATCAAAGAAAAAGGTACAAATATAACACAAAAATTGCGCTTTTATTCAAAAATATAACTGCAGAAACAAAAAGCCACCTTAACATGCGACATTGACAGATGTTTATTGTAATTGCCTCCGTGGTTCAATAGAATCAGTTCCCGTTTGGGAAGCAAAAGGTCGCGAGTTCGATCCTGCACCACTCCGTTTTGAGAAGTAAACTGCTCTTAGTCTTACTATTTTAGAATAAAAGCATACATCTGATTTTGGTCTGTAACAGCCGGTGCAATTTATGATCCTTGTAAAGGTTAGCTTTTTTTTTTTTTATTCACTTTTCATTCTCTCAGTCGCGTTCAGAATCAATTCATACAACCCCATCTGACACAGCTGTTTTCACCTAAAGACGCGCTATAGCTCTGCAGTGTACCACAATGCATACTAAAACCCCAGGTTGCTGACACACAAACGCTGGCGAAGCTGCCTTCTTCGTATCTCACCGTCACTTGATTTTCTTTTTATTCGGTTTTATTGAGTGTTCCTGCCAGTCCCCCCATGTTGCTGTATGCTGTTTCTTTTGTACTCCAGGACATGCAGAGGAAAGAATGGTAAAGAG
Organism: Polypterus senegalus; assembly: GCF_016835505.1. NCBI lineage: Eukaryota > Metazoa > Chordata > Cladistia > Polypteriformes > Polypteridae > Polypterus > Polypterus senegalus. The sequence continues at coordinate 85,640,830 of NC_053169.1, read as the reverse complement.
CAGTAACTTCGGCGCTATATGCAATAATCAGACACTCCCCATCTGCCTGTTGTTTTGTTATACTTTTACACCAACATATGTTCCTGTGTCTGAGCATGCCCATGAGTTTACTTATTTCAATTTTGCATGCCTTATATTAGGCTATTACAGTGTGCTTGAATAAAATACAATAATTATGAAGACTTTTTTTTTATTTAAATACACTTTATTGAGTTATACCCAGCAACAAACATGTATAACCATATATGCTAATATCCATCTGGTCAAAAAAGAAATTTAATAGATGCAAGTAGTCTTATAAATTATCGCTGTGGTGACTGTGGAACCAGCGTGTAGGTGAACTAACCTATTATTCTGCTGGTTAAAATTCACATCACGTATTTCATGTCCAATGGGGAAAAATATAAAGTGGCCTCGCAAAGTACAACGTTTTCTTAAAAGTGAAGTGGAGCTTCACCATGTGCTCATGTCAGTGGGGGTGCAGCTTAAGCACAAGCAGGCAGATACAGACAGTGCCTATTTGGTTTGACGTTAATTTTTCCAAATACAAATAAATGTCAAAAAATTTGTATGAAATAACTATTTGTAGAAATGGACTATTTGTGCTTATCCGAATGCCATATTGGGATTCACCTCCAGCCCTACATTGCAGGATAAGGCAAAACATTGAATCTGGACCTAAACCAGATCCAGAATGTCAGATAAAGCTTAAGTAACTCACATTCAAGTTCTTCACTTGCAAAAATACGTTATGCTAAGTTCACCATTCTTAGAAAAATGAGCTTGTTCAATGAACACGCTCTTTTGAACTAGTTCGTGCACAACACTGTAGGAGGAGTAGAGCACTCATTGTGCCAACATGCTCTCCATGTATGTAACAGCAATAGCAAATGTAGTTTTTCATCATACAAGTCTTCATATTTAAAAAGTATGAGGTATTTGCAGCCTGATAATGGCATTTATCTAAAATTAACACAAGTAGCTTAAGAACCATGTTAAAGGAAAGTTATGTATATAAGTCACTGGGTCCCTTCTGATTTATTTTAAACAACAAATCTGATTATTCATCTTAGAAGAAAACAATGCATCCCTTGGTGCTGAGCAGCCCACACAAAAACACATCAAAGTCTGTTGCATTCTGTAGGAAAAAAGTGATGTAGTAAGTGTATTTTCCACACTTCTAAGCTAAAGTGTCTGGAAGGGTGTTCTTTTTTTCTCTTAAATGCTTTATCTCTTATTATCATTGCTCTTCTTTTCTCTTGTCTCAGGTTTTTTATTTGGGAAACTGGGAAACACCAAAGAAAAATACTTCAAAATATTACATGTGCAAATATGTTACACATCAATAAAGTAATCAACATTGGAATTCATGGCAACAGATGGCTTGGGTCACCTGCTATTCCACTTGGAAGCCTCATTTGATTGTCATGGAATTGAATTTTGAACTTGCAGACATAATTGCTGAAAATTATATTTCAGGTTTTCTAGCATAGCTTTAAGAGAAATTCAGCTTTTCTTTTTTAACAAGCTAGTCATGGTATTCTTTCTGTACGTTTACCGGTGTCAGATTTAGACTTAGACGTCCACACATTATCACCAAGTACAACTCCTATGGCCCCTTTTTGCTCTATGGTATAGTGAATTCACATTAAAGTTTACTCTTCTTCTTCTTCTAATTCTTCTCTTCTTCTTCTGCTTCTATTTTTTAGAACGTAAATTGTTAAAATAAGCTATAAGGTTAACCTAAAAAGGTAACTGAGTGTTTAAAGTTCCATGTGAGATGACCATTATCATTTTAGGATTGACCATGAAATCTGCAGCCAGTCGCATAGTAGTCTGAAATAATAAGGATATGTGGGGAATGAGTTTTGTTTTTAAATGTGATAAAGCAACTCATCCAATTGTTATGTAATTATGTTTCCATTCACTGAACATTCCATTGATCACATGTTCAAAGTTGCAGTAGGTTCTTAGCCATTGCAATAAAAGTTTGGTCTAAGGTCTTCAACTTTTGTCTGTTGTTTTTGTTGACTAAAGGGAGTCTCAGACCCACAGACTCTTTAACCAGAAAATATGGTTTTATTTTAACTTTTTTACCAAAACGACTGAAATAAACATTTTAGAAAAGCAGTAGCAATCAAAATTGATTGTGTTCCTTGATAACATTTCAACAAATAGATTTTCTGGTAAATCATTTTTTGTTCCATTTTCTCAACTTATTACTTAAAAAGCAAATATTTTTTCATAAATCTGGCCAGCAAGAACAGAGATTTTAACAGATTGGTTATTCAGCTTCTTATTCTGCTTCTTGTTCACATGCAACTGAAAATGAATGCATAATTCACAAGTTTTTATAATAAATAAAGCTTTTCACTTGTTGTTTTTTTTCCTACATTCCTCTCAAACCAGGTGATAACATCTGCATCGAAATACACCAAATGAAATGGCTGCTGATTAAGAGAGAATCACACTGTTTTCAGTACGGCCCCACCTGTGACCATATTTCATATTCTTTTCAGCCTTCACGTTTTTGAGGGAGCTCAGACAGTGGAAAAAGCTGACTGAACTATTTATAATTTATTGATAATTTTAATATGTGAAATACGCACAAATGGATTCAGAAAGTGTTCAAACCCCTTGACTTTCTGCACACTTAATTGTGTTGTAGATTTAAATCACCCATAATGACAAAGTGAAAACCGGTTTTAAGAAAGGTTTGCTATGTTAAAAGAAAACCTGAAATCTCTCATTTATATGAGTATTCAGACTTTTATCTGAAGTCCTGTATCAAATTGAATTGTTTGGACATAGTTTAAAATGGCACACACCTATGTATATGAGGTCCAACGATTCACACTGTATATCAGGGCAAAAACCAAGCCATGAAGTCACTGAACTCTCTGTAGACCTCTACAATCAAATTGTGGTGAAGTATAGTTTAGCCAAAGGGTATAAAACCATTTATAAATTTTGAGAATTCCCCGGAGTACAGTAACCTGACTAATTGTGAAATGGAAGAAGTTTGGAACCACCAGAACTCCTCCTAGAATTGGCCATCTGGCCAAAGTGAGTAACCGATCAAGAGGGGCCTTGGCCATCGAGGTGACCAAGAATCTAATGATCACTGTAACTGAGCTTCAGAAGTTCTCTGCAGAGATGAAAGAGCCTGTTAGAATGTCCATCACCTTAGCAGCATTAAACCAATCAGCCTTTTATGGTAGAGTGGTTAGATGGAAGCTACTATTGAGTAAAAGGCACATGACAGCCCACTTGGCATTTGCCAAACAGCATTTAATGGACTCCGAGAGCTTGACGATGAAAGATTCTCTGATGAGGCAATGTAACTCCTTTTGAAGAACACCAAATGCTGTGTCTGGGAAAGACCAGGCACTGCTCATCATCTGCAGTGGAGCATGGTGGTGGCAGTATCATGCTATCGAGGTAATTCTCAGTGGCAGTGACAGTAACACTAGTCAAAAATAGAGGGAAAGATGAGTGGTCCTTGAAGAAAATCTGCACCAGAGCACTCCTTTTCGCATGTCAGTGACCCAACACATACATGTCAATCATGGAGAATCCACTGCATCCACTGAACAGTATCATCTCCAGATAGAGGAGCAGCTTCAGCGACAGACTGCTGTCACTGTCCTGCTCCACTGACAGACTGAGGAGATTGTTCCTCCCCAACACTATGCAACTCTTCAGTTCCACCCGGGTGTAAACGTTAACATTATACAAAGTTACTGTCTGTTATACCTGCATTTTTATCACTCTTTAATATCATTTTTTTTTTTTTTTTTATAATTTATGCTGCTGCTGGAGTATGTAAATTTCCCCTTGGGGATTCTGTCTGTCTGTCTGTCTGTCTGTCTATCTTATCTATCTTGTCTATCTATCACAAAGTTGGAATGGCACAGCCAATGACTTAACTTAATCCTTATAGAATGTCTGTGGCGAGATGGCAGTTTACACTTCCCATCCAATCTAATGGAGTTTAAGACAATTTGCCAGGAAGAATGAGATAAACTGGAAAATTCCCAGTGTGCAACGCTTGTAAAGACTGATCCATTAAGAATCTGAGCTGTAATTGCTGCCAAAAGAGCTTCTACAAAGTACTGAACTGAAGGCGTGAATACTTAAATAAATCAGAGAGTTTCATTTTTGATTTTTAAAAAAATCTGCAAACCGTATTGAGAAAGGCTTTCATTTTGCCATTGTGGGTTACTGAGTGTAGACTGAAGGGCAAAAATGTCATTTATATCAATTTAAAATAAGTGTGCAGAAAGTAAAAATTTTTGAAGAGTTTCTTAATTCAATGTACATCCAATTTCCAACTTCTTCTTTTATGTCTGCTTTGATAACGCCATACCATTTGTGCCAGATATAGTTTGGTCTCAATGAGACATTCTGAAATATTGTATTTTTTCTTTCTGTTGCCTTCATTAACACTAGAATTACCAGAGCCTACGAGAAAGCTCGTAAATCCTGCCCACCTTAAATCCATTCTCACCTCTCCTTCAGTGTCTTTTGTCCTGTAAATGTGTCGATAAGCAGCAAGAAGCCTGGTATCCCATCCCCCCGCCCATCGCTGCAGTTCATTTCACAAAGAAGTTTGTCAGTGCTCAGTGTTTATCTTCGAGCGAAGTGCTGGAGCTTTATAGGGTAAAATAGTACATCATCATTTGGAATACATACATTTCATGTGTGTTCCGTGTCAACAATAATCTATGTAAAACGTAGTTAACACAGGAACATTTTTCATGTTTTAGTAATAATTGGAAAAAATGTAGACATGAAATGTATAAGGTGTGAAGCCTGAAATACAAATATAAAATAAACGCTTGTACAAAAGGTACAAGTATAACAAAAAAATGCGCTTTTATTCAAGAATTTAACCGAAGAATAAAGAAAGCAGGTTACAGTAGGCGGTTGGATAGGACAGCTTGCGTGATGCAATGCTAAGAAGTGCTGCCTTCCAATCAAGAGGTTGCAGTTTCGATATCAGCTGCTTCCCAAATTTGCCATTTTCAGTAGTGAGCTGCTCTTATTGTTAATATCATACAATAAAAGCATACATTTGATTTGCGTCTGTAAATTTATAGTTAAAGTTAGCGTTTTTTTTTTTCAGATTTATTCTCTCACTCACGTTCAAGCTCCCACACACCCCCCGGATCAGACGCCGTTTTCAGATAAAGACATGATATAACAAACAAACTTGTTTTGTTACACCCCCTCTTTGTTTGAAAACCGTGTCAGATCTTGTGCGCAAACGAGACTGGGAAAACTGTGGACGTGGATGTGAGTGGTGTGCGTGACTGAGAATGACTGGATGTGAATTTCTTTTATTCAGTTTTATTCTTGAGTGCTTCTACTCACACTGAATTAGTATGCACCTTCTGATCCATGATATCAAAGCCGAGCTAACAAAAAAAGGGACTTAGGTATATATGACATTTGGAATAATTTATTTTATGACCTGTATTGTACATTTTGGAAAATATTGTTGCACTAATGGAACATTATATTCATTTGCATACCTTCATGTTTTAGTAGTTAGTGACCGAGTTTGGTTTTTTGTTCTGATCTTGTTGCTGCATGTTGATATTTCTTTTGAACTCCAGGAGATGCAGAGGACAGCATAGTACAGAGAGGTCAGTTCCGTGCTGTATACAATCATCTGATTCAAATGTTAACAGTTCCCACACACACCCCCAAGGACCATCTTTAAGACAGGTGTATAAAGTGTGAAGCCTGAAGTCCAAATGTCAAATAAACACTTTCACAAAAAGTACAAGTATAACAAAACAAGTGCGCTTTTATTCAAGAATATAACCAAAGAAAAAAGAAAGCAGGTTATGGCTGGCGGTTGATGCGACAGCTTACATATTGCAATGCTAAGAACTGCTGACTCCCAATCAAGAGGTTTTGGGTTCGATGCTGGCAGCTTCTCAAGTTTACCGTTTTGAGTAGAGAGCTGCTATTATTGTTAATATTATACAATAAAAACATACATTTGATTTGCGTCTGTAACAGCTGCTGTAAATTTATAGTGCTTGTCAAAGTTAGCATTTTTTTATTCAATTTTATTCTCTCAGTCGCGTTCACACTCTACCTGATCTGACACTGCTGTTTTCAAATAAAGATGCGCAATAACAGAGGTGATCTCAGATCGGAAGAAAAAGTACAGAAGCCCTCCCCACAATTAACATCCACTCACATATAAGAACAACGCAGCTGCACCAGACGTAAAGGCGAAAGATGGCACCGTCTGGATACAGGACGAAATCCGGCATCATCCTGCCAATCACCTGTCCTTGAAAGAAACAGCATGGCTTACAGAGCTAGCCAATGGTACACCGTCCAGATCTAAACACTAGTGTGGTGTATGTGCCCAAAAAAAGTCTAACTGCATTCTTGTACCATTGCTCGCGTAGTAAAGTGTCAGCAGGTATTTTTCATGGTATTACACATGTCATTTGTGAGCATGCCCTTGACGATGAAACAGAGGAAGCTCTGCAGTATACTTGTGGCTTTACGCTGTAGGAAGATAAGTAAATAAATCAGGATAAGTAACATTCGATCTGGCTTTTATATAAGTAACATATAAATGCTTCCTATGTAAAGACCATCACAAAACATAATCACAAACATGAGTTTGCACAGTACGTTGGCGAGCTCTGTAAGCCGTGCTGTTTCTTTCAAGGACAGGTGATTGGCAGGATGACGCCAGACTTCGTCCTGTATCCAAACAGTGCCATCTTTTGCCTTTACGCCTGGTGCAGCTGCGTTGTTCTTATATGTGAGTGGACCTTTCTTGCGGGGAGGGCTTCTGTTTTCTTTCTCCGATCTGAGTTAACCTCTGTTATAACACGTCTTTATTTGAAAACAGCAGTGTCAGATTAGGGCGTGCGTGAATGCGACTGAAAGAATAAAACTGAATTGAAAAAGAAACACTAACCTTTAACTACCATACATTTACACCGTCTGTTGCAGACTCAAATCAAGTGTATGCTTTTATTGTACTGTATAATAGTAACCATAAGAACAGCTCACTACTCAAAACGTTTATTTTGGGAGACGTTAAGACTCGAACCCAGAACCTTCTGAATTGGAGTCAGTAGCTCTAACCAGTATACTACCCGAGAAGTCAGGACAACAAGCAACACTAACCTGATTTATTTTTCTTCGGTTATAATCTTGGAAGAAAAGCGCATTTGTTGTATTATACTTGTATCTTTTGTGAAAGTGCTTATTTGATATTTGGACTTCAGTCTTCACACATTATACACTTCATGTCTACATTTTGGTGTTAGTACTAAAACATGGAAAAAGTTTGTCTTTTAGGCATGTGTTCAACATTTCAGTCATCCTACCCCTACTCTCACTTCTGTTTCTTTTTCCGGTTTCTTTGTGGTGGTGGCCTGCGCCACCTCCACCTACTCAAAGCATCATGATGCTCCAACAGTGATGGATGGATTAAAAGGCAGAAGTCTACGTGACCATCATCATCAAGTATTTCCGTGAGAACCCTAAATCCAAAGAGGACTGTTTCATTTATGTTAGGTAGAATGCCCAGAGGGGACTGGGCAGTCTAATGGTCTGGAATCCCTACAGATTTTTTTTTCTTTTCTCCAGCCGTCTGGAGTTTTTTTTTTGTTTTTTCTGTCCACCCTGGCCATTGGCTCTTACTCTTATTCTATGTTAATTGATGTTGACTTATTTTATTTTCTTATTGTGTCTTTTATTTTTCTATTCTTTATTATGTAAAGCACTTTGAGCTACTGTTTGTATGAAAATGTGCTATTTAAATAAATGTTGTTGTTGTACCCTTACACAGATCTTTGTGGACACAGAACACACGTGAAATGCATGTGTTCTGAATAACGATATATTTTTTAGTCTATGTACCTGACTCACTGATAAACAAGGCTTCATTTGGGAGAGGTTTTTGCAGTTTCTCCAGTGGTGGATGGGGATGGTAATGCAGGCTGCTTGGGCTTATCGACACATTTACAAGACAAAGGACGCTGAATGGAGACGTGCGAGTGGATTTAAGGAGTTTTCTCGTAAGCTTTGATAATTATAGTGTTAAGGCACATGACAAGGCAGTGTTAGAGCCAAGGCTTTGTTGCAATTTTCTATTTTACAGATCTATTTTCTATTGGTCTTACATGAGTTTTAAAGGGAACATATCAAAGAGCAGAATTGATTCTTGTTTACCAGTTCCTTAATATGTTTAAAAAAATGTATGGTAGTTCACTGAAAAATATGACCAGATTTGACAAATAAAAGGCAAACATATTTCAGATACTAATAAAAAGAAGAAGAGCAAATTCACCGGAAAGACTTGCTCTTGAGAAATGCTGCTGCTTAGACAAGCCATCCTTCTACCCGTTTCCAATTCTGTTCAGGGAATCAACCCTGGACAGGGTAATGTATATAAGCGTTTTAAGGGGTGTCCATCTCTACCAACTGAGAGCACATTTGCACAAAGAACAATAAAAGACAAGACAAGCTGAATACAGACTCATAAAAAATCAAACACATATCATGATATAACAAATATGAATAAAAAAGATACAGAGACAACAAATTTCAAGTAATTAATGCTGCTGAATTCAATGTAACATCCCCTGCCGCAGCAGAGGCAGAAGCAGAGTACATTTCCAAAAAATAGCAAGTTGTCTTATACTGATTCAATTGAGTGATAACATCTTCCTCTTTCTACGTCTTAGCAATAAACATGAATTTAGCTCTGTATTTCTATAACACCACAAAACAACTTTAGTGGAATAGCATACAGCTTATATTCAAGCCACATTAAGTACAATTAGTTAACAGGTAAGAGATCGTTTAAATTAATAGCCTGAAACATTTGACTACTGAGTGCCAATATTGTCCATTCAATGTTCTCTGTTTTACTGTAGCTACAGTACCTTTGGAAAAATAAGTAAAAAAAATAATAATAATACGACATACAGCAGGAGCAAAAGGATTCCTGAGGTTCAGTGCACCAAGGCCTCAGTCCAAGTACTTTCAGCTTTTCTCAGCACAAGGAGTGTTAATTGGCAAAATTCTAGAAGTCAGAGGTCCCTATAAAATTAACCAATTAGATGAGTGGATTCAATGCTTGACACAATTCTAGGTGCAGGATAAAGATTTGCTTAAAAGTTTGCTTGTAAGTGATTTACTCTACTCCATCAGTTAATCAATAAAGGGGTGCATTGAGAGAAAAAAAACCTACTTGCAATATGGGATTGTTTTTTATGAATATACAAAGAGTAATATTAACAAATACATTTAAAACCATCTAGCTGTTTTTTGACTAACTTAAAATTTCTGTATGTGCCACAGTCTGTTTATGAGACAAAACCGTTGTGTTGCTACACACATGTACTTATTTTTTGGAATGGACACCAATTGTTGGCAGTTCTAGCAGGAACTTTGCTGGCTGTGCCTCTTCCAAAGGCAAGCATTATTACTGAGTGCCTTTCTACAGTGAATGCCATTCTGAGATACAGTATTTTACAAATTCTCTGCTATAGTAAAGTGCTTTGCATATATATTTTGATGCTTGTAGACCTAGGAGGCTAAGTGAGTCATACAGGGTCATGCAGTTATTTAGAGTCAGGGATCGAAATGTACTTTATATTTCAGTGCCTTGGCCACCAGGAAACATTGATTACAAGTAGAGACTACTGAAAGTAGAATGAGTCATTGTACATTCTTACTCATTGCAACTAACTTTGCTAATTTGTATAGTATGTGACACTTCAGTAGAAGATGTATAATTTGATCTTTCTTCCAAGATACAGTACATACAGTTTGTTATTAGAAGTGTATCACAATTAGTATTTTAGTGATGTGCTTTTCATTAAAATTCTTGGATCCTTTTAGTTCAGTTTACTGTGACATTATCGCAGACAAAGGCCAGAGTTAGCAAGTCCATCACACTTATCAATAGTCACTCAGCTGCCTTTCTTTGAGATTTCCAAATTTCTGCAACTACTGGAAAGTTTTAGGTTTTGATTATGATGCGCACACACACAACACAGAGACCGATCCACAGTCATATTAGCTTCTTTATAATAAATGTTTTAGCAAAGCAGCAAAGTTCACTCTCAATTGAAGAGAAAAAGTGATAATACATGCAAAAAATAACTTTTTGCTTGTAATGTTTCAGTTTGAAGCTCATAACTTAATTGCCTTTCTTTAAGTTTTAATATAGATTTCTATATTTGCACAATATGCGCCAAGTGCAAACATTAGTACAGAATGTACGGTCAGAAAACTGTGCCTCTGTGCTTTTCCATTTTCAACCAAACAAACTAATCTGTTTCTGAAAGTGTTACCTCAGAATTTAAGCGTCACTATGGTTTCACCAACATGCTAACCTAGTAGTATATAAATAAAATTGTAAGCCACTTGGATATCTGTTTTATTTGTTTGCTAATTATGCAAAGACAGCAGAACCAACCTTTATGAAATTTTGCATGTGCTGCCTTTCTGTTGGTCCGGATTAAAATATAAGCTATATGTAATATCAGGGAAAGGGGTTATAATGGGATAGAGGGTAACCCAAAACCAGCATCAACGTGGGGACTACAGTTCCCATCATGCAGCAGGAATGTGCTACAGCTGTTAGACAACATCATCATCAGTTACACACAACTACCACACAAAGCATGATGTCAAAGACCTCAGGTACGTACATAGTTTCTTATCACCTAATCTGGATAGCAGTTTCATTGTCTCTCTGGAGTGCAGCTTTTGTCTAAGAGTACATCTTTTTGTCTCATCATGGGTCATGTTTAGCCATGTTGAAATTATATATATGTATATCATCAACAGTACCCAATGCTTCAGCTAGTAAGGAATAAAACAAAACCTTCCATTTTCTGTTTAGCTATGTAAACTATCAAATACGTGAATTTAATATTAACTTTAACTTAATAGGATTGGTTCATAGCAGTCACTATTAAATTTTTAATAAAAGTATTTTACATTAATTATAAGCAGTGTCCCAAGTCTCAAACAAACAACTGTTGGTACTTTCTGTTTTTCTCTGCTTCATTGTTCTCACCCAGTTTTCCCAATGTGTTAGTTGAGCTGTGTTCCCCCAGTAGCTTTGAGCTTGATTATATTCGTAAATTAAATTAAAGAGTGTTGAGGTATGCCTTGAAGTTTAGACCAGGAAGTGCTGGTTTGCAACCATGAATGGTCTGTACACTGTATTGATAAACTGAAAGTGCTAGTACTCTGTACTAGTATGTACCAGCCCGATTCAAGCTGTGATTATAAGATAACCAGAAGACTAGCCATTGTTTCATAATACTATACTACTATAATATTTAAAAACATAAAGTGGAGTCAGTTATGGCAAGGTCATGGGTTTGTAATTAAAACAAATAACAGTAAATTAGGGAGGCAAAAGAAAATTCTGTTTTTCAGTTAACAGTAGACTCAATGAAGTGAATAATTCAGCTGATCTCTAAGTTGGCATGAGGTAAGTGTGTGCTGCAGTGGATTGGCTTTCTGTTGATTCTTACCTCACACATAATGCAGCCTGCTCAGATTTCAGCCTCTGCACCTGTGTATTGGGCTATGTAGGTAAAAGAAAATGAATAAGTGGGTGGAAATAACATGACGGATGATGAGGGTCACTGACACTGACAGTGTTAAAGAATTAAAAATAGCTGAGATGAAATCTTTGCCATAGGCCGTACAGAAACACTGAATTTGGCTTGTGGTATAGGTGTGAGCATTGAAAACAGTATGGAATATTTGTGAGGTGAACAAACTGTGACATATTTAAATCCAACAGTATGCAATATATTGTAAGAACATGTAAAAGGAATATATTTTAATCAACCATTGTTTAAATTAATATTGATTTAAATGCCTTGCATTTACAACATATTTCATGTAGCACACTGTATGGTTGTTAATCATTAGTAGTAAAATATTCAGTCAATAAACAGTCAAATAGATGTGTTTTCAAGCATATTTCCACAGCTCTGTGCTTACATTCAAGTTGCGATAAATTAAATATTAATTTATAAAAACACAAAAAAACTGTCAAAAGGCATCCACAGTAAATCCTGTTTTATTTAATAAACATATCCCCAGTAGATATTCCAGATGCAGCACTTAATGATGTCAGTTTTGATTGTTGTTGTGATGCTGTGGGTTGAAGGCAGAGCTGCCATTCTCCAGAATTCAGTGCTTCTGGGAGCTCTCAGAAGATAGCGTGTGCCGAGTTTTGGGCACAGCATGCAGGTTTGTAAGAGTTTATTGGATTGATTTCAGGGAGAAAATATGTAACAAGGTTCTCTTTATTCAAATGTCATTCTGGTTACAAGGTATTCCCTTGGGCGCCTGTGATCTGAACTCTCATCTTCACTCTGATCGGGCAAGAACTGTCCTAGTCACTCAAGGCAAAGTAGAACTCCAGGGCCTCAAGTGACTGATTGGGCTTCTGACTGCGAAAGTGGCTTGTTCCACTTCAGATGCCAAGTGAGATACAGGAGGTGGTTAGGGTAGTACTTCAGTGGTTGTACAAGCCAAAGTTGATGCACAACAGCAAAAGATAGGAATGAAAAAAACAAACATGGAACACACAAGAAGTGCAAGGTAATTATAGAACTATATGAAGATTGGAAATTGAGTAGAAGAAAAAACTAAAATCAAGCCCTACTGGTCTCATACTGAAGGCTTAAATATTAAAATAGATAGTAAACTTTCACAGAGGTATATAATAAGAATGTAGAACAACATGAATCAGGAATCAAAAGACAGAAGTGCTAAATGAGAAAACAAGAATAGGTAGCCTTCAAGCCCTTATCACGTCAAAAATTTTGTTAGAAGATGTGCATATTTCAAAAACAGCAAATTAAATGTTAAGTTATATCTTAAAAATTGTGAAATACACCATAAATAGAGGAATGTTATACTCAGACTATATAATGAATTAGTGAGCCTGCATCTGGAGTATTGTGTGCTGTTTTGGTCACAACAGTACAAGAAAGACACAGCAACACTTGACGCTTTGCAGAGGAGAGTAGCCAAATGCATCTCAGGACTTAAGGACATGTCCTACTGTGACAGACTCAGAGAATTAAACTTGTTTAGTCTTGAGCAGAGGGAACCTAATGAAGGTCTTCAAGATTCTCAAAGGCATTGATAAAATAGATCCAACAGAATTTTTCAACTAAATGGTGTACACAAGGACACCAGTGGAAATTTGGGAGAAGTGTAACTTAGGACTGAAGCCAGTAAGTACTTCTTTACTCAAAGAGATGTGGGAATCTGGTACAAACTAATAAGACATACAGTAGGAGTTTAAGTAAAAACCTTAAGAACCTTCAGAAGTTGTATTGTATCGTATCTACACGTCTTGAAATGGAAAACAAATCCTGTTGGAAATCTTCCTTGTATGCCCTGCTTTGTGCTCAATTCACTACTAACTCTTCTCAGTTTACCAGCAATCTATTTATCTACCAATTGCTTAGAATATGAAACCAGTTCAGGAATATTTCAAGGTATAAAAGCTCTTATCTGTTGCTCCTTGACATGATAGTCACCTTTTTTAACCTACTCAAAGAAACTTGGGATTAAATATCTTTATAGAGAAAATATGTTTGATTTTTATGAACAATTATGCTCGAAATTTAACTTTTCCTGCTGACCATTTTTTCCTGCAAATTATAAATATTGTCAATCTACTGGATTTTCCACATCTCGTACTCATCTCAATCCTAGAAGCCACATAGGTCAGTCTTGGTAAATACTCAAGTATTTCAGCAATTGAAAAAAAGGTTTTAAAGAATTTACCAGTCAAAGATCCTAAAGAATGATGGGAAAGCTTTCCATTGGCATTTCAATAAAGAAGTGGAGCTCTGCTATGTATAGAATACATTCTAGTTCTGTATATATCAAGCACTCCATAATTGATAATTCCAAAATGTGCCCAGGGCAAGAGCTCCAACATGATTAGGCCATGTATTCAGGGAATGTACTAAATTAACATAATTTTGTTCAATAATCTTTACTTCTCAGAAAGCCTTGGTGTCACAATCACACCTAATTCATTAATGGTCATATTTGGTGTGCTTTCAGATGCCATTACAGTGGATAGGTGTAAATTGATTGTAATAGCCTATACTTCTCTACTTGCTCACAGACTTAATCTTACTTAATTGGAAGAATCTCAACCAACCTTCTATAACTCTGTGGGTTACCTCAAATTAGAAAAGATCCAAGTATTTTTTTAGAATTTAGAAAATAGTATTTTAAAAATATGCCAAGAATTCATTAATGTTATTTTAGAATAAGCATGCTAAGCCTGCTATCAACTCTCTTTAATGTCATTAATCGTTTTATCATATCTCTCTATTATAATAATAAAAAAAAAAATCCTGGGATGAGATGAAACATTTCAGTCTGGGAAGAGACGTGACTTTTTCAGAGAGATACTTTCACGGCCCGCGAGACGAGACTTTGTGCCAAGAGATTTAACCACACCCGGGGCCAGAAATAAAAGACAAAGAGTGGATGACAAAGTAGAACGTCATAAAGAATTCAAAAACGTTGGCGTGATAAACATGCGGAGCAGGTTAGAGATAATGAAAGTACTAAAATTCGAAAGTCTCAAAAAAATGATAGTAAAGATCGCATTAGCGCAAACAAACAGAAATTATTACTCGTAGTGCAGTCCCGGCGGGGGTTTTTGAATGAAGCCCCCTAGTTTAAAAAAAGTTACAATTTTTTTTTTTTTTTTTTTTGCTTGTGTCTCTCTTCTTTTCCTCTTTCATTTGAGTAGGGATTGAATTTTGAAAATAAAATATAATTGTGACAATAACATTTAAGATAAAAGGTATATGCAACAAATTTTGGGGCAGCTTATCTATTAGCTAAACAAACTAGTTTGATGGACTGAATGGTCTTCTCTTGTTTGTCAAATTTCATATGTTCTTGTATAGAAATTTACACTACACAACTTTCAAAAACCTAAATTGGTTGTAGCTCTCACATTATACAATATTTTTTTCTTGTAATCATTTGCATTGTTGACAAAGTTCACAAGTTACAGGTTATTTCCCAGAGGGATCTCTGACAAAGAGTGTCAGATCCCAGAACTCCACTGGTTCTTGAAAATGCATGTGAGGGATCAACTGCTACCTTTCATGTGGATTTGCTAGAGTGGAGCTGGAAGAGCCAGTGGTGACCATTTGCTGATAAGATATGAAGTAGGCTTTCATGTTCTTGTCACAGTTCCACTAGCTTCTTTTCCTTTCCCTTGGGTCCATTCAGGCTATCGAGATGCAAATTCATTCTGTATTTGTTCCTGTCTCATTCCCCTCATATGCTGTCATTGGTGACTGCTCATGGCTTTTCTCCCTACCTGTCACCTATCTGCTCACACTAAAAAATGTTTAGCCAGTAATTTTAATGATTCATGTTTTTTTATATATATATATATATATATATATATATAGTATTTTACCAGCAAAGACCCACACTGACTTGCTTTTCATCAAGGTCAATTTTAACTGTACTCCTCAATAAAGATTTAAACTTTTCAACATATAATTCTTTCAAAACTTTTCTGCTAAAGAAATTCCTTTGCATATTATCTTCCAAATCTGCTTATCCAGGGCAGGATTGTAGGGAAGCTGGTGCAAAACCCTACAATCATTGGGTGCAAGGTAGGAGCAATCCCAGCCCACCGCAGGGGTCTGTCTGTATATAACCATGTTGTTTTATTTACATGATGATGTATACAATGGGTGAAGATTTTGAACTACAAATAGACATAAGTCATTCATAACTTTACAATAACACAAAGAATGTGATTTTTGACATCAGTTGAGTTGGAATATGGTGTCTGTGCAAACTGCGGTTTGTGGGGTCAGTTTGTAAGTACATGATATAAAATGCTATTAAAAAGTTTTTTGTGTACCGTAATTACATGCTATTCTTATAGTTTTTTTAGATTTTGACTCATTGTTTCAAAACTGTTTCCTATACAAAAATGTATGTCCCTGAATGTATTTGCATTCATTTTCTAATTTGCTTGCTTTGTGAAAATTCACTTTCCTATTCTATCAGTTTTCCTTTCTAATGTTTTCAATCTAGTGTGTTAAAGGAAGTAAAAAGAACAACTCAGAAAGCAAAGCTCTCCAGAGTCAAACTAGGCTATGAAAAAAACAAACATACAGTATTTCCTTTTAACAGCAGCACTATGGCCTTCTTTTACTTCCCCTCCATACTAGATATGCTCTTTGTATTTTCCACACTACATATTTTCCCTCTCATTTCTTGTCTTTTTGTTTCTTCTTCATGCTACTTCTTTTTGGACCCAAGCCCCCAAATAATTTTTTTCTTTGTTCTTATCTCATCTCGCCTATAGTTTTCTCAAGCAGGTAGTCTATTTTCGCATTCACAGAGATCTGGGCAACAGGCCGAGGTCTCCACCTGCCTATCCTGACTATTGATCACGTCAAACATGGGTCAGAAGTCTGTGCATTTTATCGTGTGCCTTTGAATCTGATATTCTTATTTGTGCTTTTGTTTCTTGCCATTTTCATATATCTGGAGTCTTTGGTATTTTCCTGGATGTTGTAGAAATGCCAGGTGGGTATTCTTTTATAAAGTCAAAAAGCAAACATAAAATAAGTAATGTGTTAGTGTCTTTATCCAAACAGCTGTGTATGTGCTGTTAAAAATGTGCGGCCATCTGACAAGGATAAGGTATAAAAAGTTGCAATAGCTGATGGTTTCTTTAATATGGCACACATCAAATAAAACAATCTACATTTCACAAGTACGTGCTCTTCAGCTGTCTCATGAATGAGGTGCTTGTGGCATATCAAGTCACTTGGTTCCGTTGTCTCACATTAATTTGTACTGTAATGGCTTCTGGTTTACTGCAGCTGTATCAGTGTCTCAGTGCCTTTATGACAAAAATGTGATGAGATGAGATGGGTGCCTTTTTGCCCAAGGCCTCAGATTTAGTTAATTCACTTTACCATTGCACAGATGTCTTTGGGCCCAAGTTTGAATCCAGTATAAGGTGCTTTCATATTTTCTCCCCATGTTCAAGTGCATTTCTTCCGGGAGTGTAAAGACATGCTGTTCTGATGATGGATTACCTCTTTGTGGATGCCAGGTGATGGCTGACATCCAGCCTTTTGCTGTTTGTTAGGTTTAACTGACTCTGGAACCTTGTCACCTATAATCATAAAAACATATGTACAACACAGAGTGACGCTCAATATGATTTATCCTGATTGTTATGAATTTAACTTGTCTGCATGTGACATAGTATATTTTGACCTCACTCCTCAGTTTTTCATATTATGACGCCACTAACCTGAAGATGCTTCCAGGCCATGGATGTTACTCAAGTTGTGCACAAGTCTTCTTTTCCTGCCAGTGCAATGCATGTTTAAGAGAACTGTCGTTTCACTTAAAGGTTCTGGTCATTTTTCTTGCCTACAAGCTGTCAGAAAATAATGCTGGATTGAATTGTGGAAAATGAACCTTGAATGTTGAAGTTGCTTTTCAAAACCAGTCCCTCTGGTGCTTTTAAAACTAAGACATAGAAGTACTGCTCTAGATCTAAGCAGCAAGTGCAGGGTTAGAGATGAGGCAGAAGATTGTCAGGGGCTCCACTGCTATGACAGGTGAGAGGAAGGATCCAATCATGAAATAGCAGCAGTCATTTGCAGGAAGTGGTGGCATGAAAGATTTGGGCTTTTTTCTTTTCTTTTTTTTTTATTTTATATATCTTGTTTATGAACACTTGCCTCGATGTGCTTCTTGACAGCTAGTATGTGTGATTGTCTTCAGATGTACCATTCAGACATTGCAACAAGGATGGATTCTGCGAGACAACTTTAATGAGTGTTCAGATCTGACTAGCAAATGGAGGCAAATTACACTCATTGCCCGAAATAGTGGTATTTCTATGAAAATGAGGATTGTGTAAGATCTCCTTTACTAACCCTGCAATGCTTAACACCTCTATTTAATTTTATAGCTATTACAGAATAGAAAACATGTTTGTTGTATTGTACTTAATGAAGGTAAAGGTCGTATATGATGTACTGAAGAATAATTAAATATTTATTTCTCAGTGTTTGGCAGGACAAAATTGCAGGAAGCATCTAATATGACCTGGAATATCTGGTTCTCCAACATCGTCTTCTGTTCGTGCATATTTTCAAGGTGCCAAGCTCTTCAATAATAACATTGTTCTTAAATGTGTTGAATAAGCTCAGCACCTTTCTCACCTTCTCATTACTGTGCTAGGTCCTTTTCCATGCCTAATTCTCTGCCTTTAACCATAACCTTTGTTTTTGACCTAACCCTTCTCGTGACTTGCCCCTCTACTTAAGACTCTTGGGACGACGTTCTCAAACCTGCTTAATTTAACTCTGGGTCAATGGAGGAGGGCTAGAGACCATTGCAACAGCCCTGGGCACAAAGCATGTGTATGGTGTCATTGGCAGTTTATAGCTTTCCCTGGTCCTGATAATGGTGGAACAGCTGGATTTGTAACACTGGCCAATTGTTCAGGGATAAGGGTGCACCTAGCTCGAATGGTCAAATAAACTGTAAGGGTAGGAGCCAAGCATACTATACTTAAAGCTGTTCCTGGAGAAAGGTGAAAAGGAGTAAAGAGAGTACCAGAACAAAAGGAGAAGTCAGACACCCCAAAAAAAAAAAGAGGGAAAGCAACACTACTCGCTGGCAAACGTCAGATGAACCCATGCTCATTTTCAGTAAGAATCGTGTTCCTTTTCTTCTGGAGGCAGTAAAGTTATTCAGGAGAGGACCTGATGGGGCCAGCATTAGGGACTGTGTATGATTTATGTTTCCCAAGACATGAGGTATGGCTCGGCACATCCTTCACAATAACGGACTGTATGTGATCATGCATCGCAGTGGATATTTAAAGGACTGTTTTTCATTAATTCTTTTCTCACATTTGTATATTAGTGGTGTGTTTTGTTGAGTATTTTGTTTCATGATTCATGTGGGGGGTGGTAGTGCTGTAGCACGGTGCTATGTATACTGGGGGGTTTGTTTGTTTTGTACACTTTCTGATGTGCTGCATAATAACAATTCTCGTTTAACTCAACATTTGCTTTCGTCGGTGTGCTACTGTACTGTTTAATAGGGAAGGTGTCGGTCGTTTGTGCCCCGACTTTTTTCTTTATTTGTTTTCCCCCCCTGCCCCACCCCCATTCTTTGCTGCCGCACTAGGTCAGCAGCACATATTATAGTCTTATAGTCATGTTGGCTTGGAAGCAGTACAATTTGATGATGTGAGAGGAAATCCAAGGAGACCTCGGAGAACTCCAGATAAACGATGACTTGGAGTAGAATAGGAACCATGAACAATGGCACTGTAAGGCTGCAGTGCCACATATTGCCCCAGTGTGTCACCTATTTGATGAAGTGAGAGGTTGTACTTAAGAAAGCTTCTTACCACACTTCAATGCTGTTTTATTGAGCCCCAGAAGCAAAATGTTTGTCTCGAGTTCCTGTTTCTAGTTTTGCTGATGTTTCTGCCCCTTATTATGTCCCTTCCTACAACTCTACTTACTGTGTCTGCCTATAGTGCTGCCTTTGGGATTCCTGACAATACCCTTAGCTGTTGCTTTCATTGTTTGTCTTGCAGTTTCTCTCCTCTGACCCTTTTTTGTCTCTCATTATGGCTTGTTTTGTCATGGTTGCAACTTCACTGTCTGCTAAGTCCATGCCTTCAAATTTTGCATTATCTTCCTCCTCCTCCTACTTCATCTCAGAAGGCTTCCATTTCAGTGGGAGACTGGAGGAAAGACCAGGGCCTCATGTATAACATAGAATTCATACTTAAACATGGCATACGGACAAAACTCGAAATGTACATACACACAAAAAAATCCAGATGCGTAAAACTGTGTAAGCAAAGATCTTTGCACCTTCCCTTTATATATCCCAGCCAATGTGAATTTTAACACCGATGCATGCGCCTACAGCCCCACCCTGACTCCTCCCAGAATTTCACCTATTTCAGTATGCAAATCAATATAAATAACCCCTTCACTTAAGTGTTTTGTTAATAGACAATGGAAAAAGCACATGGATAAAAGAATTTCAGCAGCGAGCTGCTGAAATGATTGGTGAGACACTTATATATGTCGCCACAACATTAATGAGACGCTTTTTCTCATCACAGATAATTTGCACATTAATAAAGTGGAAATGCTTTCTATTTACATAAGCAAATTCACTCTCTGAAGGACCTTTATAGTAATGTGCATGCAGTCGATCGCTCCGATTATATTTGGAAAACCAGACATTGCTGCAAATTGTTCTTTGTTGTTTGCCTGTTTAACCACAGTGTAAGGAAATCATATGTATCTGGATGACAAGCGGATAATACCATCCCATACAGTTGGCGTGGCACGACTTGGTGATGACTGAGAAATAACCGATCGGTCAGCCACTTCATGTTAAAAAGCTCCTGTGGCTAAAAACCTGAGGGTTCTCAAAATTTACAGAAGAGCAGGCAGAGTACAATTCCTCAAAGTGTGCCTTTGTAAAGCCAGCACCATTTCAGCACACAGCGTCAAGAGGATAACTCTTGGAAATCGAAATCAACTTAGAAGCCAGTCATCATCATGGAACAAAAAAATCAGTATGATCTCCAAATACACGCTCTCTTCTAATTCTTCCATTTACGATGTCTTCTAACAACACTAAAGCAGCCATGGTAGTTGGAATAAATTGGCCATTCCGTGCACCATTATATTGTTACAGAATGATTACAGTCAAGTGTAAATTTGCAAACGATATGCAATTTCAGTGTATCTGATAAAGGCCACATCATGGATGCAAAAAAAAGAAAAGGGAAACCACACAGAAACAGTAGCACTGCTTTGACGCTGGGCAAAAACCGAGCAAAAGCATGTGTACACATGGTCTGAAGCTGCTGTGAAAATGCGCGTACCTCAATGCCAATTTTAGTTTTTATATATCTCAACATGAGCATTGGAACAGGCATATGCAACATTTTTGGGTGTACGCACCGTTTATAGATGAGGCACCAGGAGAAGAGGTGGGTACAAGGCAGCAGTTTAGAAATACTGTATGCAATATAATAGAAAGTACCTGAAAAATGCTCAGAAATGAGACCAACCTGTAATCTCCAAAAGTACAGAGTTGAACCCAGGGCTGTAATGATGTGAGGAAGTGTGAATCACTGACTTACCATTACTGGGGTGTTTACCTTATTCTGCTTTACAATTTGTGCATTTTTTAGTATGTTTTTAAAATACAGCCTTTCGTTCTTCAGGTTGGGTGTCGGTGCACAGGCCAGTGCGACTGATCTCTGTTCTGAGTGGAGTTTGCACATTCTCCTTGTGTTTGATTAGGTTTCATCCCATAAAATGGAGACTAACACAAGAATGACTGAGGCCTAAAGGAGATTTCCATCTACTCCAGGGTTGGCTCCTGACTTGTAACTTTTGCTGCTGGAATAGGCTTTAAATTCCAAAAGCCTTGCAACCGTACAAACTTTTGAAGCAGGTTAAGACAATTACTGAATGGAAGAAATAATATTCTTTCTGGAATTATTATTGTTGTCATGAATCAGAGGATTTTTTTTTTTATCCTTTTTGGGCAGTTTTTGCTATTTTTTTATATACAGTGGAACCTTGGTTTGCGAGCATAATTCGTTCCGGAAACGTGCTCGCAATCCAAAGCACTCGTATATCAAAGCAAATTTCACCATAAGAAATAATGGAAACTCAGATGATTCGTTCCACAACCCAAAATTATTCATATAAAAATGATTAATACAAAATATAAAGTAAAATACATTAAACAAATTAAGTTGCACTTTACCTTTAAAAAGAATCATGGCTGGTGTGAGTGAGTTTCTAAACTCATGTGGGATTCCACCCAACGGGATGACACGCGGAAGAGTGTCCCAAAGCAATCGCAGTCTCCCAGCGCTAGAGCAGTTTGCCGTATAAGTGCATCCAAAAAGATCGCAGACATGCTATAAGTACCTGCTGTCAGTGGGTCATACAAGAAAAATTATAAAGATCCTGCTACAATAAATAACAGTGCTGTTGCTGTTTCAAGCTGACTAAGGCTGGTGTTGTTAAAGTACTGAGACTCAGCTTCGTGTTTTGGGGTGCAAGATGGGGATTCGCACTTCACAGCACACACGTGCGCACGCACACACACAGTCACAATGCTGTAGTAAACAGTATATGCTCATACGGATGTTGACTAATGAGTGAGGCACACAGACTCAGACGGAGAATAGGACACAATTGAGAGAGAGAGAGACAAAGAGACGCGGGCGAGCGAGATAGATGAGAGAGAGACACACTGAGCGGGAGCGAGAGAGATAAGGAGAGAGAGAGAGAGAAGAACCAGCAAGGCAAAGTGTATCCATACTATTCGTATTGCAAGATATCGCTCGTTTATCAAGTCAAAATTTATTAAAAAATTTTGCTTGTCTTGCAAAACACTCGTAAACCGAGGTTCCACTGTATATTTATTTTGAATTCATCACTGTGCCATGTTCCTGTTCAGTGTTCCAGATCATTTTCATGGAGCACAATGGTAACCATTAGTTTCATGGGCTATGGTGAGGAGGTTGTCATAATATATAATGTACGGTATGAAAAGGCCCCTTGCCAGCCAGGCCTCTGAGTACATGCTGTCATCCTGATGGCAGGTCTGCCCATGGCTGCATTGTTGTTTATGGTTGCTACATTGGTTTATGATCACATGTTGCAAATGCTGGTTGTGATTTGTGTAGTATTTAGATGGCAGTGAGAAATCTTAGGTGTCCAAGTTGTGGATAAAACTTCACTAAAATCAACTCTGTTACATGCCATTTATTCAATGAATTAATAGACCAGTTTCAATTTCTTTTCTTGACTCAGTTTTGCAGTGTTTTTCTAATACTTTAACCCCTGTCTTTCCTCTGTGTACTATATTGCTTTTGTGAGTTATTTATTTCCTTGTCTATGCTTTAATAGATATCCTGACATTTTTACTCACTAGTTTAGAAGAATCCTGATAATTTATTGCAGATCTTTACGATGCATACAGTATGTAGTATTTTTCTCACAATGTGGATGATATTCAAAAACAAATGTTTAGGGCCTTGCATGCTGTCCTACTGCAGCATTCATGCAGTTTGCACAGCTGCTTATCCTGTTTGGATTTTCAGATACAGAACAGTGTATTCTTTTCACATCCACTTTTGTGGACCAGAGCCTGTTCGGGCACTGTTGGGTACCAGGCAGGAATGGACTCAAGACTGAGCAGCAGTTTTTCAGACAACAGGCACTAAAAACCAATGTGAAATGCTCCATAATGGATAGCTGATGGCAAAACAGTATATTTGTGCTTGTGAACTGAACCTCTTTTGCATTCCCTTTCAATTTTTTAGCATTATTCACCAGGCAGAGACAAATCCTAAACTGGAATTTAACCTTTTTTGTGAAATCTATCACTGTGTTACAAGAATATTTTTGTGTTCTCTTGCACTGGGTGAGGTTTTGTGACCAGAATGGCTCCGATCATATCCTCTGACACTGAGATGTGGATGTTGACTGTGGAAGTGATGGCTAGCCTGACTTCTTTACACACAAAGTCTAGAAATTGAAATTCTCATCACGTTGTGTATGTGCCGTCTGTTCTTCTAAAAGTGTCGTCCTAAACAAGCCGAAGTGTAATTCATCAGTGATGCGAGGGCTCAGGTGCTTCTCCATAATGTGCACAAGGTTTAACAGATGTCCAGTGTGGAGCAGCAGATAGAGGTGTTTTCATGATGGCAGCACATACCTGCTGTAGCGACAAATATTTGACTTCAGAGTGCAGAAGGGGCTGAACAAGGTTTGCGTTGTCTGTGTTTTTTAAGGCTTGGTTTACTACGTGCCCAGATTCTTATAAACCTTGATGGCTGGCAGCTGGTCCAGTGCCACTCCAGTGAAAGAGCTCAGGGCCAGACTTTCACGCCTTTTGTAGCGTCATGATCTTTATGATTTGATGTGACTGGCAGAGCCTTCCCCAGGCGGGGCAGTTATGTGCCAATGCAATGGATATTTCTGTTAGCAAGTTTATGCTCATTGTCTTCTACCTGTTGTGGAAGTTTTTCTATTAGATTAAGCACAAGAAGTCACCCATGTAGTCATGTTTTTTTAAAAAGTTAACCCTCACTGGACAGACATTCAGATGACAGTCTTTCAGGAGTGGCACAATGACCTCAAATATCTGGTGTCCCGGGTTCAAATCCCATCTTGATCACTGCCCATGTGGAGTGTGCATGTTCTCCCTGTGTTTGAGTTTTTGTTTTTTATGTGTGGTGTTACTCACATAATAAAAACATTCAGGTTGGACTAATTGGTGACTTGAAATTGTTGAGGATGCTCATCCAAAAGCTTGATTGAGAAGGCAAATGGATGTGATAGCCATATCCCCTTAATGTGCAAATGTTTTGACAATAGGAAATTGTGGCTGCCGTGCAGTTCCAGAAGCCTGCTTTTGGTGCTCAACTCTGTCATAACTGTGAATTTGACAGCTTCATTTCATGTCAATGTGGGCTTTCCCAAGGAAGTCTGCTCTCTCAATCAACTCCATTTAGCATTTAAGGAAAATAGGCATTTCTACATCAACATAAGGGCGTGCAGGAGTGCGGCCATCCAGGGTGGCTCCCAGTGATCCCATAATTAAACAAAATGTACACAGTGTTCAAGGGTATATTTAACTGATTGGGAAAGTTAGAGCATTTAAAATTTGTAGCTACTTTGTCAGAGTCACATTTTTGTTTAACAATGAGCCATAATGTAAAATAACAGTGATAGCATACATGTGTTAATAGATTACACTAAAAGCTTTCCATACTTTGGAGCTTTTTTCACTTTATGTATCTTATACCCCAAGAAGGCTTATGGTAGCTCTGTAAGGGTTAATTTATACTTCACACTCAGAACGCGTATGTGCATGCATCTTGACTGGCACGTGTTCCCAGCGTTCATTTGACGTGTCCTCTGAGCAGGTCCTCAGAAATTAACGCAGTGCATGTGCGAGTTGCAGTACCAGCAAAAAGTCTGGGGGCGCTGTGTGATAAAAGTTGGAATGTGACATCAGAGTTTCTGTTTGCTATCTACATGTGACAGACAGAAAGCCGCTATGCGGATCCAACGGGATTGATGTGTGCGCTTCGATGTTTGATGAATGGTTCGATGTGGTGAAGCAAAATGCCGACATACAGATGCATTTGTGGTGCTTTTATATTCAAGCGTCGCATATTCCCGATCGTAATGACATGATGCATTTTAAAAGTCTAACATACCATCTTTTGTGCCATCTCCCCCCCCTTTAATCTCGAAATGTCCACTTTAACCTCGTAGTTTACTTTATCATTAAAACAGACCATTGTAAACGTTCATCCCAATTTTTAATTGCTACGAGCTTCTTGGACTTCCTCCTGACCTATTACACACATGGGGGTGACACGGTGGCGGAGCGGTAGCACTGCTGTCTCGCAGGGAGTCACGTCGCTGGTATTCCCTGCCTGGAGTTTACATGTTTTCCTGCTGGGTTTCCAACTGTGCTCCAGTTTCCTTCCAAAGATATGCAGATTTTGGGATTTGGTACCACTAAAATGACTCCAGTGTATGTGTGTGCTTGTATTCACCTTGCGATGAGCTGAGGCCCCGTCCATTGATTGTTTTTGCCTCGTGCCCAATGCTTGCTGGAATGGACACATCCCTGGATTGATGGATTTAATCAATAAACATCCTTTTCAGAGATATTGTGGTAAGGTGTCATCGGAATTTAATGGGTGTTCCAGGCAATTCACAACACAGAGAAGCTGAACCTGTTCTCACTGTGATATCTCACACTGCCACCTGCAGGATTCCTCCTGATTAACATAAAGTATGCATGCAAGTATAAACAGTAAAACGCTTGTGTAGCAGGAGTATCTGCTGCAGCGTGCGTCGTGTCAAGTATAAACCCAGCTTTACTTTCATAGACAGCAGATTCAGTTGATGTAACAATGACTTTAATTCATGTCCTGCTGTTAGTTGCTTGTTGTGCAGTGTCTCTGACTAACTGTAGCTCAAATGTCTTAAACATAACTTTTTGAAAAATGTACCTGTTTGAGACTTAAAATTTTTATTGAGCCTCAAGGTAAAATTGTTGGCTGCATGCTGGGGAGCAGGGGTCTTATTTATAAAACCTTGCGTTGGTCTAAACATGAAAATATGTGTACACAATTAAACAGGGTAAAAAAATATGATTTAAAAACCTGCTCTATGCATATTTCTATGCAATTAACCTTTTAGAATGACAATCAAATTTGTAAAAGTTCATACACAAACGCGCCTCGAACTCTGCCTGGTTACCATCATCAAACAACCATATATGGGATATGCTAATGAACCATATACATATGCAATCACAGTGCTGCAGAAGTTCATTGGTTGGTAGGAGAGCTTCCCATCTGACACATCCAGTCAGTGTTGGAATCTTGTGGGTCACTGCTCTCTGCACTGAAGGGCCTCTCCTCTGTTCTGAGGAGTTGATGAAAGCCTTAACACACCTATGAAATGACATGACTGATCTTCAAGGAGTAGTCCAGACCGTATGAAGCAATAATGGTCCAGCCAGCTACCTTACTGATGGGTCGTCCATCACATGCAGCAAATTGTCTGATCAGCGCTGCTTTTCTCAAAATGAGTTAACTATGGGATGAGCCAGGCCACCGAGCCACGACGTCTGTCAGTCTCATCTTGACATTGCAGATGACTTGTGTATTAATGAAATGTAACTGCTTATGGTTATCAAAAGCAGCCTAATTCTCACTAGCTGCCCTCATTGCAATACAATTTTTGTACTGTCCAATGCCCCCAATTACATTAGGAAAACTGAGCACTGCTGAAAATTTTATTTTTCTGTTGTTGGCACGTACAGCCAAAGAATATTAAAAATGAATATGGTGACTTGTTAGTTTTTTTTATGGCTTCCAGCACAGTGGGCATGATGGAGCTGAAGCTTGACTGAGATATTCCTGACCTGTCCCCCAGTGTCCTCTGGTAGGTGTCTTGCCTGAAAGTCATCCATTGTTAAAACCTGGATAGAAATAGATTTCAGGCACTCTATCTTTCTAATGTCAGTGCCAACCTAAAAAAATCATTCCAAAACAATGAGTCATCTCATAAATCAGTCATCATCATGGGCAGAAATAATTCCTGCTTGTTCCATTTGTATGTGACCTTTGTCATAGCCTTCAAATAATGCCAAACAAGCCATGTTGTGTTAAACCATGAGGTTATAAATAGGCTATAGGGAATGACATGTATAGCCTTCTGTACGCAGGGAGTAAATCACGTCTGTGTTTTACTGCTCTTTGGTTTCTTATCATGAGATTTGAGAACAGGTAGCCGATATAAACTGATGAAAAAACAAAAGGAGTTCTTCAGTGCGAATACACAGCATTGGTCCCCTTAACACTAGAATTACCAGAGCCTACCTGTTGCAATGTGCACACTTTTCTGTATGCTGTGGTTTCTATTACACAACAGGTACACACGTCGTAAATGTAGAAAAAGATGGTTCTTGCAGCACGGAGGAAAAAAAAGAAAGAGACAAACATATGGGACATTAGGCATAAATTTATGGTGCTTGTAAAAGTTGGCTTTTTTCAGTTTTATTCTTTCAATCTGAGTATACCTCAGCCTACTAGGTAACCCAAATATTTGACTTCAACCAATCCAAAGTAGCATTTCTTCAGATGAATACAAAGACCGTCTAGTGCTAGTGACAGCTTTAACCTGCCGTAGGTGTTCCTTCCAGGTGCTGGAATAGATGACAATATCATCCAGGTAGACAGCACTATATGAATTATGGGGACAGAGCACTTTATCCACCAGATGTTGAAAGGTTGCGGGAGCACCATGTAATCCGAATGGAAGAACACAATACTGCCAGTGTCTGCTAAGGGTGCTAAACGCTGTCTTTTCCTTTGCAGAGTAGGTTAAGGGAACCTGCCAGTACCCCTTTGTCATATCCAAGGTAGTCAAAAATTTGGCTAGTCCTAACTGTTCGAGGAGGTCATCGACTCGCAGCACTTGGTTAAGTTGACGGAAGTCATTGCAAAACCTCCAACTCCCGTCAGGTTTTCTGATCAATACAATAGGACTGGATCAGGGACTATAACTTTCCTCTATCACACCTAGGTCCAGCATTTGTTTGATCACCAGCTCCACTTCTGCCTTTTTTGCCTCGTGAAGCCGATATGGGTGTTCTCTGACTATCACCCCTAGTTTCACCACTATGTCATATGCATCCTGGAAGGTTTGTCCGGGCTCACTCACTACCTCTGGGACAGACAGGATAACTGCGTCGAGCTCCTGTCCCTGTAGGTGAGTCAAATTATCACTGAAGTTAATGCTCAATTCATGAGTGAAGAGTGAGCAGGGCTGTTTGGAGGAGGGATCAGGGTCCCATTCCTTCCACGGTTTCAGAAAATTGGCATGATAAATATGTTCTCTGCTTCGACGATTAGGTTGTATAACTAAATAATCGACTAGACCCTTCCTTCCTGTCCTTAATTTCATATGGGCCTTGTCAGTGCACCAGTAATTTGGAGTGAGAGGTAGGAACTGATACCATGACTCAATCCCCCGGGCGGAACTCCCGAAGGGACGTACCACGTTTGTAACAGTGGACCTGGGCTGCTTGCGCCTTCTCCGTGTGAACTTTTAGCAAATCTATTGTGTAATTGCATGATATATTCAAGTATATTTGTAGAGGGGAGGGCCTCCTCCTTCCAACCCTTCTTTAATACATCCAAAATACCCTGGGGTTGTCATCCATATAATAATTCAAAGGGTAAGAACCCCGTAGAGGCTTGTGGGACTTCCTGATATGTAAAAAGGATGAGGGGGAGGAGCTGATCCCAGTTCCATCCATCCTCACTGAATACCTTACGTTACATCTGTTTGAGAGTCAGATTAAACCTCTCGACTAGACCATTGGTTTGAGAATTATATACCGAGGTCTTTAAATGTTTTATTTTTAGTAACTTTGCAGTCTCCCTGAACGTCTCTGAGGTAAAAGGCGTCCCTTGATCCGTCAGGATTTCTTTAGGGGTGCCAACTCTTGCAGAGAGCCCTACCAACTCCCATTCCATAGCCTTTGAAGTTGCTGAGTGCAAGGGAACAGCTTCAGGATATTGGGTAGCATAATCTACCAGGACCATTATATATTTATGACCCCTGCCCAAGGGCTCTAGGGGTCCCATCAGGTTGACCCTGATTCATTCAAAGGGGACATCAACTAAGGGTAATGGGACTAGAGGAGAACAGTCCCTCCAGGGAATCTGCCGCAATTGACATTCCAGACAGGACATGCAAAAGCGGCAGACCTCCTAATTAATCTTGGGCCAAAAAAATCGGAGCTTGATCCGCTCTAATGTTTTCTTGGGGCCCGGATGGGCTCCCAGGAGGTGGTTATGAGCCAGTTCACAGAGCTGTTGCTGGTAAGTCCTTGGTATGAGCTACAGGGGCCGTATCTCGCCCTCGTGCTCTGCCACCAGATATACATAAAAGGTCATTATTTAACATAAAGTAGGGACCATGTGTCAAGGGATGTAATGTGCGTTGGCCATCTATCAGAACCACTGCATTTTTTTTATTAATTATAGGCACTCATCGTTCCATTGCTCCCTTTTAATTGAAGCCGGGGTCTGTCTAAACTGAAACAGCAGACGGCTGAGAGGATCAAATTCGACCTCAAGGGGTGTGGTTTCAGTCCAAGCCGGAGCAGCGCTTGGAGATGACATGCTGCATTGCGACGGCCCGGCCATTTCCATGTCATTGTTAGAGGCCAAATTCTGCCCCTCTTCCGGCTGTGAACACGGCATGGAGGTAACTGAGGACGTGGAATTGGCGTCCATGACAAGAACTAGATTAGTGAGTGTTATACTATGGTTGTTGTCGGACCAATCTCTACCCATTATCACGGGAAATGGAGGATTCTCAAGTACCCCCACGACCATTTTTTTAAGATGCTGTCATGACAAATGTAACAGATGGTGGACCTGTAAGATCGGACGTCACTGTGAATACAGGTTAGACTGGACCTTACTTTTACCCATTGTAACTGCAACACTAGATGGCGAGCAACAATGGAAATGTTACTGCCAGAATCAAATAAAGACGCTACTTTGTGGCCATTGACTAGCGCTTCTCTCTAATGCGAAAACGCCAGAAGATTAGCAAGAGCACACTGACCCCGACCCCTGTGTTTCTAGGCAGAACCCCTTTGTTACTTTGTGGAACCCTCCGCCATGCATCCGAGTTCAACAAAGCATGTTCCACAATGTAAGAGTCAGACTCTGAATAATCAGGGACACAACTCCGTCTGGGTTCACAGGGATACCATTCTGGATCTCCCAAGTATCACCCTCCCATCACTCTGTCTCTTCTCCACCAGTAAGCTGGTGTGTGGTGGGCGTTCTGGCGCACTATGGCTGCCGTCGCATCATCCAGGTGGATGCTGCACACTGGTGGTGGTTGAGGAGATCCCCCCCCTTGTATGTAAAGCGCTTTGAGTGCCTTGAAAAAAGCGCTATATAAAATGTAATAAATTAATTAATTAATTAATTAAGTAGGTTTCCATCTTAAGGGTTTTAATGATCCCTAGCAGAGAGATTGTGTTAGAATAAGGCTGTCCCCAGTTCAGCTGGGCAGGTTTAGGTGGTAGAGCCTTTATAAATAATGCACAGGATATCTGTTTGACTATTCGTCAGGCATTTTATTTGTTTAGCCTTAGCCAACACCCGACTTTGTGCCAAAGGATAAAGGCCTGTTCCTGGAAGGATTTTTCTGGGTTAAATTCCCAGGTCATTATTTCCCTTGCCTGCCAACCTGAGGCACCCCCACCTTTCTCAAAGGTTTTTACCTTTTTGGGGCTTTTGGGCTCTGTCCCCATTCTCGGAAGCCCATAATAAGTTTCCACTGTGTTCCCTTCTGAAGCCGGCCCTTGCCTGTGGGTCCTCTGCCTACAGTTCCAGGTTTTCCCTAAAGGTTTCTGGGTCGGAATATACTCCAGATTCCCCGTACACACAACGTCCGACCCCAGCTCGGAAACGCAGGAATGGTACTCTCCTACTTGACTGTTCTTCAGTTGATTGGGACGAGCGTATGTTGAGACTTTGTCCTGATTTGGCTTCCGGTTCCAAAAGGAGGCCATTATCCTGCCGACTATGCCATTGTGAAAGAATCAGTCTCAACACGCGATAAAGGTTTGGGGCAACCACCTGTATATTGTCCCTGGCTGCAAAAGGGTATAGAAATACAATGAGATGTGTTCTCATTGAGTTCCAAAACTGAACTGTCCAAGCAGTGATATGATGGCGGCTTTAAAGGCCAAAACCAGAAGTGACATCATCTGTGGCTGGAACCAGAAGTGATGTCTGTTGTGGCGCTGGAACCGGAAGTGATGTTGTTGATGATAAATCAGGTAGGTTTTCCCATATTCGGCCTGCAGAGATAACAGAAGTAGGTTTAGCACACCCTTTCTTTCGCTTGGTCCACTCAGCTTCCTCCTACTTGCACGTGTGTGACTTGCAGATAATGTAGCCGTGAGGATGGTTTTAGTGTTATGTACTGTAAATACTGAGTACATATGCTCATGAACCACACCATTAAAATCACTGGCAGGTGAAGTAAATAACACGGATGATCTCATCACAGTGGCACCTGTCAAGAGGTGGGATATTTTAGGTAGTAAGTGAATAGTCAGTTCTTGAAGGTGATAGGTTTAAGGCAGGAAAAATGTTCAGCATAAGGACCTGAGTGACTTTGACAAGGGACAAATTGTGTTTGCTAAATGTCAGGTCTTGTGGGGTGTTCCCAGTATGCAGCAGTTAATACCTACCAAAAGTGGTGCAAGGAGCGACAACCAGGCAATAGCCATGGCCCTCATAGTCTCCTGACCTAAACATCATTCAAAATCTATGGATAGATCTCAAAAGAGCAGTGCTTGCAAGACAGCACAAACATGTTGCATAATTAGAAGCTGTTTGCAAGGATAAATACAGCAAGTAAGAACTGAAAGACTCTTTAGCTGGCTACAAAAAGCGTTTACAAGCTGTGATACTCGCCAGAGTTGGGTCTTATTAAGTACTGATTATGTCAGGTACCCAAACGTTTGCTTCTGACCCTTTTCATTTATTTGGTATTTTGTACCTGTGAGTAATGGAAACAAAAATGTAATCTCGCTTAAAATATACAAAAAAAATCTGTCACCTTTAACTTTTATGCCTTTTGGTGATGCTCTGTGCTCACTTAACTATTCAGAGTAACAGACATTTTCATCAACGGTGCCCAAACTTTTGCACACTCCTTGAATAGGTCGGTTGAGATTGCAGCTAAACCAGTGATTCAAAAAGCAAGAAAGAATCAGTAACACTAAAAGAAGATTATACTTTGCTTCTCTTTAATATTGGCTTAACACTCACAATAGTATAATAGTCGAAGGAGAGCCGTGATGTGGTCAAGGTCTCCTACAATCTGTGCTTGTCCAACTTTGAGAGAAAGTGCTCAAAGGCATTTTGTTCTCAGCACAGGCAGGAGCAACATCTTGCATATGCCCAAAGGTTAGCCCTGATGTTCAGTGCAGGTGTCCGACTTTTATGCTTTCTTTACAGTTCAAGGTTCCCAGCATATGAGCATGCAAGCTCCAAAAATGGGTACAAATTTTTGCTGTCACAGCATGAATAGAAAATAGCACAAAAGTACTGCAGAGGTTACTTGCAAAGCATCATCAGTTTGGGAAACCTCTCCATAGCTGACAGTGACCCCAGGCCATATATTGATCATCACCAAACAGGGCACATCAGCACTGCCTAAATAGCCTGCCTGTGTCATCTGCTACATGTGTGTTCTCATCTCCCTGTCAGGGTCACCCAGTCAGCTGGTTTGTGTAGCTTCATCAAATATCCATTTTAAATAAAATATTGTGTTTGGAATAACCCTCACAGATCTCAATGGCATACTTAAGACCCTTGGCTCAATGGCCCCTGGATATTGCAACAAATTAGAAAATTAGAATTAGAAAATTAAAGCTGCCTCCTCTTTATGACCAGTAAATGTAGTTCAGTTCTTATAAAGAAATATAAAGTTCAGTTTCTAACGAATGTAGTAAATGACCGCTTGATCCCCCCTAATAAGGTGACATTTTTGTGACATGCTTACTGTAAGCCTCTTCACAGATTTTGCAGTAATTCTCTATTTCATTCAGTCTTTTCTGTAAGCTGCCTGCTAATCTGGGTAGCCCCCTTGGTGTTAGTAAGATGCTGTCCCACGTGGGCTGCCCATGACCTGTACAGAAGCTTTGATATTCAGACTCGTGGTGATCAACTGGATGTTTACACCACCACAACACATGTGATTCGGCACTTAGGGTGTGCATTATCACCTTCCTGACACCGCATGACATCATGTCCTGTCAGAGGGGGTGTAGCATAAGAGTCGCTCTTGTTCTGCGTTCTCCATCTCTAACCTCTGGAGGGCACACCCCAGTACTGTGCTCTTGGCGTACTTCATACTGGCAAGGTCTGGTACTCTCACCGACATTCTGCCTTCTCATCTGAACCTGGTGATATTATTTTACTCATGATCTTTAAATACCCAAAAGCAACAATTGGTCCATCTTGCCTTCTCATTTCAGGCGTCATTTTCAGCTCAGCTAATAGGCCCTGAGATTGTCATTTAGCATTCAAAGTAAAACACTTTAAGTTGTCATTGACTTGATGGCGTTCTCTTACGTTGCTTTCTGTGATGTTGAGAGCAACCGTCTTTCTTTAGAGGCTCTCCTAAGTGATGGTTGTTGCCGGTTGAGCCACATCTGTTGTAGAGAGAGAAAAGAAAGAAGAAAAGAAAAAATAAGTTTGCTTATATTGGCAGAACCTCTGAAACGCAAATCATTTATGTGGCCTGTATTCATGTGTGCAACAAGGCCGAGTTAGTCCAGGATAGCAGGACCTGATGAACTCGCTGAACTGCTGGCTTTATTCCCACAAAGTGAACTCTAAACTTGCCTGGTATTCACTGGGCTGATTGTATGGCCAGCCGGATGTCACCATATTTGCACACCTAGCGAGATGAGCTCTGTTGCCGCCACTGCCACCCATGCGGTACGCGTAATACACACTGACGTGGCAGAACCCGTTCCAAAGATGCCTTTCACTTTCTTCGAATTCAGCCAACAATGCAATATGCTGCCATGCTATTATGATGACAGTCTCGGTATTATTAGAAGAGCTGAGGCTTGAAAAGGTGATGTATATGCAAATTATTTTTAGTATTCTTGCATTACTCTCCCCTTGCTAGCAATTGGGTCTTCTGTATCTTGGCAGGGGAGTGACAGCAGATAGGATCACATTGCACTGAAGTGGTAGTGTGGGTTCCTGCATGACAGGTAAGGATGAGCATGGCGCTGGAGCAAGGGTGAGCTGCATGCATAATGCCAGGAGATAATGCCATGAAAACCCCCCAAAACAGCGACAAACACAAGTGAAAGGAGAGGCCATGAAGGTGCACTGTCAGTATCTTAGGCCACTGGCTTTCCGTTTCTCAAATTTAAAGCATAAAAGAACAAACATTTTGTTGCAGATATCAACACAGGTCGTTTTTGTTTTGTGTTGTGCATTTGAAAAGCTGTATGTTTAAGCGAGTAGCCATGGTGGTGAATCCCTCAAGCAAGAAAGTCAACCTGGAGAACCAAGCAGACACTGCAGAACAGGCTGAGGCCCACTTTACATCTGTGTGTGGGCTCAGCAACAGACTGCCTGTCGGTGCAAGATGGCTTCTGTAGCACAAAACCTTTTTTTTGTCCTACTTTTAACTTGTTAAGCTTTTCAGTTGTATTGTTTTTTGTGTAAAGCAGTAGGATGAGCTCATTGTTGTCTGAAGACCGCAACGTCGCCTCTGAATTTGGAGTGAAGCATCATGTATGTCTTGGTGTAACCTCAGACATGATGATCAGATGTCTGTATATGGACCTGTTCATCTTAGATTAACATGCTATCAGCTGTATGCTAAAAGATGTTTGTGTGTATTCATATACTTTAAAGGCTTTGTCTAACTAACAATTGCTGGCACATCCATAATTACTGTCCACTTTTAAGGTGTGCTTTCAAGGCGTCTTTACCTGACAGTTCTTGCCTGATATGTGATGTTGCTGAAACAGGCCCTGGCCTAAGAATTGATGAGCCAGCTGGTCAAGTGTGCTGGTGGATTGGCACACTTGAGTCATTACAGAGGGACTTGGACAGCACACAGGCTTGGGCAGATGAGATTTAATGTCAGTAAATGTAAACCGTTACATGTAGGGAGTAATAATGTTAGCTTTGAATGCACAATGGAAGGTCTAAAACTCGAACGTCCACCTTATAAGAAGGATTTAGGAGTTAGTGGACTGGACTGGACTATCAACTGTCAGACAGTGGTCAGAAGCCATCAAGAATGTTAGGTTATGTAGCGCCCTGTTGTATGGAGGTAATGCTTAAGTTACTTAACACACTGGTGAGATGTCACCTGAAGTACCAAACAGACAAGGCAGCACTAGAGAACGTCCAGAGGGGAGCGACTGGGCTGATTCCACTATTGTAGTGTAAGAGCTATGAGGAGAGATTGAAGGAGATGAACGTTTTTAGTTTAGGCAAATGGAGATTAGGAGGAGGCGAGACTGAAGTGTTTGAAATTTCAAAAGGACTTAGTAAAGTGGATCCAGGGTGTGACTTTAATATAAATACTGCAGCAAAAACATGGGGACGTGGTTGGAAACTTGTTAAGGACAGATTCTGCACAAACGCTAGAAAGTTTTTTCTTTACGCAAAGAACCGTAGACACCTGGAATAAATTTCCAAGTGGTGTGTTGGAGAGAAGGATTAAGGGACTCTCAGAATCTCAAATTGGTGTCATTTTATACATTCTCAGTGAACGGGATGGAGGAGCTTGTTGGGATGAATGTTCTAATCCGTCTAGCATGGCCGAGTCTTGCCACTAAGACTCTTGGTGCCCCCGTTGTCAATGAGCCCTCTGAACATGCAATTGTGGGGTGTTACCCCATTCCCGCAGAAGGACACGATGAAGTTCCTGGCCACTAGCAGGCTGTGGTCACGTCTCTAGATGTTACAGTATGGGAATCCATAAGGCTACCATCTAGGTTAAGTTCAGAGGGACAAGGTAGGCCAAGGCAGCACCTGCACTCCAGGACAGCTGGGACCACTGCCGTTAGGCAGGGAGTGTGAGCAGAGGGCCTCTAACAAGTCTCCTTACTCCTGTGTGGGCAGCATGGCCGTCACGAATTGTATGTCTGCCAAAATTGTCAGGAGTAGTAAAGGTGGCCGATCAGAAACAAGCCACTAGTCCTTCTTTTATGTGGTTACTTAATGAAAGGTAGATCTTGGGTGGTCATCTGCAGCTGTTTGATCAGTCAGGACACAGTGGAGAAGCTTATTCCATAGACTTCCATCGAATATTCCATAGCATGCCACTGGCCCTATCTGCTGCTACTTCAGGGAGTGCACAGAGAAGTGACTAAGTGTCACCTTTGTTTTGCTGTGACTTAAGCTTTGAATCCAAACATTTTCAAGGTGACCTAATAAGGCATCCTTCCACTATGGCCTTATTTTACCTGATGAGCATTTGTATATTTGGCAAGTCGTGAAGCTTCACTGCTTTGGCTATACTACTGCTTAGAGCGTCTGAAACTAATGAACATCTTTTTGTGAAAGTGCACAAGTCATAAGTAGTTTCTTATTCCACAAAACGTTGTTTCTTTCCATCTTCTGCTACGAGGGGAATTCAAAAAGTGAAGGCAATTTAAAAATTACACGGCAACCACAACGGAGAGAAGCCGTGAGTTTAGTTGTAGCCAAGGTCAGATGACCACGGATGGTCCGCTGGGGTATTTGTACCGTTTTTGAACAACACACCTTGGTAAGATTTCTTTGGGAAGAGGGAGTGAAGCCTGTTGAAATTCAGTTTCTCTCTCCATTGCGATTACTACATATTTATTTTGTTACCATAACAATTTTCAAGCACTTTAAAGATTAAAAAAAAGTAAGAAAGGTGTAATTAAACTTGTGCTATTCTAAATTAACCAAATGTAACCCTAACAGCTCTGCCTCCATTGACTTTTCAGACGTTGCTCTTCTCCCCATGAGCTGTGTACCTTGACACTCTGGCCTTTGTCACATTAAGCGACATTTCATGCCTCGGCTTGAATGAGACCACGCACACTTTATGATTTACAGTTTTCTTTTTTGTTTCCTTTTGGTTGTGCCCTCCTATGTTTTTTATAGCAGCTTGAGCTGCGTTGGAGCGTTGGCCTACTTTACACAAAGTCAAAGCCGGCCACTGTGCTCAGCTCTCATAGTTTGCGTATTTTCCTTTTGAATTTGTGTATCATCACTCCACCCTGACTTTGGCAGAATTTAATTTTGCTAGAAGTCGTATACAGGTAGTTGCGGACTTACAACCACGTTCAGTTCTGACAGACCAGCCGCAAGTCGATCTGGATATGAAATGTATTCAAACTTGACCGCATGTGTAGTACTGTATAATAAGTCCCTTAAGTCATATTGTTTGTTTTATATCCTTTATCATCATCATCATCATAGCACATTGTATAGATTTTCTATCATTTTTGTTAATTTTCTTTCATTATTACTGTTGCTCACTTGGGTGCCACACCTTGAACAGCTTCACAAATCCTGTCTTTGTCTGTGTTACGTTACGTTACGTCATCAGTGGTCATCATCCCTGTGGTCATTGTGTTAACTCTGAGAGGAGGAATTGTACCCGCAGAGTCTGAGCACTCGTGTGTTTTCCGATTTTAACATTTCAGCCTGTTAATAGTAAACATTAACAGATAAAGGAGTTTCGTGTGGTTTCTTTACCCCTTCCTGGCGGTTAACACAAAGCGGTGCATCATGAGCCACAGAGCAGAAGCGTCAGAGGTTAACCAGATACAAAGCCAAAGCGCAGCAGTACATGGCGTACAAGGGGACAACTTAAAGTTGCACGCGATCGCCTTTCCTCCCTCATACTGCTTGATCACCTTCATTTTTGTGTCGAGATCAATTGCCTTTTTATCAGTAATTGTAAAATAAATGTAACTGAACATAGTTGAAACCTTTGCAGATAATAAACTGAGATTGAGATGAATGAGTCACGGCATACGGAGCTGTCATGGCGAAAACGGTCATTTGCCTCTGAAAGGCATTAGCAGTCGTAAGTCAAATGGTCGTAAGACGCATAGGTCATAAGTCGATGACTACCTCATTTAAAAAGTTCATCTGGGAATAGGTGACCAAAATGTATTGCTTTCTTA
This sequence comes from Polypterus senegalus, assembly GCF_016835505.1. Lineage (NCBI taxonomy): Eukaryota > Metazoa > Chordata > Cladistia > Polypteriformes > Polypteridae > Polypterus > Polypterus senegalus. Next base: position 85,602,394 of record NC_053169.1, on the reverse strand, counting down.
AGGAATTATTTAATACATTTAATGTGAAATGTTTCAAAGAGACAATTTTTTGTGTATGTAAAGTTAGGTGTTTTTTTTTTTTGTTGAATTTCAATGATGACCAAGCTGCAACAATTACTCATCAGAAGTTAGGATCCCAGATTCTCAAGGTGCTGCCACTTGACTTTGAGCGCCGTCCACTCATTCACTGACTCGTCAGCCTGGTGGCACATCATTTCGGGCTGGCACTAAACACACGACTCCTGTACGGATTGTCCACATTTAAATCATCTTGTGTATCCATGTAAGGTAGTTGTCATTTTCCGATGAAGAGTGCTACACATGTCAGGCTTCTTTGTACTTGTCTGAATGTGAAGCTAAAGTGGCGAGTGAGCACACTAAAGCAGACGTAAAACACTGAACTTGGACACACTGCAGACGCTCCACTCCGGGCTGCTTCACGGCGTGCAATTCAGGATGGACGACTCTGAAGAGAGGCTGGCAGAACAAAGATGTGCCCTGAACAGCAAGCCTTTGTACTGCCATGTTGTCTTTCTTTATATACCCACCTACTTTTTTCGTTTTCAAAAGTGGCCTTGGTAAGTGACACATCTTTTTGTTTTATCTAAAATTCTTCATGTGCACAAGTATTTCCATTTTCTGTGTATGTATGAGTTGTCAGTCAATTACTAGTGCTGATCGCCGAAATTTGCCAAAGCGTTTTTGTAGCGATTAAGCTGTGTTCACCGCTGACCTTATTTGCTGAATACTTTCCTAGAAATTTGCCACGCAGCTGGATTAGAGCAACTTGTTTTTCTCCCAGTGCCCCATGATGCTTTACAAGGCCAGAGTGACATCACAGAGTTGTACTAGCCAATGGTGGATGGGGCAGCCCACTGAGTATATAACACTGAACCCAGCAGTGGGCTAAAAATAAGCAAAAAACAATGCAACAGCATTTAAACACAAAATGCACATGCAGAAAAAAAAACAGAAATGCGCCAACGTACTCGTGTCTTAAAGGAATTTTGAATGGACTTGTATGTGAGCTGTAACACGTGAAACTGCCCCTTTAATAGTAATACCCAGAGTGCTGTGCAGTGAGTGTAGAATCCACATATGCTTAGTGTTGTGCATTTTTGGTAGCAGTTACACTGAGTGAGCAAAATCTTCAGGGGAAAAAACCTGCCATCGAATCTGTGGGGAGGGCAAGCCTGAGTGAATTTGTGCTTCCTGTCTGCAAGAAATGTTACCATTCTGATATTTCATTCTATTTAGTTTTAACTCTGGGAGGCATAGTGGCGCAGTGTTTAGTGCTGCTGCCTCACAGCTCAGCTCTCATTTTTGGATACAATAATCAGTCCAGCAAGACCCTGTGTGTCCTTCTCTGTCTGGGACTACGTCAGTTCACTTCACTTCATCGAGTTTTCTGAACATTTTTGTGATTTCATCAAGCTCGACAAAGCCAATGCAGCAGAGTTAACTCATCACATATCTTGAATGTTTTGTAGTATTTGTTTTACATTCCTAATTATTGCTCGGGCTTAGAGGAAGCAGCCGTGATAAAATATGAATGGACTCAAATGTATTCATTATAAAAGTGAAGTACAAATATCCAGTGTGATTTGTAATTTACTAGAAAGTAGGCAGCTAGTCAATGGAAGAAGCCTAAGTGGTTCATCCGTCTTAGCTGTATCTGCGAGTGCAGGGTGGCCTTGTAGTACAGTACAGTACAGGCGCTATACTGGATGTAATAAAGACGGGTGAAGTGATTCATTCTTTCCGTCATCAAGCTCAGTCCTGGACTGGAACTGCTGGTCGGTGAGCACCATGTTTAAGCAGTTGGCCTTATTTTGTAGTCAGAATGACATTACAGTAAGTACTTCACTTTGTGAACATTGTAGTCCTCATTATACCCTTTTGCTAAACCATGGAATGTTCAAGTCTCTTTTTGTATTTGAGTTTTCTGACGGGTTTGCTCCTTTAATTACCTACCAGCAGTAGCCGTGAATATGAAGTGAAATCTACTCCGACGAAAACAATGAATGGCGTAACTTCAGTATCACAGTATACACTGTACACCGAGATGGCCATTGTCAATTTGGTAAGAACATCTTAAACAAACTATGCAAACGAGGTTTACCCCAGTATATGAAAAGCACATAATGGTTCAGTTCTTAGAAGTCAGCATGGATAAATGCTAGTTTATTTAAAAGCAGAGTTTAATTAATAAAGTTAGTAAGAATGACGCACTGCAGTTGCAGGGACTTCGCAGCCCGAGGGCGAGACAGTAGGAGACTCCCACGTCACAAACTCGGGGGCATTTCCTGCAGGCAGAAGTATGTCGTCTGATTAAAGACACAAAATAAAATGGGAGAACCTCAGTCTGATGAACCTGCAAATCCTGAGCTGAGCGCTTCTGTGGTCATCTGCAGCACATGCCCTCATTTTGTTATGGCCACCTGACAATGTCCCAGACGGGAAGATGATGGCATGTGTCTGGAGGACTGTGCTGTGTGGTGCTTTAGTGCCAGCGTCATGTGTCACTGCAGGCAGTCTGGACTTCAACAGCTGACGTGAGAAAGATGAGGCACCACTGGCTGAAGATACCAAATGAATGCTACAAATGACTTATGTATAAAATAGTTTATTATATAAATAATATTTGACATGTTTTACAAATAGTCTCATTTGTGCTTAATTAAAATCTTGATACATTAAATACATGGATGTGCATAAATCACATAATTCTTTGATTTGTATGACTTTTTTTGTTCTGTTTCCTTAACATTCCAAACCGTTACATACTGTACGTGGCTTACAGGCAGCCTCTTGGCTGACCACAAAAATAAGTCTTCTTTTATTCATATATTTTCATTCTCCATGCACACACAAATCTATCGAAGTGCATCAAAAATTTGAAAAGAACAAAAAAAATTATCATTTGCTGCTGATCTAATGGGGGAAAAGATGGTTAAGGGGGGGATGCGGTGGTTTTGATGCAAACGTTTGTTGGGCGCTCATGCACAGTTAGTAAAATGCTGGTTACATGAGGTTTTGGGATACAATTGCTAATTCTCTTTGCCCCAGCTCAGCAGACCTCCTTTGGATTTCAGTTTGTCTCTGTGTGGCCGTCTTTAAACCAAGGTGGGCCTGTGAAGGTACGACATCACTGAGCACCCCTTCGGGAACTGAGCTGACAGCCACTGAAGACGCGGCGGGCACTCGCTGCCCGTCACTCTTAGTCACTCCCATTCTGGGCAGCCACGGAGAGCAAACGTGTTTTCAACAATTTGAAAGATTCTAGAAAATGCGTTACATTCCTGCATAGTTTTTTGGGTTTCTTAGAAATCACAGGCCACTTATTCCTAAAATGTTCTACTGTATATGCTATATACCTATTAGAAAAATAGACAATTTGTAATGCTTTAAACATATTTCTACTAAGGAGATTATTGTAAAATACGTTAAACATTCATAAATCTTCTAACATTTATTGCCATGTTTTGAAGTTGATCAAACATAGTATTCCCTGTATATACACACACACACACACACACACACACGGTTCATGGACTATGTGTTCTATACACATATAATCTCTCCCCCCCAAGATATACATATATTTAAATATTTACCTGTGTGTATATAAATACTGTATATATTCGTGTGCGTGTGTGTATATACTATTTACATACCCAACACACAGTGCAGGGTTAGTCAAATTGTTGTGCACTTTACATATTGAACACCAGTTGGTGCTATGAAAAACATACATTAAAACGATGGATATCCTCATTTTGTAAAGGCTACCTTAGAAGATGCACAGCTAATGGATTGAGCCTGTGGAGCTGCGTCTGCTCACAGCACAAAATCAGGCCTTGTGTCAAGCTAAAGGTTTTATGAGCCCAGCCGTGGTTTGCTGTGGGGCATGGCATTACTGACGAATGACCCGGTGAGCACGCGTGGCAGGCCAGTGGGTAGTGGAGAGAGCTGTGTGATGTGCTCCCTGAAAGTGACCCTCATGGGGGTTTGATGTAATTATGTTGTTCACAACGTTTTGACTAACCGTGTACTCACACACACGTGTATACACAGTACAGAATACACGTGGTATACACACAAACACCCGTGTTCTGCACATGCACCTTAGGGCTTTCTCGAATTAGCCATGGCCATGATTCTCTTTCAGACAGTGCTGTCCCAAGTCCGTCCTTCAAACCTGCACTTCTCTTGGCCAGTTTTGCGTCTGCCAGTAAGTTGACTGAACGTGCCAATGCCACATGTTCATCAAAAGTGGGGCGTTTTATTCTGATTTGCTCCAGTTTACTTCTACAGTACACTTGCAGCACGTTCAGTGCGTCTTGTCATATTCAAATATTACTCAATATTATTGCTTTACAATGACTACAGCTTGAGTAAGGAGAGATTCATAACTGGAGACCCTTAGACATTTTATCAGATATCCTCATTTGATTTTAGACGTTTCAATACAACACAAAAACAATGAATTCTGCCCATCTATTAAAAATTCATCTTACATTAACGCTAATGTGTTCAATTAGTAACTTGTTTGCTTTAAAAAAAGACAAATGCTATGGATCAAGGCTGGACAATCAGAGATGCTGTAATGAGTCAAAAACACAGATCTTATAAATAACTGGTATGGATGTTTGAGTCTAATAACGGTATTTATTTATAATGACTATAGAAATAAAATACAGTACTTTTACTGAAAAGAAATGTACATATACTGTCGTACCTTCAGTGTATTGTTACGGCTGCGTACTTGTAATAAGCGGCCACTCACTCACTGTTGGATCACACTCTTAAAACGGCAGAATCAGAAGGCATCTATTAGGGATGTTTAAATGTATTGAGCAGAGCGTCCGTCACACGGTCGTCTGGCGTGGATTCCTGGGACACGTAAGCGACTGTACCCGAGATGGATAGTCATACTGAGTGCATTTAAAGGCATCACGACACAGTCTTACACAAAATGGTGTAGAATTGTGTCCTCAAACTCAGAACAGCTGTAGTCAAGAGAGGCCCTAAAAGACTTTACTGGCGCAAAACCAGCACATCACATCCTGTAATAGCTTTAGATATAAAATACAAGTGTCTCCCACCAAGAAAAGGTCGACTATAAAAGTAAAGGGCGGCCAGTGTCTTTGAAGGCCTGTTTACATTAATGACCTTAAGTGTGCAACAGACTCTGGCGACCTGTAGCGTCCACTTAACTGGTGCTGATGGTGATGATGTACCTCGCCTTGCACATTTATGATGGCAGCAGCCCAGTAGCTGATGTGTGTTGAAGCCGTCACTGCAGTCTGCTTTGAAATTCTCACACAGACACATTCGAGTTCAGTAAAGTTTGTTATTTCGATAACGGCATACTTACTAGCACTATACTACCTTTCTAGAGACACCTGTTGATAACAGTTACAATACGCCCCTCTAGCATAAGCCTGTCGGGCCCCGGCTGCGTCTTTTCTCTCATTTTACTATGAAGAGGCTCCACTCATGTGATAACGTTGGAGTGTCTCATTGTCTTTGCTCACTCTTTGTTTCTTACTGCGATTGTGTCCTTTCTGTCTTAGTCTCCTCTACTCCTGGTTCTTTTTCAGAAGAGAGTGAACACGTCTCCTGTCGCCAGCCTGCCTTGTCGTCGTCATTTCCATTCCTTTCCACTTACTGCTCAAGTGTTCTGCTGTCGAGTTATGGCACATGGCCGCCACTGTATGGCTGTTACATGTGCTGAATGTGTGTCATAGCTATATAATTCTGGACACATCGCAGAATATTAATTTACTCCATTATGCATACTGATTGGGGAATAAAATGATTTCTGAGAGCGTTTTCTCAAATAAGAAAAGCAATCCAGCCATCCGTGTTATCGGCCTATCAATCATTCAGGATGACACTTGTACATAATTAAATCAGTATAATTTAAACTACCCAGTTTTCATTCAGTTGAAACAAGCAGTGTTCCCTGGAGTGATAAGAAATGCAGAATGTAGAAAGGACAGATTGGCTCGAGTATTTTAACCTTTCTACCAGATGGCAAAAAAAAGAAAAAGAAAGGAAGCCCTCGGCAGGTTTGTGTTCCAACCCACCCAAATGTCCCTGTGATCGTATTCATCTATGTAAAGTGCCAGTCCCCGTATCTTCTTTAACGTAACTGCAGTCGCCTACGTCTTCAGGTCAGACTGATGTACTTCTGCGTCACTCTCGAAGGTCTCTGTGTCTTTTGAGCAGGTCCTAGACGGTATGTCAGTGTGGAGGCTGAGCTGTGTAATGCTGCACGCTTTTATGATCAACGTCTTGTTGAGTCCGGCTTCTGTAAAAGTTATGTTTCTTTTCGGGTGGAAAGGTAAACTTTGTCATAAAAGTACTTTTCCTTGGCATCAGCTTGCTGATAAGGTTACACAAGATGGCTGAGACAAGGCAGCGTCACGCATAATTTCATTTCGTGTGTCTCGTGCTAAATGTCACCACAGTAAGTGCAACTTTCAAAGTCTGTAGTGTTTTCAGCTGTGATCATCTAAGCCGTAACTGTGTTTACGGAGTGAGTGGACTTGCAGCTCTTTGCCTGTAAGGCAGGGCCTGCCCAGCTGAGAACAGGCCCGGTCTATAAGATGTTCTTCTCAAGAGGCTCTGATTATGTATTCACAAACTGCTAGTGTCACCCAGCAGAAGTGAGAACACAAAAGTAGAGCTGTAAGGTAATCTGACATGGAAGTGGCCTTCAAAGATGGTGGTGGCAATCTGGCCCGTGTCAGAAGAACTCACTGTGGATCACTGTAAAGACTTCTGTAGTGGTCCGTACCACTGGAGACAGTTAGCAGCATATGAGTTGTCAGGTTCTGGGCCTTTTGCAACTTGGCCTGTACTGAGAACGAGAACGAGACAATACTCGGGACAGCCAGTCTGCCATCACACTGCGACTGCTGAATGACATTCATTATTTCAGGTAGTATTTCTCCTCTCCAGTTGGACATAATAATACATTTTATAATCTATTCTTTCTTGTCCTCTGTTAATGGGAGAACTCATTTCTGCTTGTAAAATACCTTTGTACTTGTAACTTAAAGCAAAGAAGCTTAAAACTATAAAAAGACACAGTAATTTGGGGTGTTGATGAAGAAAATGTAATAATTTACTTCATGAGGCAGAAGTACACAAAGAAGAAGAATAGTTGCATTAAATACCTGAAATTTCAAAATGTGTTCTTCAACTTAAATGATTATGGTCTAAATTTATATAAGATTGTGATGGAAATTGGCCAGATCAATAGTAAAAGATCAAAAATCACTTTATAATCGTAATTACTGACCATGAAATAGTCAAAGACGATACCCCACATGCTTATGTTTGAAAGTTGTCCTTTTTAACCTTTTGGGGGTGACGCCTAGAGGGCTAGGACCACCGGTTAAAACATCTAATATCCGAAATATTATCATATCTGTGATCAACAAACTTGAAATGGCATAAAACGACACTCCCACTGCGTGTATTAAGTTTTGTGAAAAACTTTGATCCCATTAGGGGCTGATCGCCTGGGGTCAGCTGATGTGGCGCGCACAGCTTTAAGTAATATTGGCATTTATTTGTTTGGCTGACGCCTTTATCCAAACATTTGAGAGGTACAACTGGTTCCATTTCTTTTGGTTCTCCAATTGGAGCAGAGGCAGGTCAGGTGACTTGCTCAGGGTCACACAGGTGTCAGTGGTGGGATTTGAACCCACAAACGCAGGGTTTGAAGTCCAGACCACTACAACACACTGCCTGCCTACTTGGACGTCCAGTCCTGATCATCTTGGTTGAAGACACCTGTTGGTTTACTCTGTCATAAAGGTGGCATTTCCTACACGAAGTGTTGTCCAAAAAACTGGCTACAGACGAGGGATGTTTTAGGTCGAGGAGGCCTAAAATCGGGTGAAGCCCCAAAAAGCTTGAGGTCTAGACATTAAGACGAGTCGAACCATACATCATATGTGGGGCCTTTCGCTTACCTGTGACTCGGGAAGCACTGGGCAAAAGCAAATACCAAAAAAAAAAAAAAAACTGAAGTGATTTCAAATTGTTGGTAAGAAGTTCTGATGAACTCAAAAAGCAACTGAGCTCTTCAGAAAACGTACAGAATGCCAAGCCTCCTCTTTAAGCCACTAAAGTCCAGTTCGACTTCCGCGTGTTACAGATAAGACGTCTCCTCACTGCAATAGAAATGAAAGAAATGGCTGGTTCACATGAAATCTCAAAGAAGATACGCCAGATGTCCTTAGGTTGCACTCTCTAGCGTACGTGTCTTTGCACAGAGCTTTCCATAAAACACTTCACGGTGGCTCCCACTAACAGGTCTCAAAAAGCCAGTTATCAGCGTGTTTTATCTCTAAAAACATACAGTACGTACTTTACTGTTTAATGCAGGAGAACAGAGAGTTGCACGTGTGTTGTCTTCCTTTGCCTTCTGTATTTTAATTTGATTTGAACCCCACTAAAGGAACCTGCGTTTAGGTGTGTGAGGCAACATGTCTTACCACAGCTGAGATGGTGTCAGAATCTACTGCTGCGACCTACTAACTTAGAACAGGTCTTTATGGAAAATGAGGTTTACAGTATGTTCATCATTATGCCCCATCCTGCAAGACAGTGTTAGGGTGACGAGCAATTCATCCATTGACGGTTAAAGGATATTAAGGTTATTTTTCATTACTTCAGTGGTGCCGTCTCATTTACTTAACAGTTTTATTTTTTTTGCTGCATTACTGCCTGTTGTGTTTTAACGCGAGGATCTCAAAAATAACTTACAGTCTGCTGTCGGTTTTTCTGTACTGATCATGACTGTGACATAACTTCACAGCAGTGTCCTCTTTTCTGTAGGCCACCATTCTAAACAATGTCGCTGTCTACAAATAAAGTTGTAAATAAAAGTACAATACGGGCCGTGTGCACGAGCTGAAACAACAGGAAGTGTAGGAGACAGTTGTTTGTTCAATGAAATGGAGCTTGTTAACCTGCACACCCACCTGTCCCTTCAGCCAGGGGTGCTTACGTACGCATCTAGCCCACCATCTCATGGCTCCTGTGGCACTGAGTGGAGAAACCACATGCAGGAGCCTCACAGCTGGTAATGGAGCCTTTGGTGACTTGTTCTTATAAGGTCCTCATTGTCACGAGTACAGTGAAATTCTTACTTGCATGTGCTAAGCAACACGCCACCAGCACTCCCCGGAACCTTGACTGGAGATATGATAGACGGACACAAAACTGCATTTGATAAAAACCAAACGTTAGCTGAGAGCACTTTGATGTGCAATTCCTACATTTTTTTTTTTTAGCTAAGAAGGGTTCTGACGCATCAGCAAATGAAATAATAGAGCAAATAGGACTGGAGGTGCACTGATAGGCCATGAATCCTTACCAGCAGTTCCACTTTTTTTATTATATTCACCCCACCAACCATTTATCAGATTAAAAAAAGTATGATATCAACACATCGGCAGATAAAAATAGGATAATAAGCCACTCAAGTCTAATGGAAAAGACTTGTGACTGGTTTGCTCCCAGTGTGTTGTTGCCAGGGTGGGCTTCCTCGCGACCCAGAGCCTGCAGGGCTCTGAAAGTGGGTGGCATGGGTGTTTGCCCCCAGTGGTGGTAATTACGCCTGCATTTTTTTTCTAATATAAAGATTAAATGTGCCCGGTAAGCTTGATGAAAATCCTGGACAGACAAACGGACAGCCATGGTGGCGTATTATATATAAAGATAGTTTCGGGTTACGTAACATGTCGTAATTACAAAAGAACTTATTGCAACAAGGGAGCTAGCGCCCCCTGCTGGATACAACTTTTTTCCTAGTTCATTCTTCACATCACAAAAACAGAGTGACACCTATGCCAAGTGAAGAATGGCAATCGGGCAGACTGATGTTGCCAGCCCAGAACTCCACTCACACAGCATTAATTATTTGTTTCTGAAACTAGAAATGGCCTATTATATACACTTCTAAACACAAAACACCACAAATGGAAAAAAAAAAAGCTTAAGAGAGTAATAAGCCCAAAGTGAGACATACTACATTAGACTGGAAAGGCAGTGGTTTCCTTTTAAACAAACACATTAAAAAAATCAAAAGCATCCGCTCTAATTAAATTAAGTGGAGCTGAAGTTCCACACCAGAAAACTCGAGGCCCATAAAAGAATTAGCGCCGAGGAACCGTGAGTCATCAATGCTATTAAAAATCAAAAGTGCTTCTTAATACGCCAATCTGGAGATGATCAAGACTTTCACAAACTTGGAAACAAATCAAAGCACATCGCAGATAATTAATATTAATCAACTCCAAACAAGTGGAATGTGTCTCAGTTCGGCTGGGAATTAAACACAATATAAAAATAATTTCTAGCAACCGAGTCCATAAGAATGCTGAACTCCTGCACGCTCTGCCTGGCGCTTTGTTGCTTTGCATCCCTCAGTGTCGCCTCAGCTATTCTGTACGGTATGCGCAGCAGGGACGACAGTTTAAGTTGCAGTATTGATGAAGGTGTTTCTTTTACAGTGTGAGTTCTCTGTTTCTGGTTTTTCTGGTAATTTCCCAGTTGAAGTGATCTGTGAACCCCCGCCACATGTTGCCGGAGTGCCCGTATTGAATGGCACTGTAGAAAGTAAGCCTGTCATTAATCTCCCTCACTCATGTTAAACTTTCTTACCTGTACAGTATGTTGTTTCACAGTTCAGGAATCTAAAAAATTCCTTCTGTCACAAAGTGTGGCCTACTGCTAGTGGCATTGGTCTTGATCCAAAAAGCTGACAGTCGCAGAGTGTGACACACTGGGCTCCAGCCTCAAAAATAAAAATATTTAAACAAACGCACCACGGCTCTTATAAGAACACCGCCACAGTGTGCACTAGACACCTACGCACTCCGTATACAATATGTCTGACCTGTTTGTTCAGTTTATGTTTGAATGTAAAGCACCTGCTTCAGCAAAGGGACGCCTGGCAGTTGGACTTAAGGTTAGGGACTTGTGGGTAAGTGAATATGCCCAACCTTTGGTAATTTCCCTTTGAAGGAAAATTTTACCCAAAAGTGCTACTTTTTAATTGTTACTTCTCCCATGTGGTTTGTAGTGTTGGCAAAGAAAAAAAAATCTCGTACTTGTTCTTTACACAAAGAACCAGAGACACTTGGAATAAACTACCAAGTAGTGTGGTGGGCAGTAGGACTGGAGGGACTTTCAGAAGTTGACTTGATGTTATTTTAGAAGAATTACGTGGATAGGACTGGCGGGTGCTGTTAGTCTGAATGGCCTGCTCTCGTCCAGATTATTCAAATATTTTCCTTCAGAATGGAGCTAAAAAGGTTTATGCTTTAATGCCAGTGACCAACATTGCACAACAGCAAACAATATCAAAAATCAATAAAAAATAAAAATCAGCTTCACTTGTGTCATATAAGCCACGTCAAGTCCTCCAGTCATATACTGGAAATGGGAAAAATACAGTTAGGTCCATAAATATTTGGACAGAGACCACTTTTTTCTCAATTTGGTTCTGTACGTTACCACAATGAATTTTAAATGAAACAACTCTGATGCAGTTGAAGTGCAGACTTTCAGATTTAATTCAGTGGGTTGAACAAAACGATTGCATAAAAATGTGAGGCAACTAAAGCATTTTTGAACACAATCCCTTCATTTCAGGGGCTCAAAAGTAATTGGACAATTGACTCAAAGGCTATTTCATGGGCAGGTGTGTTCAAGTCCGTCGTTATGTCTTATCAATTAAGCAGATAAAAGGCCTGGAGTTGATCTGAGGTGTGGTGCTTGCATGTGGAAGATTTTGCTGTGAACAGACAACATGCGGTCAAAGGAGCTCTCCATGCAGGTGAAAGAAGCCATCCTTAAGCTGCGAAAACAGAAAAACCCATCAGAGGAATTGCTACAATATTACGAGTGGCAAAATCTCCAGTTTGGTACATCCTGAGAAAGAAAGCAAGCACTGGTGAACTCAGCAACACAAAAAGACCTGGACGGAAGACAACAGTGGTGGATGATCGCAGAATCATTTCCATGATGAAGAGAAACCCCATCACAACAGCCAACCAAGTGAACAGCACTCTCCAGGGGGCAGGCGTATCGATATCCAAGTCTACCATAAAGAGAAGACTGCATGAAAGTAAATACAGAGGGTGCACTGCAAGGTGCAAGCCACTCATAAGCCTCAAGAATAGAAAGGCTAGATTGGACTTTGCTAAAGAACATCTAAAAAAGCCAGCAGAGTTCTGGAAAAACATTCTTTGGACAGATGAAACCAAGATCAACCTCTACCAGAATGATGGCAAGAACAAAGTATGGAGAAGGTGTGGAACAGCTCATCATCCAAAGCACACCACATCATCTGTAAAACACGGTGGAGTCAGGCAGTGTGATGGCTTTGCCGTGCATGGCTGCCAGTGGCACTGGGACACTAGTGTTTATTGATGATGTGACACAGGACAGAAGCAGCCGAATGAATTCTGAGGTGTTCAGAGACATACTGTCTGCTCAAATCCAGCTAAATGACGTTAAATTCATTGGGCTGCGTTTCATGATACAGATGATCAATGACCCAAAACATACAGCCAAAGCAACCCAGGAGTTTATTAAAGCAAAGAAGTGGAAAATTCTTGAATGGCCAAGTCAGTCACCTGATCCTAACCCAACTGAGCAGACATTTCACTTGTTGAAGACTAAACTTCGGACAGAAAGGCCCACAAACAAACAGCAACTGAAAGCCGCTGCAGCAAAGGCCTGGCAGAGCATTAAAAAGGAGGAAACCCAGCATCTGGTGATGTCCATGAGTTCAAGACTTCAGGCTGTCATTGCCAGCAAAGGGTTTTCAACCAAGTATTAGAAATGAACATTTGATTTCCAGTTATTTAATTTGTCCAATTACTTTTGAGCCCCTGAAATAAAGGGATTGTGTTAAAAAATGCTTTAGTTGTCTCACATTTTTATGCAATCTTTTTGTTCAACCCACTGAATTAAAGCTGAAAGTCTGCACTTCAACTGCATCGGAGTTGTTTCATTTAAAATTCATTGTGGTGATGTACAGAACCAAAATTAGAACAAAGTTGTCTCTGTCCAAATATTTATGGACCTAACTGTATGTGCATTTCTTGCTAAAATGTTGTTCAAACGCTTCCTCTGGTAAAACGAAAGCAGGACCCTCTCACATTGGGTCAGCCCCCAGAGTCACTGAGTTTTAGGTGTAGCTAATGGATTTGGGGTCTATAACTGTGTACAGTATCTTCATTTATTCACACAGACGAATCTGTGACTACTCTTGTGACGTTTCTCAGAGTAGTGCCATCCCCGCTTTCCTTTATGGCGTGCCTTTCACAGAGAGCGCGCCCCTCACTCTGCTTTAAAAGGACAATTTACAACTGACTTAGGGACTTTTAGGAATTAAAAGCTGCTAATTTGTCCTATTAAGTTAAGTGCTGCCTGCTTGGCTGTGTCTGGGAACACAGAGGACTTCTGCTCCTGCAGGCTAGCGCCTCTTTAAAAGGGTTTTATGTCAGCTGGTGATGCACATTTCTCACAGTTTTAGTTAAAAACGTTTTGTGTGAAAGTACTGACTGTCTTTTAATTTGTCTTTATAATAATAATACATTTTATTTATATAGCGCCTTGCCCATGCATGTAGCCTATATGTGTCTGGAAATGCTAAGTTAATGTGCAGATATTTTTATATCTAGGAATATGACTGCTTTTTTCTGCTTAGTCATAAGGTGTATTAAAAACAAAAAAAATAATAAAAGTACATGTGTTTTAAATGTATAAAACATCAGATAATTTTTCATTTAGTCTCCACACACGTGAGGCCCGTTTCACTAATGCTTAAAATTAGAAAGACACGTAGCTTTTCCAGATTCCATGACCTAGATTTTAAATATCAGTTACAGAATGGCTTCCTGTTGATTCCACCTCCTCACATACGTAGAGAGAGGCTAGCGACACTTTACAGTGTGCCTCCTGTTGGGAATATTTATTAATAATACGTTGATTCAGATGACTTGGAGGTTTTCTGGTTAGACTGGTGTGCTAATTCAGCATTCTGACTGTGTACACCTTTGGAAGATTAAGACAACGGAAAAAAGACTCATTTTAAGTGAAAGAGATCACCTGAAGAGTGACAGGCATGGACTACCAAAAAGACAAACAACATCAAATCCAATTACCTCCTGCCATCACGCATCTTTCCTTCAGTAATCTATAACGTCCATTTACAGCACTTAGGAAGACTCCTGACTTGGAAATGTTAAAATATTACATAATAACTTCAGTTTCAGGCTCTGCCTGCTCTCTCGCAAACGCACACTGCATCTTCAAATTCAAGTCATCAATACATGTATCAATTGTATTACTTGAACTCATTATTCTCATGTATGCAAATAAATGATTTATTTAATGTCAACAAAGATCTTTCTAAAGTCCATTTTGCACAAAAATAATACATAAAAAGCGATTTTTTTTCTAGATTTAGTAGCAAAGTTGTAGGCTAGTAGACTCCTAAAATTATGTTTGCCATTTGGATAAATTAAATACATTCATTGAGCTAATGTCCAAAAGACCTGAATTGCTATCTTCTGTAGTGCAAAGTGCATTCGTCTGCTGTGTTGTTCGACTTGTAGCAGCAGTGGTTCACTTAAAAGTGACTTATGCATCAGGCGGACCGAGACCACAAACATTTTGGGAATTCCAAAAGCTAAGCTTTAGGAAATCTTCTAGACAGCAGATTCTTTGTTAATTAAACACAATCTCTGCTTTTCAATAAAAGTGGTTGTGGCTTTCAGTGGGACTCCGCTTAAGAGGAGATAAGGACAGAGTGGAGTGGGCCACCATCGGTGGGGATAATGAGAACGCTCTCCAGATGTCGTCTCGGGCTGGTGAAGGCTCTTTTTTGTTAGTTAGGCAGACTACCAACATGTGGCCCAAATTCATTCTTGATATATGGGGAAGCTGCGCTATCTGGAGCAAGTCAGTGCTATCTGAAACATTTGGCTGCCATGCTGCTTCATCCATCTTTTATATTTAATATTTTCTTCCTTTTGCTTTGGTAATGCTATTTTTAATGCTTCCTGATTCGGTGGCCTGCTTATTTCCTCCCTAGAGCCCTAAAGCTGGCATGCATTATTACTGACATGATCCACAAAGTAATGAGATGTACTGTAACACACATTGTGAATATTTAGCACGCACAGTTTGATACATAAACATCGGTGTACACCGTGAGTCGACAGCACGGTGCACAAGGCAGGAGCCCAGGTACGTACTGTATGTGTGTGCGGATATTCACATCTGTCTATCTATACACACTCCACATTATGGGATATGTTTATACGTATATAAAGCATGTGTTTATGGTCATGCATATGGAGGAAAAACAATGTGACAGGTCAGATATGTGTTCACAATGAAACAAAGGAAGAAAAGAAAAGACCACCACCACCTCTGAGCTCGATAAGGAGGGCGGCTTTGATTTTACTGCTTCACATATAAAGGAGGGAGACGATATTTAGCACCTCGACGAGTTCTGCTGCCAAAGAAAAAAAGCCAAAAATCCCAGCCACGGCAAAGCAAAATCTGCCTCCCAGCACCAAAGTAAACCCAAATGCCTGACTATTTCAAATGACACTTAAAAAAATAAGATATGCAAGTAATGTAACTGGGATGTATGTAGTGTATAATCATTTGTTGCACTCTTCAAATTTAGTAATTTATAAATAACTGTCCGAATGTTATTTTTCTTAATTAAAAAAACAAACCAAAACTGTCGGTTCAACATAAGAACGTACTCGAAGACATCTGTGCACGCGAATCTCGAAGTAGTCCCAGAGGAGAGGACTTCAGCTGGTTAGGCTATGCCCACCATACAGTATCAGAACCCTGGACAGCTCCACGTTCGCCTCGGCTACAAATAACACCGCATTATTGTACTCTGTGCCATTCCTGCTTAGCCAATCTGAGATAAACCTAGAGAACTCAACTCAGTTTCACGTCGTTTTCTGAAAACAGCCCACTCACTGTATTACTGATACAATGTGGTTTCATCACATAGTCCATGCACTCCTTTCAGTGTTGACTTTAGTCTCATTTCAAAGCACAAAAAGATTATGAAAAAATGTCCTCTTTCTCTGATTCTGGAGATGCTGGTCTTGAGATTTCAAACATGTTCTGTGGTGAGTTCAGCGATTTCCTAGACTTTAATATTATAAGGATTTCAGCGACTTGGTTTTCCAGGATCTCCATTCTGCTGTTCAAGCTTTTTATGTCCTCCTTCAGTTCATGTTTAAACTCGAGAATCGAAGCCTGAATCGTTTGCTCTGGAATTGGATAAAATGTGTGTTTGACCTCCGCTTGAACAGGACTGCGATCCTGGGGGCTCCGTACCTCTCCAACATTATCTAAGCGCAAGTCACTTTTTGTGATACCACTATCACATGAATCGGTTTTCTTTAAGGAAGTCTCCTCGTGAGCTTTAGTTCTTTCTGGTAAAATTTCCATGGATTCAGCTTTAGAAACCTTGTTCCAGTTGTCCGCCTTTCCCACAGAATCTCTGAATTTGCTCCAGCCTTTCGCCTTGGAGGACTCTGCAACTTTGCTAGCCGTGTGGGTTGTAGGTGCTGCCAGCCTTGCTCGATCAGATACCCCTGAAGTAGAGGCGCCATTTGCTGATATGGAAGGGACGGGCGTGGCGGGGCTTTCAGTGACAGTGACGATGCTGGTGGTGGTGATGGGTACTCCGTGTTCCACATGGATCATTCCTTTTTCCACATCTAGCTCATCTTGGTCTTTGGCCCTTTCAGCCGCCAGCCGTGCCTCTTTCTGTTGTCTGAACCGCTGAAAGAGTCGCCGCACTGGGTGGTCAGGTGGGAGGTTGAGTGGGGCCTCGTTCTTCCTTCTCAGTCTCTCTTCTTCCTCCCGCTTCACGTCACTAATCTTCCGAAAGACAATCTGTAAATGACAAATAAAGACAACAGTAAAAACATAGCTATTTTGAACCTACAGTCTCGATGCCTGCATTCAGGCATGCAGCCGCTAGGACGAGGAAATTACAGCCATTTTATAAGCCTTACAGAAAATGCTTCCTGATGTATAAAGATTAGATACATTACAGCAAAGTCCTCTCAGTGGAGGCCTCATTTAGGAGCTCCTTGCTACAATGCATACTATTCCAAGCTAAAATACGAAAGATTTCTAGAAGGAAAAAAAAATGTAATTGTATTTAGAAAGAAAAAAAAAAACAATTCTTACAGAAGCTGGAAACAGACTACTAAGTTCTGTCACTGCAAAAACGGTCACTTGTGAGGTGGAGGGAAGCAAAGCACACAAATGGAAACATTCAGAACAGTTTAAAAGTTTATAATTTTCCTTAATTTAAGCCACCATGAGCTCTTCTCCATAATATGCGTCTAAAATAACAATTTAAAGAAACAGCAAAGTTCTCAAATGTTTCTACTAACTTAGAACTGTATCACAAGTGACATTCTTCAATCCATTTTGCTTTTTAATATAAAAGAGAAACTAAATAAATGTGACCCTCTTTGCCTGGTTTCTCCTAATGGCACTAATCGTTTTCCTCTGCCTGGCCTTTCATGCGAATCAATACGGCCGACCCCACATCATGATATCAACCTCTCTTACTCCGCGCTAAATCTTAAGAAACCAGAAGTTGCAAGCAGAGCGGTTGTGAAATACAAGTTAGTGATCACTTGAACCAACAAATGGTTTTATTGAACAAGTTAAAATTGAATGGTGGTGTCTAACTTTGACAGATTTGAACAGTATTTTCATCGCCCTGCCCTTCCCAATCCTATACACCATGACATCCATGTTTCAAATGACAAGAAGCAAAATCCAAAAAAATAACCTTTTCACGGTTGCTTTTGCTCCACTCTGCGTTAGTGCAGATCACAAAGGTTGTCAGATTGTCTAAACGCTGCACCGTGTTTTTCCAGGTGTTTTCTGTTAAAAATAATACACATTTTGAAACCTATTTTCCCCATTTAAAAGTGCTGTTTTTGGGAGATTCAGGATATAATCCAGTCATGCAAATGTATAAGTTTTATTTCCTGTTAGGATTGTGTGCCAAAAACGCTACAGTAATTACTTTAGTCCAACAGAGAGTCAACAAAAATATTGTTAAATCATGCAACAATTAATAGTTCCAGAATTCATCCGTTACAGCAGATGGTGTGGACATCACCCTCCATGCATGACCACTGCAGTAACTATTTCACCTTAACAGCTGTTACAAGCACATCATTTGCACAACAAATAAGATATTAGCAGGGAAACAAAGAAAAAAGGAAGCCTGGAGTCGCTGCTTCTGTGGGTTTAAACATCATTAAGCAAAAACAGACAGATAACATATTCTGGGAATGCTACAAGATAACGAGGGCCAAATAAATTTATAGATATGCCACCTCGTCAAGCTTGGGACATAAATCAACGGGGTCTAATGCTAACTCTTTCTGAAACTACAGATAACATGAAATCATTGTGAAGTAAAAAGTACAGACGGGTGCCGCACAGGATATTATAAAACACTGTTTTCTCCTAAACTATTGATGCTAATACAGTATATCGATATTCCTTTGATGCCAAAGGGAGGGCAAAAGTAGACATCTCTTAAACTGTAAATGTCACAGGCCAATTACTCTTACAAACGTTGATGTTACAGTATCAGCAAACGGCTTTGTAAACAGAACTGAGACTGTACAGGTCGCCATCAACTGACATGACAGTCAGCCAAACTAGTAACATGCATTATGTGTAATATAGAGGAAAAGTTTAATGAAGAAAGATTAAAGATAATGAGATATATATATATATATATAAACATATTACAATACATGACATACAAAGCACCAGCTGCTCGTGAAGCCTTCAATGGGTGCACCAATGGGCAGCTTTAGTTGTCGGCACTGAAACAAAGTGACAGAGAGAAAGGTAGAACATCCCAAGCAGTGTGTACGGTACGATTGGTGGAACAGGCAAAACTCTACTAGATTATAGGATGGCTGATCAACAAGGTTGACCCTAATAGTCAAACCACGAAAGGTTTATTTATAATCCATGAAAAACATTAACGGATTTGTTAGAATATTCACAGATTTTTTTTTCTATGCTCCAAAACACACTTTGTCTTAACTATGCCACCATTTTTCTGTGCCTGGCGTTACATTTTTTCAGTGTCATTAGGCATCTGACAAAGATACCCTTCAGACTGGCTTGGACCTTGAGTTACTTTAGCGTTAGGGAATCTCCATACTTCCATTGTAATGCCCTCTGGCGTTTGTGCCTCGGTGTATGCAAGTACATTAAATGCTGTAAACAAAGAGAAACTTGTAAATAACTCATAAAAGAATAAAGTTATGTTAAAACCAAGCACACCACTGTTTTTCTTGTGAAATTCCCAATAAGTTTGATGTGTCACATGACCCTCTTCCTATTGAAAAAACAAAAGTTGGATCCAAAATAGCCGACTTCAAAATGGCCATCATGGTCACCACCCATCTTGAAAAGTTTCCCCCCTCACAAATACTAATGTGCCACAAACAGGAAGTTAATATCACCAACCATTCCCATTTTATTAAGGTGTATCCATATAAATGGCCCACCCTGTAGTTTAGCTAAAGTGTATATACTTTATATAAATATAGAGAGAGAGGGAAAGAAAAGAGAGATAGAGATACATATATACATTTTTTTTTTTTTAAAGCTGAGCATGTCCATTTAGTCAACAACCTTTTTCTAAAGTGGCCGCTATAACATATGGCGAGTATCTCAGCTCCTAGCACAGTATATCTACTACATCACTTATTTTTCTTTTAACAGTATTCTTCTCATTTGCCAGAAATAACGATGACAAGGTAGGAATCCTGGCAAGGTCCAGATACCAGGAAAAAAAAAAAAACAATGTCGCCGATTTTTATTGCTGCAGTTATGTGATGACATTCTTTCAGTTATTATGCAGTTTAAATAATTCTCTGCATCATAGTGACTCACGCGTCATGGGTTTTACAGCCTTGCCATACGTTTATCTCAAGCAAACATTTTCTTGGTATTTTATGAGTGAAGAGTGAGTTTATAGCTCTGTAGTCCTGATTAAATTTTCCCTTGTGTTTTTATTATTTACTCTGACAGTCGTATCAGTCCTTGTTATTACTTAGTGGCTCTCTTTATTTCATTAAAACTGTAGAATAGTCAACAGCAGAAATATTTACATCAGTTGCACTTCACATTTCAAATGTTCCCTGGTATTTTGTGATGACTGCTGTACTTTGGTAGGGAAGGTAAACGCATTGATTGGCTTGTGGTCTTCTGGCCCTTCAGACTAAGGAGCATGAAGTAAGCGCTGTTGGGGTCGCCTGAACAATAGGGTGGCTTTACTGTCTCTTGAAGCATTGTTAAGACGTAGCTTTCTTGCTTCTCCTCCCTGATTAACAACACAAACAAGCAGATGTGGCAAAGACTGGCATTATGGGCTGTTTGAGTCAAGACTATTTAAATAAAACTGCACAGTCTATTGCTGGCACTGACTTGGACTTTGAATTTCTTTATTGATGACACATCCCCATGCTTTCATTATTTTACTGTTTTTGGTCATAATGATGTACCCAAGTTTTATGCACAGTTATGAAACACTTCATAAAATGTCCTCCTGCCTTAATTTATTAGTTCATGATCCGCCTTGGAACATTAGATTCAGTACTGCTTCGTTTCAGGATTCAGCATTCTGGGCACCCAACATGTACAGTTATTTCTCCTTAGTTAAGCCGACTAGAGATTCTGGTAACTTGCATCCTAACCCTTAGGTCTCCTTTCTGATGTGTCAACAATGGGATTATTGTCCTCAGTCAGATGTTTAGCCAACTTTGAGGAGCATCCTGCCAAGAGAAAATTCTGCGGCCCATCAGTTGTGACTGGAGTTGAGTATTCCCTTAACCCATTTTCGGCACCGTCTAAGCATATTTTATTTTATCTCTCTGATGGTGACTGCACCGGTGTGAACACTGGTGTGAATGTAGGCATAGCTGTTGACATGTTGTTGAGGGGTTCAGTGTGCCATTGCCAGCGACGCCTGAGCATCACCTCATTTCAAGTTGTCAGTGTGCTCCACTTTTTTCATCTTTTTCACAAATATTTCTTGTACTGTTAGTTATGTAAAGGCTATTGGACGCAGGAGAGTTTTTTTTTTAACCTCCCATTTTTTTGGATAATATTTTGTGATTGTGATAATTGTTCTCTCTAGTTCTTGAACTGTGTTTGTGTTTTCGCTTGAGACTTTCCACGTCCTGGTCCTTCTTTCAACATTTTCAGTTGCCTTGGCCCCAAATTATAGCATCATTCCTTTATGTGAAATGAATCTCTAAAGGCACAATGTTCACGAGCATTAGAAATTCAGTGAGAATGAGATGGTAGACTGTGCAGATTTAGGCATTGGTCTTGACTTCATTTTTAAAGAAATAAACTTACATACACTATATATCACAAATGTTGGAGACTCGTACTTTACATATTTTAGTACATTTGAGACAGTTCTTTCACCATTTACAAAATCAGTATCATAAAATAGCCCTTTTGGCTTCAGGGTAAAAACATTTTCATCACCCCTCCTATACATTTGATGATTCAGGTTGCTTCTGGATTGTGTTGTGTAAACTTCCACAACATCAGATACCTCACTCTGGGGAAACTTAAAAAATCTCCAGAATGACAAAGAACCACAGTGGTGTTACGAAATGAACAAAGTACAAAAATGTGAGGTACCAGTGAAGGGAGAGATGTAAAATGGAGCAGACAGGGTCTAGTTGGGGAACAAGCGAGGTTGATTAATCGTCAAAAACAAAGAAACCAAAAGACAAAAATCAGAAGACTAGGTAGAAATGGAAACAAAACGAAAACATTTTATAAGACTTGCTAGAAATTTCTTTCCCCAACTATAATAAATCTGCAAGGAGTTTGTTTATTTTCTATAAGTGTCCAGCACTTGGATGTTGACAGGACAGAGTTAGGACACATCACACCCTCTGATTACTGATCAGCTATGGGAATAGCAATAGTAAAGAATAATGTCACGGCCATGCAGAGACATCTAGCAAACGGAACGCAACATAGCAATGAAAACACATAATGGTACATTTTATAGGCAATCAGAAACAAATGTTAAAAAATTAAAAAAAACAAAACAAAATGACAGTAAATCCTCGATGAGAGAATGCATGTGAACTAAGAAAGCACTGTAGGGTGAGCACTCAATGCACCTGTAACATCGAATAGTACATTAAAGCTGTTTAGCACTGTGTATATGTGTGTGTGTGTGTATATATATATATATATATATATATATATATATACAGTATATACAGACATACACACACACTAGGGGTTTTGCCCCCTGCTCGTTTCAATCACCAACCCCCAAGCCTGCGCTACACGCTAGCATCTTTGTGGTCCTGCCACTCGCATATGGGGATGCAGATGTACAATTTACTAACTATTTTACATTACATTGAGTAATTAACCATATCAAAAAATAGTAAAATGTAATAATTTGAAAGTAAATTATGTTTCATGTTGTGTTAGAGGTATTCATTGTGTAATACAATTTTGTTCTGTTTGGCTTTGAAATTAACACGCAAAAACTTTTTAAACTTACACTTTTACTGCAACACATCAGTAAAAACTATTTTTTTGAATTATATTTTCGTCAATATCGCATTTAACTTTGATTCTGTGTTTGGACTTTCATCGTGACAACACAACATATAACTGCCCGTGATTGAATTTTGTTGCTTTCTCTCTATTAAATAAAATGACTTTTTTAAATGTTTGGCCCTGAGACTTAATTGGTTTTGCAAAAGCTATTCTAACGGGAAACGGTTAACGTTTTAATACAAATGGCATATCAAGATCTCCCTTGTTGTCCCCTGAAGATGTACTACATTACCTTTTTTGGATACATCCTTCTTTCTACAGTAATTCGTGCGGAGGAAGACTGCACGGTGTTAACGGTTGTAGATATTCTTCAGGATATTGTAAATTGATGTTTTCATCATCCACACAGTCACCACGAAGTGTTTCAGCAGAGTCTATTGATACGCATTTAACCAATTTGCTGTGTAACCGATCGTCATTTTTGGTGTTAATTCGTTTGACTTCATTGTTTCTCGGTGCTAGGATTGCCTGTATACTCATTTCTTCTGTTGATAACCCTTTGGTATGAAAGTAAGATTTGGACATAAACGCCTTGTTTAATTAGGAACTTAAAGTGAGGAAAATGTAAAAATCTATAAGAGCTGAGAGAGCAGGAACTGTGTCTGACAAAAACACTCACATGAATGAGAGGCGAGAGGACCGTGTGCGTATATATATATATATATATATATATATATATATATAAAATATATATAAAGAGAAACATATATATATATATATATATATATATCTATGTGTGTGTGTGTGTGTGTGTATGTGTATATATATATATGTTTCTCTTTTACCCAAGCTTAACTTTTAAATCAGAGATATTGCATGTGATAGGTAACCCAACTCTTAACACAGTACTTTCATTCATCCATCCAAATTTTTTAGCCTGCTTTCTTCTCCTTTGTTAGAAGTTATGGTCACAAGTCAAGAATTAGACAATTATCCTGTTTTAATAATTCTCTGCATCGCAGTGACTCACAGCCTCGCTTATCTCAAGCAAACATTTTCTTGAATATTTTTATTTACAGTATATGTCTTGCCTGGACCTTCACTTTCACAGTGATCTCTATTCCTACTATGCCATATTTGCTGTTTTTTGATACCATTAAAATTGTACAATAGTTACATACAGAAATTTTTATATCAGTTACACTTCACATTTAAAGTTTTCCCTGTTGAAAAATTACATTAAAAGGGTAAGCAAATTAATGGGAATGGTGAACACATTGATTTGCTTGGGCCTTGGTAAATTCAAACGTTACTAATTAATCAAAGACAAATTAAAACTGCATCCAGTAGAATTATCTTAGTTCCTTCTACCATTACAGTTTTATCCCCTGCCTGCTTTTGTGAATTTTTTTTTGTTTTAAATCATGAAAAACCTGATGTCATCGTTGCTATTCTAATAGATGGACAGTTGAGATCAATCAAATATTCAGTCCCCATTTTCTGAATGACAAAAGATTTGCCCCCATATTTATCCATTCAGTATTTTTAATGTGAACTCTCATGGTGTAACACATCATCTCTAATCAAGTCAAACTAAACCATTTTCTGTAGATATTGAACTGAAGAAGAAAAACTCCAAAGTTAGCGTTTGCATAAACATTCAAGCCCTACATATTTGTCGAGAACCCTTTGGCTGCCATAACAACCTTCATTCTTTTGGGGTAAGTATGCAAAACCAGGAGTGCTTCATTTCCATTCTTCTTGGCAGAATTTCTAGAGATCCTCTAGGTTGGTAGGATGGCACCACTGGGCAGCAGTTTTCAAATAGCGTCACAAATGCTCAATAGGGTTAGGATCTGGCCATTCCAAAACATTCACCATTCTGTTTTTGAGCCATTCCAGCGTCACTTTGGCTCATTGTTCTGTTGAAAGGTGAACCTTCTCCTGAGCTGTAGGTTCATAGCAGACTGCAACATGTTCTCCTGCATTATTAGGCGGTATTTGTGTCCATCCATTGTCCCTTCTACTCTGACAAGAGTCCCAGCACACACAAAGCATCCCCATAGCATGACGCTGCCACCACCATATCTCACCACAGGTATGTTGTTTCTTCAGGCACAGGCAGCCTTAGTTTTACTCTTTGAAGTCTGGCCAAAAATTTCTATTTTGGGTTCATCTGACCATAAAACCTTTTTCCACATCTTAACTTTGTAGCAAATGCCATACATCCTGTTATGTGGACCTTCGTAAGGAATGGCTTCTTTTTTTGCTACCCTCCTGTAGAGACCTTTTTTATGAGGAGCTCTTGAAATTGTGGACCCCTGCACCTTCACTCCAGTTTCAGCCCAAAAGCATTGCAGACTTCTGAGAGTGACATTTGGCTTTTTGTAGCCCCTCACCAGTCGATGTCTTACTCTGGTATTTAGTTTTGAGGGATGGTTGTAGCAAGGCTACATAACTTGACATTCGGGTTGGCCTGCTGGACTGTCCGTCACTTTATAATGTGGCTGGGAGGGTGTCTGTAAATAGCCCTTCAGGCACTTTTGATGACGACCCAGTGCTGGGAGGATCCCGCCTGGTAAATATTCCGGCTGCCTGTTGCCGGCGTCATGATTCCGTAACACCCGAGAGGGGAAACGATTTTTCGGGGAAACTTTTTCGTTTTAAGGGGAATGGCAGATCAAGGAAGGGAGAGAAAAAAGTAAGGAAAAGGCTGAAGGCAAGTATCTACGCTCTAAGAATCATTCGGGATCTTACTTCACCCAGAGACGTCTGCTATTTGGGGGTGGCCACCCCGAAGAAATAATCAGGTGACGAATCTCCGAGAAGAGGCGAGGTTAGGGTGTTCGCCGGGTGCTCCCGTCTGGTGAGTCGGATTCATGAGTGCATTTCTTCGTGATAGTCAGCAGAGAAGCCGTTTCGCCAGAGGACTGTTGTGTTTCCTCATGCCATACGGTAGGAACTAAACTGCAGGGTTTTTCTTCTTATATGTGGACTACATTAAATCTTTCTTTTTGCTTTCTCTGAGAACAGTTTTTTTAATATTTTTATTTTTTATTGTCTGTGTCAAACCAGGGATTAGGATTTGGCCACTGGGGAGGGCATCTGGGGAACGGGTTCACTAATGAGCACTCAGGCACCGGGCAAGTAAATGTAAACAGCAGAATTCAATATATTTATCAGTCCCACTTTCTTTTGCGTGTGATTTTTTGCCAGTTATTTAAGGGGGTGCATAGGGGACCGAATACGGTAATGCTATTTTATCCTTCAAATATCGTCCACTTCCCTCTTGGGTTGTGAAGTGTAGGAATCGCGTTCTCGTGTCTGGCGGTTGCTACACAGTCTGTTCTAGTAAGAGTCCAGCTGCTGTGATGATCCTTCCACTTTCTGATGGTGGATCCAGCACTGTGCAGTGGGACATTCAAACCCTTGCACATGTTTTTGTCACCTCGTTTATTTCAATGCCTGTGTTTCTCACATCAGCAGAATGCTCCTCCGTCTTCATTTTTGCAGTGATTGTCCAACAAAGACTATGGCCCTCACAAAGGGCCTTTTATGTCCAGACAGATGTAAAGGACTCACAAGTAGGACTTCATTCTGTTTAATTAGGACTGTCACTTTTGTGTCGTTTGTGTAAACCTGGAGCTTCCAAAGCACAGAGGTTTAAATACGTATGCAAACACTAAAGATACTGCTACAGCATAAGAGTTCACATTAAAAATACCGAATGGATAAATATATGTACAAATCTTATGCCATGCAGAAAATTATGATCATCTTCAAGGGGATTGAATAATTTTGAACACCACAATAAAAGAAAAAAAATAAATCATTTTGATAAAAATACATTTCTTTGACCATGAAAGGCCTTTGTAAATAAGTAACAACAAGTCAAACTCAGAAACTGCTGAGATGTTCAGTAGAATACAGTGTAGTCTGCGTAAGATGCTCAAACTTTGTAAATGCACAAATGTGCAACCTGCCCCCAGGGATCTTTTTGAAGGATAGCTTATTCATCTGCGTCTTCTTTTTACTGTCGTGTTCTTTTATGACTTTTTTTACGGTTACAGTATGTCTTGAAAG
Source organism: Polypterus senegalus (assembly GCF_016835505.1). Lineage (NCBI taxonomy): Eukaryota > Metazoa > Chordata > Cladistia > Polypteriformes > Polypteridae > Polypterus > Polypterus senegalus. Next base: position 85,575,619 of record NC_053169.1, on the reverse strand, counting down.
TTCCTGTTGCAGCTTGTCTAGCGAGCTGGAGCCTGTCCTTTAATATGGAATAATACCAATATTGAATCAAAGGGTGAGGTGTTAGAAGTGCACGACCATTTCTGTGATGTATTGGTTTTTTCTCATGCCATTTATATTTTATGTGTGACCATCTGGGGCTTTAAATTCATGCCATTTAAACTTGCCAGTTCTGTCCTGTTTTTTTTTTTTTTGGTGTGTAAATGCTGTGTGAAGTAAGTCGCTCAGTGACTCCCAGTGTTGGCTGCCAGCTTAACAAAGTGCCATTACAGTTGGCTTAGTTTGCACAGTCCAGTCTAATGTCTGTTTTATGATGTCAGGTCATTCACACTTTTTGTTATGCCTGCTGTGTTGTGAAAATGTTTTGAAAGATAATTGCTGTTTAAATGGCTGATCCTGCTGCAGTTCTTGAGAGGTGAGCCTTTCTGTGCTGTTTAACTCTAACAGAAATGTAACAATCTGGTGTGCTTTTTAATAATGTAAGCAGCAAATGTCAATTTGTGGTGACTGCTGGGGTGCTCCGGTTCATTCTGGCTCTGTTGGCAATGGGAAAGATACTTTAGGGCTTCTACTGTTGTTTGTTTCAGTGACAAGCACATCGTGGTTTCTTGCCAATAGTTTAGTCCTCGGTGGAGAACACGCCACAGTACGGGTGCTCTCGCTTGAGCAGTGTGGTGCCCAGACTTTGTGGCATCATGATTCCAGAGTTAAAGTCGTTGCACAATACAGTTCCATTCAGTACATACACATACAAACATACTGTTATGTGCACAGCTTGCTTTTCTTTTTCTGTAGTTATTTAACGTTTTACTCCCCTGTATTGTGAGGGTGCAGTAGGGATTAGGGAATCCATGAAACTGCTGCAATTCCCGGGAAACCGGGAACGGCCAAGCTCGCATATATAGCGTGTAAAAGTGTAAAAATCGATCAAGAAATAGCAGACTTATAGTTGAAAATAATTAAGTGGCACGGTTGTTTGGCCCATGGTGTACAGTGATCCCTCGCTATATTGTGCTTCGACTTTCGCGGCTTCACTCCATCGCGGATTTTAAATGTAAGCATATCTAAATATATATCACGGATTTTTGCTGGTTCGCGGTTTTCTGCGGACAATGGGTCTTTTAATTTATGGTACACGCTTCCTCAGTTTGTTTGACCAGTTGATTTCATACAAGGGACGCTATTGGCGGATGGCTTAGAAGCTACTCAATCAGAGCATGTATTACGTATTAAATAAAACTCCTCAATGATATACGATATGCTTCCCGCGCGGTGCTTGATTGTTTGCTTTTCTCTGTCTCTCACTCTCTGTGCCTGACGGAGGGGGTGTGAGCACAGAGGATACAGACGCTCCTCTAAAAAATGCCGCTTTATTGCGGTGCTTCGGCATACTTAAAAGCCCAAAAGCACGTATTGATTTTTTGATTGTTTGCTTTTCTCTCTCTCTCTCTGACATTCTCTGCTCCTGACACGCATTCTTTGAAGAGGAAGATATGATTGCATTCTTTTAATTATGAGAAAGATCTGTCATCTCTGTCTTGTCCTGGAGCACATTTTACACTTTTGACTAAAGGGTGTTATTTCATGTCTAGAGGGCTCTAATAATGTTAGAGAGAGTTTATAAGGGCTTAAAATATATAAAAATAACTATACAAACATATAGTTTCTACTTCGCGGATTTTCATCTATCGCGGGGGTTCTGGAACGCAACCCCTGTGATCGAGGAGGGATTACTGTAGTGTGTTGTCGATTAATTCAGTCAACAACAGACCAGCAGCAGTCGTCAGTCTCCCGGCTCCCATTAAGACTAAGCACAGTGGACTGGGAGGAGTCTGCACTCTGTTGCTCACGAATGCCAGGACGGGGCAGACTTCATTGACATCTGTCAGACAACGGCTTTGAACAGCAACTTGAAATTGCAGTGCGTCAGTCTGCTGCATCATTATCTGTGCCAAGAAACTTGCCATCACAGAACGATGACAAGAAACTGGATGCATCAGTAAAAGCTGAAATGGCGGTGTTTCAGAGCAATGGCAAGCGCGGGTGTTGTTTAGAACAAGTGTATCAGTAGCTGATGACTGTGCCGCCTACTTCAATGGAGGTACAGCGTGCTTTCTCAGTGGCTGGCGTACTCTGCATGAAGGTGCGATCTCGCCTGGACGACCGCATGCTGGACACGTTGTGCTTTCTACGCTCTTATTACCAAAACTAACTAGATACATGTACTTATGTGACAGCATGAACTGCTTGTAGATAAGCTTAGTCTTTTATTGGTGTCAACATATTGCAGTAGTTTTATTAAAAATAAGTATCGGTCGTTCTAAAATCGTTCACATGTGAGATGCCCGTGGACTGTGTCATCCCCAGGATCCCCAAATTTCCGGGGAATGGATAAACCCGTCCGAGAATGGATTCCCTAGTAGGGATGATGACATTTTAGTTCTTGTAAGGCACCACATAGTGCTAACTGTGGGATAATTGCTATCGCTACACACTCTAAGCACTCAGCGACTGCAGATGTATACTTTGAGTAGGGTCAAGACACACAAATAACGGTTTATCAGCACTGAGGTTAGGATCTGAGATGTCATTCTGAATGCTAGAAATGCTCAGATATGTGACTTGGTCTAAGTCCACATTTACGTTCATACTGATTAAGCCAGAAACCTGGAGTGCTATGGTAATTTACTTTTATATTTGTTCAGTTGGCAGATTCCTTTATCCAAAGCGCCTTACTATAGAAGTCCAAGGTAATCGATTAGACATCAGACTGGGAACTGTTACGAAACAAGTGTTACAGGACACTAAGCTAAACCGAACACCTCAACACGTGTTACGCTTTTCTTTGCACATTAAAACCTTTATCACATACAAGACAGTCACAGAAAAAGAGTTTTCAAACTCTTCCTAAACGCACTGAGGGAATTAGCAGTTTGGACAGAGGTGGGCAGCCCTCTCCACCAGCAAGCAGATGCACATGACATTCTATGCCATTCATTAGCAGACCTTAGTGGGTGTAAAGGAGCAGAGGCCCTCCTGAGTCCTGCAAATCATCTTGAATCATCTGCAGAGGCTTTGCATAGAGGTACTTCTGTCAGTGAAGAGTAGTAATCCAGATGTGAGAAGATCGAAGCCTGGACCACAACTTGAGCTGCATACTCCATCAGATATGGCCTGATAATGTAGGTGTTATACAGAGTGAATCTGTGCAATCGAGGGACAGTCACAATGTGGTCAGTGAAGATCATCAAACACCACCTCAAGGCTGAGGATGTGCTAGAGATAATGAGCCACGCTTTACAGAGACAGGGAGTTGAATAGATGGACTGGCCAGGATAACATCTAGCTCTGCCTTTGCTAAGTCGAGCTGGAGATGGTGTTTACTCTTCCAAGTTGAGATACCAGGTAGGCAGGCCAACATTTTAGATGAGACTGTGTGGTCTCTGGAGGGAATGACAGGTACAGCTGCATATCATCCGCATGGCACTGATAAGAGAATCCATGGGACTGGATGATAGAGCTTAGTGAAGTTGTGTATGAGGTGAAGAGGTGAGAAGTCAGCACTGATGTTTGAGGCATCCCACTGCTTGCCTGATGCAACATTCACATCTCTCCTCTCCAGGACACTTGATAGGACCTGCCCGAGATGTAGGATTTGAACCACCTGAGAACATTCCCAGTGATGCCCATGTCAGAGAGTGTAGCAATGGAGGATGGGATGGTTATTTGTATCAAAGGCAGAGGAAAGATCAAGAAGGATTAACAATGGACAACATGGTGTTAGCCCTAGCCAGCAATACAGCGTCAACAAGAGTCAGGAGAGCCACCTCAGTAGAATGGCCCCTCTTCAAGCCTACGCAATGTTTGGTATGCAACTGAATTTGGTTTTATCTGAATTGCCCAAATGATGGTCATGATGCCTCAATAAAGATGACACTCAGCTGCTAATGTATTTCTAAAATTCATAGACTAACATTGGGAACACGTCTACTTTCACATGTCATATCTGATGGAGGATCGCAGGAATCGTGGGGTAGAGGGGTCCTTTCATCAGACTGGCTGGCCTAGCACTGACTCAGCTGTGGAATGGCCAATAGGGGGCAGCAGCTTGATGTCCGAGGTCTCTAGGACTCTGAACAAATCCAAATCATATTCTGTGATATCATCTCTTGTTGAATTCTGTTCTGTACTTGTAATATTTCTATTACACTATCATATTGTATTGAGGATTACTTGTGTTCTGTTCTGCATATTTTATTGTATTGACACCCACTGCACGCCCAACCTACCTGGAATGGGGTATCTTTTTGATCTGCCTTTCCCAACGTTTCTTCCAATTTTTTCCCCTACAAGGGCTTTTTTTTTTTGAGACTTTGTTCTTGTCTTCTTAGAGAGTCAAGGCTGGGGGGCTAGGGCTGTCAAAAGGCAGGGTCTGCTAAAGCCCATTGTGGCACTTCTTGTGTGATTTTGGGCTATATAAAAATAAATTGTATTATACTTTAAAACTACTGGAAGTGGAATTATCATTGTTGACTCCGGACACTCTATGTATTCTGTTTCCTTGATTTGGATTTTTATACTCAAAGGAGGCACTATCATGACCACTCTGTGCACTTTGTTTAAAAAAACTGTAATGCCGTTCTGAAAATACCTTACACTAGTCCTAGTGCTTAATCCCTTGACATGCCTTTCTAGAGATCACAAAGTGTTGTAGTAATGACACCTGTGACCCAGATGTGTGTGTGTGTGTGTGCTCTAAATGGATCGATACGACTTCAAGATCAACACAGTCTCCACCCTAAAGCTACTTGAGGCCTCATGTCAATGGTGGGCTTTCCATCAGATTTACATTTGCAATTATCCTAATTGATGTAATGATCTGTTCACTTGAACATTTGTTTACAGTTGATTTGCAAAGAATACCTGATTGAAGTTTACAACCTGAAAGGAGAATTTCTCTAGAGGAGAAAGTGTGTGCAATCTGTTGTGCCATCAGCACTTACTGTAAGTCTAACTTCAACACAGGGATTTGTATCATTTTTTTCAAAAATTGGCAGAGGACACCCCTGACTGGATGTGAAGCAGTGTACTATGGGATTCATATATACTGTCATATGCGTGCACCTTGGGGACAGCTTAAAGGCTCTGGTGGTAGTAATTCTTCACCAGTCCATAGGGTGGCACTGTACTCCAATGCCTCCTCTACAGACCAGATGATTGACAGCCTCACCACCTGTGACATCACTTCCGGTGTCCGTCCACCTGGCCGCATTTAGCCAGAAGTATTACCATCTTGGATAGTCAAGTCTGAGACCTGCGTCCTTAGGAACATTCTTTAGCAATTAACTGCATTTATTGTTTTGTCTTTACAATATATGCGGTTATGGTTGGCCCCCAAATCTTTATATTTGTCTTATCCTTTTTTAGCATGTCAACATCAATATCACTGCACTGGCTGAGGTGTCTCATGTTAAGGTTTCATTTGCCTGGCTGTTAATTCTACATTGGAAAGTTCATTGACAATGGCCAACACTCACTCCAAAGTGAAAATCACAAGAGGCACAGCCCAGTGGGGGCCACACTGCCACATTACAGTACCTGAACAAAAACCGTCACTGTTGTCATTTCAAAGGTTAAATGTGTGGCAGTGATGCTAAATCCTGTGTAATATAAAGTTGCTGCCTAAATAGAAATTGTGATCCGTTTTTGTACCTTTCGTGCTCCATACTGTTTCCGGTCTGTGCAGATCCCCTTACTTTAACTGAATCTGTTTAACATGGCAGATCCTCTACTTTTCATACAGCGGCCTTTGTGTTTTTTCTCCAGCCATCTGGAGGATTTTTTTTGTTTTTTCTGTCCTCCCTGGCCATCGGACCTTCCTTTTATTCTACGTTAGTGTTCCCTAATTTTAATTATTTATTTTCTCTTTCTTCATCATGTAAAGCATTTTGAGCTACATCATTTGTATGAAAATGTGCTATAGAAATAAATGTTGTTGTTAAGTGAATCTAATTTTTGTATTTTGTTTGTAAACTTCCAACCAATCATCTAGTTTTTAATCTCTATTTCCATAAACATCACTGCAGTGTTCCAGTTCAAAGATAATACCAAACTCAAGCATCACAAGATCATTTCTGGATAAATATTACAAACGTAATGGTGCAGCCATATGTTTAAGACTCTATTAACTACCAGTCAGAAATGTGTAAAGCAAGAATACAACCACTGAGCTTGTTTATTAAGCCCAGTACCGCAACAGAGAAGACAGACATAAAATATGATTGATGGTTTCTATGTCTGTAATCTCATCCTTGGTCCCAGCTGGTTTATGTGATAGCCTGGCACCCCCAGAAGAGGTAAATGGGCTACAGGCGGGAACAGATGCTTGTCATTTGAAGACATCTAGCACCAGAGCCGAGCCCTAGGATTTAGTAGGCCACGGGCATGGTGACCGTGAAGAGGTGTTCATTGACTAATGGGGCAAAGCACTGAGATGATTAACATACTGCCACCCTTGGCACATGGAGTGCCACCTGTTTGACAGCATGTCATGCACCTGTTATAAGACCACATTCTCTCTAAACTGTGAAACTACAAACACAAGAACCGTAAGGCAAAGATGGACTGGTCTCGAGTGTGTAGTGGAAATTAAATGAATTGCTTTAATTGAAACCCATGGTGGAGGCATCCTTTGCTGTGGCCCACACCCATGTAGATGTGCTTAGCAAAGACCACCTCCCTAATATTTAACCCTGATCTAACTTTGGTGGGTCAAACAGTCAATTCAGGGCTTGTTGGAAAATTTCAACACAGTATTTCAAATTCAGTTTACAGTCACGCAGTTATAATGGAATACAGTTGTAATTCGTTAGCTGAACACCACTGTAACAGGACCCAGTCACACCTCTACAAGACTGTAGTCATCAACGCATAGCACATTAAGAGTTACCTATCCTGGCAACACTGGGTAGCCTCAAATGCTCAATGGACAACCAGGCCCTTCAGTGCCCACTGATAGACTTGGCATGTTTATAGTCGCCAATGAACGTATTGTCTTGGGGATGTGGGAGATAATTGTAGCCAGAGAAAGACACAAATAATTAGTGTATGGTGAGTTTTTGTCTCATTTATCATGACAATTCTATTTATATTTGGAGACCCTTCAGTCTATCAAGCCGTTTGTTTAGCTCATAGCTGAGCTGGCCCAACATCTCATCTCATTCTTCTTAACGGTTGTCAAGGTTTCTGCTTCAACTACATGTCTCTGTAGTTTGTTCCAGATTCTCACAAAGAAGTGCTTCCTGGCTTCAGTTCTAAAGACACTTCCCGTTAATTTCCACGGGTGCCCTTCAGTACATAATTCACCATTAAGTGGAAAGAATTCTGCTGAATCTACTTTATCACTCACTGCCTTTGAGGAGTTTAAATAGCTGGATTAGGTCTTCACGCAGTCTCCTCTGTTTGAGACTAAACTGTTCAATTCTCTGAGCCTGTCAGAGTACGACATGTTCTTAAGTCCTGGGATGCACTTCTGATATTACGGAGAGCCCAGGAGGGCCAGACCTGTAACTCTGTCTGTTATCAGCGACTCTGGGTATCCCCGAGGTGGCCATTATATTGTTATGTACTGTAAATTGTTCGGCTCTATTTTACTGTGTTAATTTGATGAAGTTTGCATATATATATATATATATATATATATATATATATATATTCTCCAACGTCTGTCTGTCTGCTTTTCACGAGAGTAATACTTAATGGATTTAGATCTTTTTTTTTTTCTGTAATTTGCTTGAACATTCTGGTTGATTTTGTGACTTCTGTCATCACACTAAGTATCATAATTCGCTAGCAGAAACAATTTATTCTCGCTAATCTGAGACAGAGGCTGCAGGCTGAGGGGAGGGGGAAGCGTAACGTCTGGAGTGGGGAGCTGGGCGGGGCCATCGTCAATCACGCGCCAGCCTTCCTTCAAATTGGTCAACCTCTCTCCACGGTTTGGAGTGTAACTTGCCTCCGTTTGGCTGGTGATACCTGTAAGTTTATCCTGTTTCACTACTACGTGGGCAGAGCCATGGGGGAAGGCTAGTATATATACACACACACACACACACACACAGATATATATAGATATCTAGTCAGTCATTATCCAACCCGCTATATCCTAACACAGGATCATGGCGGTCTGCTGGAGCCTATCCCAGCCAGCACAGGGCACAAACCCTGGACAGGGTGCTAACCCACCGTATATATAGATATATATATATATAGATACAGTGGTGCGAAAAACTATTTGCCCCCTTCCTGATTTCTTATTCTTTTGCATGTTTGTCACACAAAATGTTTCTGATCATCAAACACATTTAACCATTAGTCAAATATAACACAAGTAAACACAAAATGCAGTTTTTAAATGATGGTTTTTATTATTTAGGGAGAAAAAAAATCCAAACCTACATGGCCCTGTGTGAAAACAACTAGACCAATGCACATTGGAAGCACATCAACCAATCTTGGACCAATCTAACTACATGAAATTCTGTGCCTTGTGGGTGAAATTGTGCCTGCTGTGGTAGTCAAGCTAAGCACCTGCTGTCGGAGGTAATGAGGGAATTTCAGTCACAGCTTAAAGAGGTGCATTCAAAAGTAAAAACCAATAGGCCTACAGGTACAAATGTGACACAATTCACATACAAAAATCAATCAGAGCAAGTCTAACGGCTGATCAGGCACCTGATATACGCCTCTCAGCCACACAATCGTACAACAGTTTGGTTTTGAGTGTGAATTCACTTGTAATTAGATCGTTCAAAACACATGCAGAAACAAATAGCAGTGCCCTGTGAGACCGATTAGCAGACCCCCTAATCTTACACCACGAAAGTGAAGTGTGTAGGTGGGGCGTCCTGTTAATGTGATCGCCTTTTGGGTGTGATGTTCATATGGAGGCACATTAATTTTGACATATGTAAATAAAGTTAGATAGAGATAGATAGATACTTTATTAATCCCAAGGGGAAATTCACAATCAAGAGTGAATGTTATTAAGAAATAGTTACAGAAGTTAAGACAGTGATTTGAAACACCCTGAACTGAGGTTACGTTCACATGATGGCCACTGGAGAGTAAATTCGCAGCCCCACACAGGTGTATGGCACTCGCCTGATCCCACCTTCCGTCAGCCCCTCACTGTGCACTCTCAGCAGAGCCTTCTATTCTGTGCTCGACTACTTGAGATGTGTCCTTTTCTCTATGTGTAGTGGTACATCCTTTTTACTTGTAGAATAGCTGCATTTTGTAAATAAATCAAATAATTATGAAAAATGCAGCAGTATGCAAACACAACAGTTGTCAGCCCTTAATGGTATTTTTTTTTCTCTGGAAAGATGTCCATGAGATGTTTATTGTTACTTCTGGTTTAGTTAAAAGTTTGCAGTGTGAAACATAACCAAACTAACTTGAAATTGAAACAAAGTGAGGACTCATCAGAAGAAAACAAACGGGCCCAGGAGTGTGAAAATGCCTTTGTATTAGTGAATGTGAGCACAAACCAGCAGTGAGGTCACAGTCAAACACAGCAGATGAGTGTTAGAAACGTGCGTAACTGATAGGTATAACCCGTCTATGGATGATCGGAAACCACTTTGTTTGTTTGATACATTCCTTAAGGTCTGCTGGGAGGCTCTAACAGTACCGGCAGGTACACAAAATGGTAACTAAGAGAGAACAGGTACTGAAAGAGCTTGGCAGTTGAAGAGCTGCACCTTGGGTCTCGACGCACTCACATCTGCCCACACCTTAAGGATGGTTTTGCTCATCATGTGCCGGACGACTCTACAGTGCCCTCTACTGCTCACTCGAGCCACACTTGTACCCTGATTTTATGCTCTGCCGGTTCAAAGGGTAACATAATTCAAGTCATCTCAATGAAACCATGACAGGGGTGCTGCTAATTTCTTTATCTTTTTTGTTTTTTTGCAGTTAGATCCTGGTGTACCATTTAAAAAAAGAATGAGCAGATCAAGTTCTATTATTCTATTTATTATATTCATTTTGTATCCCATAATGTACAGTTCTTTCATTTTCATTTACTGAGCTCTTCATTTTGAATTTTACACAGCTAAACTGCACAATTCTCCTCATGTTGCCGCACTTTCCTTCAAGCTCAGAGGAGCTGATTTTGAGCACAGGGGGCTTAGATCAGTGTGTGGGGTCTGGCAAAAATAACAAAAGATGAATTCTAATTAGTCAGCCACACAACTGACATGGAGGCGCATTTCAGACAAAATAAATAAATACAAAAATAAACAAGCATTTTGTGAAAGTTGACAATAAGTAAATAATAACATAATGATATATGAGGTTTGATCAAAAAATATGTAGAATGTTTAAATAAAAAACAAATCATTACAGTGAAAGACACATTGCTATTTATCCCCTTTCTGAAGCAGTTCTGACAGTCCTCTTTCATGAGTGCCTTTAGTTGCGCTGTCATGGCTGTCTCGACGTCCTCAATTGATTCAAAACGTTTGCTATTCATGGTCATTTTGACTTTGGGGAAGAGCCAGAAGACGCACAGTGCCAGATCCTGTGAAATGAAGTGGATAAGGACACAATGCCATGTTTTTATCTGACAGAAATTTCCTTACCAGAAGCGATGTGTGACACGGAACATTGTCATGATGGAGGATGAAATCGTTTTCTCATTTCTCAGGTCGCTCTCTAGGCACATTGTTTCTTAAATGCCCTAATAAGCCCTTATAATATTCAGAGTTCACTGTAGTGTTCCTGGGTACAAACAAAGCTTGTGCAATTCCATCAAAGTCAAAAAACACGGAAACATCATCACCTTGATGTTGGATCCTGACTGACGTGCAGAACATCGAGGCAGCCACAACAGTGCAACTAAAGACACTCACGAAAGACGACTTCCACAACTGCTTCAGAAAGTGGCAAGAACGATGGGATAAGAGTGTTTGAAGTGAGGGGGGATTAATGGCAAATGTGTCTTTTACTGTAATAATTATTATATTAATAAAAGGCAAAGAGCAGAAAACAAAGTCTTTTCACCTTCACATCATTCAATGCACAAAACGTAGATTTACACAATAATAGACCATACGCTACGAGAATCTGTGGTCCTGCAACGGTTAAAGCAACGACACGTTTAATTTCAAAGAAAACACAATTCGGTCAGGTGTATATTTATGATCACAGAGAAGCGATCACAACACGAGCAGCAGAGACACAAAGTGGCAAAAAGGACAGCGGCTGTATAGGCTTTAAAATGATCGATGGGCAGCATGACATCAGCTGAATGAATGGCATCTCCTTAACGTGAGTTCAGCCGCACCCCTTCACAACGCGAGCTGCGTTATCCATCCTGCAAGAAGGAGTTTTAACCACGCCCGGGGCCTGAAATATAGGACAATTATTGTTTTTACAACATCACGCGAGACAAGGCAGTGAGCCATCATTTAAAACAAGTCCACGGACATCTAACCTAGCAGTTGTTGGATTGCTTTTGGCAGACACGCATCATGTGCTCCCAGCTCTTAAGACAACGACATGCGACAAGCAGAACAGGCACCTCGCCAGCAGCAGAAAGGCAGCAGATGATCCAAAGGCATCTCCTTAGCGTGCGTTCAGCCGCCACCACCTTCAACAAGCGAGCAGCGTTATACGTCCTGAGAGAAAGAGATGTAACCACACACGGGGCCGGAAATAAAGGAGAAGTATTGTTTTTACAAAAGTTTTTAAAGTAAAAGTGAAAATAATGCATATGTAACAATTCCCATGAAAATAACAATCTCTTTAAATTGTATATCCGGTAAACCAAACACGGGGGTTGGCAAGCGAAGTGAGCAGGGGTGTAGCCCCCTAGTTTATTTAAATATGACCATAAATAATTAAATGTGCCACAAAATACATGCTTTATTCATTTGATTACTTCTTCATTTAGCAAAAGGAATAAGCAACAAAATATATATACACCATGTGACACATTTAATTATTTATGCTCACATATCATTATTGATTGATTGTCACGTTTTACAAGACATTAATTTACTTCCATATTTGTTTAATATTTAATTTGGTCAAAAATATTCCTAGATAAACCAGAGAATGAGAAGAGATGTTCAAGTGGAAAAATATCAACTGGTTTAAAACAGAAAACTTGCAAGGAAAAAAAAATGCAGTAGCTGAGAATTCAATGAGAAGAACTTAAATATAAAGTCGAAAAGTAGGGACACACAAACTGAAATAACTAAGAGAGAAGGTGTGCTTGAATGTAACTGAGAACCAATAAATGGCTTCCTTTGACCATCAGATACTTGCAGACTGCAAAAAAAGAGGCATAGCCGGGGGTGCAGCAAAAGGTGTATGGGAGGCCACGCTAACGCGAACGGAGGCTACAATTTTTCATTTAAAAAAAGAAACATATTGCAGCCATCACGCTTCCTTCACTTTTTTGTTATGTTTTGCGTAATACAAGAAAGATTTGAATTTCACATGACAGAAGATAACCTTCAGGGTCTCAATGTTGTCACCTTGTTCTCAATCTTCCTTTTACTTTTAACGGCTGCTCCTTTGAAGCGTCGTTCACTTCCTGTAGCTTGGCAGCACTTCTCTTCAGTACGCTGTTTGTGCCAAACTGTTTGCATTGAGGATGGCACAGTAGCTGCCGCAGCTGCCTCACATCGGTGGGGGCAGAAGAAGTCAGAACCCCAGAAGCTCATCCTCCCTAGTTAGTGGTCCTAACTGAGTGTGCTGTGCTGTGCCATGCCATGCCACGCCATGGACTGCCTTGCTGTTGGGTGAGGCTTTGGTGCCCTCTTCCCTTATATTGGACTAAGCATGTTTAAGAAATTGTTGCATGGATGCCTTGCAATAAACTTTTTGTAAATAAATTTATTCCAGTAGGACTAGCCAGCCTTCAGTTTCTCTGCATATAAAAGTCCCATTTGACCACTTTTTAAATCTTCCACTGCTAAAGCACATTGAATCAGACAGGGTCACATACCCGTCCAACTAAATCCAGACAGATAGAGGCTCACACTCAGCAGCGGTGTGTGTTGCAGCAAAGAACTTTTGTGCAGTCAGTTACAACCAAGTCGATTCAAAGCCTTCAGCCCTCCAGTCCAGTGCCAGCCAGTCAGTTCTTGCTTTGGTATTTCAGCCAAGGACTAAAAAACTACATGCAGAAATCTTATCTGGGAAATCCTAGGAAAAAACTGCTTATAAAGCCACACCTCAAACATTTTTATAATTAAAAAGTATGGCTGTTTGATTAGACAAACTACAAAACATTTATCACCATATATGACAGATGTTACCATTTTCATGCTCTCCACGAGAGTTGTAGTCTGTGTGCTGGCGCCTAACATGGTGTAGATTAGTGTTGAACCTCATGCCAGTCCTCACACACACCTCAGCACTAAAATAGTGGCATCACTCACAGGACCTCTAGCGTAAGAGCAGGTGCCACCTCATGCCAGCCCTATGGTATCCTGGCCTTTGGTCAAACTTGCTGAAGGCCTCCTCTCTAGCATTCCCTGGAAAACCTTTTAAATTCCTCCTCCGGTGCCATGTCTTGCTGTGGCACCTCACTATTTTATTATGTCTGGCAGCTTGCAGATTGTTTCATTTTTTGTGTCTGTCCTGTTCCAAATATGAGCCAGCTCAGCCATTAATCCTGGCCAGTGCCACACTGGAACCACATTCTTTCTTAGCAACCCATCACATAATGCAGAGAACCGTAACTTACTTGCACATACAGAAATGTCTTTTTTTGTGTAAAGAAATGCTTCTGTTCAGATCACAAAGAAAACTGTCAGCTGAGAAAAAGGCATCAAAATTCACTTAACAAGGACTCTGAAAGCAGTGAAGTGCTGAATAAAGGGAGCCTGGCGTAAATACCACTTTGCTGTATTGGCCGTGCTGATCTGATTTAATACAGGCTACCATGCCACACTACTTTCACTGAAAGGATATGAAATTCTACATCTGCAGAAATGTTTTTCTCTTCATTTAAAAGAAGTTAGTTTTGTTGGCTTGTTCAGTGTGTGAAATTTAGCTGCAATACAGCGCAATCTCAAAATGCTTTAAAATGCTAAATACTGCAGAAGTGATGTAACGTTCTGATCCTGCTAATTCATTTTGTGATGACCTTTAGCAAGGAGACAAATTGAAAGCGTTAACCCTTTGGTCCACAATCTGGGTGAGAACAAACCATCCAGCCCAGCAAAGCTCACCAGTCCTGTCCACTTCATTCTACTAAAATAACATCAAGTCGGGTTTTGAAAGTCCTGCTGTCTGTCACACTGCCTGGTCGCTTATTCTATGTGTCTGTGGTTCTCTGTGGGAAGAGAAACGTCTTAATGTTTGTGCAAAATTTACCCTAAACAAGTTTTCAACTGCCTTTTTGATGGACTCATTTTAAAATAACGGTCTCAGTCCACTGTAATAATTCCCTTCACAATTTTAAACACTTCAATCATGTTGCCTCTTCATCTTATTTTGCTTAAACTGAAAAGACTCCGCTCCTTTTAATCTTTCCTCATACTTCATGCCCAGTTGCCCTTCTCTGGACTTTTTCTAGTGCTGCTATGTCATTTTTGTAGTCTGGAGACCAAAACTGCACTCAGTTGTGACCGAGTTATCCCGAGCATTGGTACCTGCCATGCTAATGGCTCAAGCGCAGAGAATCAATGGATGGTGTTGTCCAGTTGTTATCAATCATCCATCTGAAGTCTTCATTCTCTCCCTTTGACCACTTGAGTATACGACGGGTACAAAGGCTGACCAACGACTTACTGTTCTGGTGGGATTTTGTGTGAGTTTTCACAGTGATGAGTGTGGTATGGTGGATCTGTGGCTTAGAAAAGGTGGTCGACTTTTAACAAATAATAATTAATTGTCCAGCTCCATGGGTGTGCGTGCTCACACAGCTGCAGAGGGTTGGTGGAGAGACTGAGGCGAGATGCACCTGCACGTGAGGGTGCAGTCCGTCTCAATTACTTCATCTGCTTCTCGTGGTGTCTGATTGAGGCGCTGCACCCACAGAGGCATATGAGGATGAGCCAATACAAGAAAAAAGGGCCAAAAAATGAAAGAGTAAGGAGAGGGAAGCAGGCAGGAAGACGGGAGCGAGTGTGCGAGAGGTGGGGGGACAAGACTCTGTGAGGAGAGCGTGCGGCTGACGCTCAGGGCTGCTGATGTGGATCAATCTGGCTGAGCGTCTAATGCAGCTGGAGTGATCGGAGATGCGAGTGACTCTCTGTGTAAGTTCAGCAGGGCGGCGGGAGACAGAGGTTCGGATTGGGAGTCCATGGTTGTGTAAGGACCTGAAACTGGGTCCAGAGTGAGAACCCTGCCATGGAAACAGCTGGGACCCGGACCTGTAGTTAGAAGGATGGCTGTGTCTGTCAGAGGGGCTTCTCTTCTGCTGTGAGGCTTTGAGAGAGGTGAGCAGAGTAGACATCAGATTTTAAAGGAGTGCACCAGGGCTCGCGCTTTTGTGGACAGCTTCCTACACTATATTACTTTTTAACCTTGCTTTTAGTGGATTTATTTATGGGAACTTTTAACCTCCAACAGCACATTTTATTTGAATAAATTATTTATTTAATGAAAGGCGCAGTGGGTTGCGCTGCTGCGTCACAGTTAGGAGACCCGGGTTCGCTTCCCAGGTCCTCCCTGCGTGGAGTTTGCATGTTGTCTCCCTGTGTCCTCCCACAGTCCAAAGACATGCAGGTTAGGTGGATTGGCGACCCCAAATTGTCCCTGGTGTGTGTCTGTGTGCCCTGCGGTTGGCCAAGGCGCCCTGCCTTGGGTTTGTTTCCTGCCCTGTGCCCGGTGTTGTCTGGGATTGGCTCCAGGAGACCCCGTGACCCAATAGTTGATATATAGCGGGTTGGATAATGGATGGATGGATGAAAATAAATTATAAACATTATTTTCTGGAATATTTATTTATTGAAATCTTGCACTGCACTGTTTTGAACACTTTGGCGTTTTTAATAAAAGGCACTGATACACCCACCCTTTGCTAAATGTGCGTTGTGTACGGTAGCCCCCCAGTCGTGTGCGGCCAGTGGGCTGCTGTTCTCATCTCTCACAAGGAAACCACTTTCAGGTCATTCAGAACTTTCAGGATTTACAGTAGGATGTTGTGTTTAACTGACTTGTTTTGGCAGATGCCACTATGTATTAATTGCTGTTATTTTTGCTCTCATGAAGTAATTTTCCATTTGTTTTAAGTAATTCCTCAAATGCTTACAAGGCATTGCGATCCACAGTATAGTCATATTTTTGTTTGCCTTTACATAATTAAAAAAGTATCAATCCTGTTCACTAGACAAGCTCTATTCACACAAAAAAAAAATGCTTTGCAGACAAGATGATGAAAACGGTAATTGATCCAAAGTGCTTCTGTTCAACTTTCAGAGTCAAATACCCCTGAGCTAAGAGATTTATACATCCTAATGCAATACTGTAGACATTTTAAATGAATTATTGTATTTGGTGTACTGGAACCAGCTTACATAGCGTGAAACCAAATACATTTAAACAACATGATTTGTTTACGTCTGTTGTCATAAAGGGAGCTTCAGAATTCATCAGAGTTCTTACCAGCACCACTGCTCTTGCTGCACCTTCCTCGACTGAACTTTGTCCTTCGGTACTTTTTCCAAGCACTGAGCCTATTGTTCTGTTTCCCGATGACTCTGATGCTAAAGCTGTTAAAAGACTGTGAAACACTGTCAGGTTAGCCATTGAAATTTTTTTTGGATTGATGGACTACCATGTACAGGTCTCTTGAAGAGTGGCTGCAAATGGCCCCTGCAGGTACTCCTGGGCCTTAAAAGCTTGACAAGTCCTTGCCTAACATGTTTTACTGCCTATGTTGTACTTAAGCATCTTCCTTGACATGGCTCCAAGCTGACAGCTGTCTTCACCTCTTTTAGTACAGTATCAAGATGAATACCACATAATGTGTAAGATGAATGACAGCTGACAGTTTGGATTTTTCCTGTGTGTGTTTCTTGATTTTTGTTTCAGGGGAAGGTTAAACCAGATGAACGCCTGTACCTTTGATGTGCATGCAGTACACTATAATGCCATGTGCAACCCAATATAAAGAGTGTTCTGGAGAAGGAATGTCCATCAGTGCACGACAATCCATTTCACAGTTTACAGTAATCCCTCCTCGATCGCGGGGGTTGCGTTCCAGACCCCACCGCGATAGGTGAAAATCCGCGAAGTAGAAACCATATGTTTGTATGGTTATTTTTATTATTATTATTTTTATTATTATTATATGTTTTTTTTATTTTTAACATTATTAGAGCCCTCTAGACATGAAATAACACCCTTTAGTCAAAAGTTTAAACTGTGCTCTATGACAAGACTGAGATGGCAGTTCTTTCTCACAATTAAAAAAATGCAAAGATATCTTCTCTTCAAAGGAGTGCGCGCGTCAGGAGCAGAGAATGTCAGAGAGAGAGCGAGAGAAAAGCAAACAATCAAAAATCAATAGGGCTTTTAAGTATGCTGAAGCACCGCGATAAAGCGGCATTTTTTAGAGGAGCGTCCGTATCTTCTATGCAAACAGCACCTCTGCTTACAGCCCCTCCGTCAGGCGCAGAGAATGTCAGAGAGGGTGAGAGAGAGACAGAGACAAGCAAACAATCAAGCACCGCTCGGGAAGCACATCGTATATCATTGAGGAGTTTTATTTAACATGTAATACGTGCTCTGATTGGGTAGCTTCTAAGCCATCCGCCAATAGCGTCCCTTGTACGAAATCAACTGGGCAAACAAACTGAGAAAGCATGTAACCTAAATTAAAAGACCCATTGTCTGCAGAAATCTGCGAACCAGCAAAAAATCTGTGATATATATTTAGGTATGCTTACATTTAAAATCCGCGATAGAGTGAAGCTGCGAAAGCCAAAGGCGCGAGAAAGCGAGGGATTACTGTCCCAACTGTTACGTAATGCTGTCCACCACAACATCACGGACAGTGATGGCTGGCTGTCTCTCTGACGTTCACTAGGCTTAAACTCCCTAGAGCTGTGAAACAGGCGCCAGAGGCTGGGGGGACTGGGGGGAGATTTTGCTTGTGATGGCTACACCTCCAGAACACCAAAGGACTGAGGGCACATACTGTACTTCAGACAGAAGTGTATCGGCAGCTCTGTCTGTGAGCTGTGCGAAGAAAAAAAAGAAAAGCCTTTGCCTTTCAGAAAGAACATTAGTGCAGGACTACAGTTTACCATTGAACATCCAGGCAAAGACCGATCCTTCTGGAACCGTGTGCTCTAGACAGACAAATCAAAGATAAAGTTGTATGGCCACAGTAACAGTAGACATGTGTGGCACAAACCAAAGGCAGCATTTCAGGAGAAGAACAACTTCATACCAGCTATGAAGCTTTCTGGGTGTCTTTGCTGTCTCAGGGCCTGGTCAGCTTTCAGGCATCAAGTCAACTATGAATTCTTCATCATATAATACTCTGCCAACTGTCTGAAAGCTGAAGTTGACATGGAAACGGACCTTTCAACTCGCTAATGACCTGAAGCACACCCACAAATCCACCAAGGAGTGGCTCGAAAAGACGAAATGGAGGGTTATGGACTGGCTTAGTCCAAGTCCTGATTTCAGTGTCATTGTAATGTTGTGGGAGATTTGAAACCAGCAGTACATGCAAAAAACATCTTGAATTTTGTGTGTAGTGGTAAAAACGTTTACTCAGTCGATGACAGAGACTGGTGGGCAGTTGAGCAAAACGCCAGCAAGATCTTATTTCTGCTAAAGGAGACCATTACATCTACTGCTATTATTGTGGAATAAATGATTGAAAAGTTTCATTTTCCTTGTGTTTTTAATCAAGTGTATCACCTTTTATCTGTTTTACTGCTTAATAATTGAATACTATTATTTACAAGAATTGACATTCTGCTGGATAAAAGTGACGACCAGAACCGTAGTCTGCTAGTTTTGAGACTCGATGTGTACCTTCCTAAAACACTCCCACCCTATCCAGTGCTTCAGTATCTCTAGGTCGCTCTCAGCCATGCCTCTTTAATCTTTGTGGTGTTCTCGGCTACAGACATGGCCCAGTCACACACAGAGCTTCCAGGACCATGCGTCCCAAATTTCAAAGGTCCTCCAAGCACTCCTTTCACTATTCGACAAGTGTTGTCAGGCAGGGTGAAGGTTTACCCACTCCAGCTGAGAAGAGTCAAGCTTCACTTTTCCTGTGCTTAAGGAAGCAAACGGGTGGCGCTCACTCCAGTCATGATGAAAAGCTTTGGGGCACTGGAGCTGGAGCATGCTAAACAGAATATTCCAGATCATGACAATCCCCTCCGGTTATATCATCACAACTAGTCCATATCTCTTGCACTTCATAACATTCTGGCATATTTGGATAATACTCTGCTATGCCTGATCCCCATTTAACACTGGCTGCCCACCAAGTCCCTCAATTTAGGACTTAACATCACCAACTGCAGCTGAATTTTGGAAACCCTAACCATGAGAACTCAGCATGTAAAGACTGGCAGCATTGCATCCTACACGCTGACCTTCAACAGCAGCACTCCACGGGGTAGTGTGCTAAGCCCTTTGCTGTACTCCAGGTCCATCATTAAATCTGCTGATGACACCACCTTCATAGGCCTCAACACTAATAATGATGAGACAGGTTATGGAGAAATGGTCTACCTGCTTGAGCCAGGACAACAGCCGGACTCTGTCAGTGACTCCAGGAAACACAAGGCACCCCACACTGTTACTTACGTTAGAGGGGAAGCTGCAGGTTGAAATTTCTTGGAGTGACCACCATTGCGACACGGTGAACTGAAGTGGGCACAACACATTTGAGCTCTTATGATGGAGGCTCCCCAGCAGCACACAGCGGCCATCCATGTTATGTGTACTTTCTGAGTGTTTGCTGGTTTTGTATTTTGTCAACTGATTTGAGAACTTCTTACTATTCAAACTCTATTGCTGAAATCACACTGAGAATTTTTTAAATAAAATTCAAATTCACAGCTTAACATAGGAAAGCATAGAGGCTGTGCGCAGCATTTCAAACTCAAACGAAGAGGGTTTACAGATACACAAACAAAATACGAGATTTGAAGATGTAAAGCTACAAACATGGGCTGCTCGACTGGTTAAACCAAGAATGAAAGTATCACAGGACTGGCCAACAGAAAGGAAAAGGCCGCGGCACTGCAGTCCTGCTCCTCTCCTTGCTGTGATTTGTGGAGTGAACAGCTGGGGGTACAGACGAGACTGAAATGGCTGCGTTTTTAATGGCAGGTAATTGCTCAGCCTTCTAATCGGGACGCACTGCCTAGCATGGAATGGCTGACTGACGTGAATCAGCGGAGGTAGGAGATACGTAATGCGATCAAGTGCTCAGTTTGTTTTATCCTTCTGCTGCTTGACATTTGGTTATTTCCCAAGAGGACTATATCCCAGTGTTTCAACTAAAAATATGTCATCTGACCGTGAAATTAGAGTAGTCCCTATTAATTGGAGAATTGGGAAATCGTCCGACAAGGTGTAGTGCTAGGGCAGCTGGTAGCTAAATTCTAATGAGCAAATGTTTTCAAGTGTATGTTGAGGTTCAAGGCTTTGAGTTAGTCACAGAAGAAAACAAGAAACGCGTCTACTCAGTTGCATGTAATAACAGACAGAAATGAAATAACAGCGACGAGAGGGGTTACACTTGTGTAAAAAATTCAAAAATATTTACATCATTTGAAAACAAATTCTTTGCTTTGATAGTAAGGTCTTTCTTAAAATGGTTACGATACATGTGAAAAACATGTCACCTCTGGAAATGTTCATTATCTTCAATGTTCTTTATTAAAAAGACGTAAAACACTGGGGGGGGAAGCAATTTCTGGAGTCTTTAAAGCGACTGTGCTCCTGATTTACTGAAGTTAAATTCCACATGTAATGGAGGTCAGGCTTCTCAACATCGCCCTCCGACACACACACACACTTACCAAATCATCTACGCCGGCCCCAGTCACTTCAGCTGCATGTTTGGTAACCTGCTTGAGCTTTTAAAAGTCAGGCGACTAAACGAGGCAGTGAAGCTGAAAGTGACGACCGACTGGACCACGCTGCGGTAAAAGGACAGACAACACGAGGTCCTTGTCCCTTGAAACAGTTGGGAGTCTGCAGAGGAGTAGTGAGTGCTGGGTATTCATTTAGGGTATGATTTTTGTGCATTAATACTCCAATTAAGATCATGATGTGGGATAGCCTTAAGTATTTATATTCAACCACTCTCTCCACCTCCTCTCTGCGAACAATGACAGGTGAACACACAGATGTCTGCCTCTTAAAGTCACACATGATGTCTTTAGTCCTTTCGACTTTCACAGTAAGACGGCTCAATTCACTGAACAGTCCACTTGATTTAAGTAATGGCTTTCATCCTCCACAAGCATACGTCCTGTCAACATCGCGTCATCGGCCCACTTGATACTGGGACAGTGTGGCCATTGCTGTGTCTCAGTGTAAACAGCAATGGAGATGGCACACAGCCTTAAAGGAGCCCCTGTATTTGAGAGAAATAAGAGCGAGCGGGTATGCAGAGCAGCGAATGAAGCAGAAAATTATTAGAGAGTGAAAACTGGCAGAGAATGTGAGCATTTCTAGTACTGTCATATTTCTTATATTTTACCAGAAGTGCATGGAAACAGAGGAGAATCGTTCTTCATTTTCTCCCATAATTCTGCTGCAGCACATCTTTTACTTCTTAGTGCGCACAAATATTACAGGAAGAAAGAGACTGGAAATAACCAACCAGCACCACTGATGCGCATGGGAGAGATTTTAGGCCGGGACTGACACTTCATAAATCAATACCTTTTTATACAAATACAGCAAATGACTTGTAATTTCACACTTGTCGATCAAAACACAAGCACTGAGCACATCTTCAGAGTACAGCAGTAGTCTCTGAATACATAAGCAAAGGGCAGAGGACATTACTGGCCCTTCTAACAGACAAGGTGGCAAATTACAACCATCGATGAACTTGCAAGTATTTACAGTAAGTGACAAAGTGAAAGGTGAAGAGCAAAATGTTAGAAACTGACTGATTATCACTCATGGTGTGGCTGAAGCATCCTGCTGCTTTTATCAAGGTCTTCGTGGCTGTCCTGACTGGCACAACATAAAGTGTATGGACCAAGTGGTCTCTGTCATCCTAGCAGCCTGACAGAGTGATGTGCGTTTGTAAAGAACTCTACAGTCAGTGCAAGGGGGGGAAAAACACCAGACTATCCAAACAGGTCGACTGGAACATGGAGCTTAAAACACAGAAGATCTCGGAGGACTGCAGTGCTCAGGTTAGCTAACAGTGATCTCTCAGCACGCTGCGGCCTTAAACCACTTGTGTCTTTGTATTGATGGCTGGAGTTATAACAAATACTATGGGCGTCCCTCCAAATGTTTCCTTCACCTCATACAATGTCACCCACTCTTTCTTTCTAGTTAGGCATGTTGGGTTTAAGTGAACATGGAGTAGCAAGTGATGATATTGAAAAATATATTTGGAAATGTGAGAAGACCTGCTGGAGGACATGATTAAGAGGCCGAGGCGAGTAATCTCGTCTGTTCAATATGGGAAAGAACAAGAAAAGATAAGTGGACAAAGACAAAGCCGGGTGCAGTCACGAGGTCTGAGTAAAAATAAACAAGTAGATGGAGGAGAAATCGTTATCAAGACAATACGGAAAATATGAAACTCGCCAAAAAAGTGAGAACTATTGAGACTGGGTTAACAAATTAAAGGAGCACAATGACTGGCATTGCCAAGCAAAAGCAGGTGGAAAGAAGGGCTGAGTGTCAGATGTGAAGCCTGGCACTGCCACACATTATCAGGCAGTTCAGAGGCCGGCTGGATACAGTCGGAACTGTTGTACAAAATGACAGGAGACAACCTGGAACCACAGTAGAAAGGGACAGATGGGGGCCTCAGCGATCCTCAGTCCATTTATTTGGACTTATTCTGAATATTATTGGCACATTGGACATTCTTTTGTTTTTTTGATGACTTCTTTCTGTGTTTTAAGGTTATGTTTTGTCTGTTTGTTGTCAAATAAAGGGAATACCCTCATATTCAAAAAGATCTCAAAGCCTCTGGTATTCATTCCTTGCTTACTAGATACCAATACTAGACACATCTCTTGACTGACTGACCCTTGGGTGCTTTACGGTTGCAGTTGTCTGTCCACAAATCTCTCTTTTCATTTATGGAGAGGTGATCTCGTCTGCTGACTTTCTGTCCTCAAGTCAGTCTTTGTCAAGAGCCGTAACAATACATTGTCTGTTGTCTAATTTTTACACCTTCATTACAGCAGCAAAGGAACACCACTTTAGTAATCACCTCATCTGTCTGATATAATAACACCGTCCACATATTAACAGCGCAGTAACTAATGTGATGGGCTGTTGGGTATAAAAGCCTGGCTAAAAACAATGGCAGGACTGCAGGAGTGGGGGGTTGTAAAGAGCCAGCAAGCTCACCTGGGGTCTTCTGCATGAATCCTGCGAGGCAGAGGACTGAGGTTCACAATACTGCCACTGAATCCTACTGTCGTCCTTCACCCCGCTAGATGGTCCATAAGTTTCTTTTATGATGGAGACAGTTGCTGATAGGTTTCAATTTGAATACTTTGTTTCCTCTCTTTCTGATTGCTGTGTTGTTTGGCATTTTTAAAATGGCACAATTTATACAAATATCGTAAACCACGTGTATAAATGGGATGTCCCACTGCGAGGGGTGCCACTGTCAATCACAGGCCTCCTTCTCTACCAGGGCACACGTGCAGGTTACCTCCCACTCATGCAGTTCAGAAAAACAGACGGTGAGACATGTGGTGGCACTAAAACTAGCAGTGGGGATGCAAATAAATTTGCCATTGCAGGACAGAGTCTTTATTTATACAAATCACCCTAGATGTGAAATTCAAACAGGAGAGAAATGCACTGCCCCGAAGACACTACAAGGCACTTAAACACTGTGTAACATGGAGGACTGCTCCTCATTAGAGAGGCTGAGACCATAAACAAAGCAAGAGGACCGAGTACCTCCTGGACAATACGGGGCAGCATAAGCCCAACTTGACAGTGACCCCCATGCTGCCCTTTTGAAGTTAAGGGTAAGAGGACCAGTCAGAGACCAGTTGTTTTTCTTCAGCCTTTTATATGGCAGAAAATGATGCCAGAGTAAAAAGACGGGGTCCTTCTAAGTGAAGTAGCCCTTAGATAAGTCTCCGGAATACCTAAGGGCACTGTGACAAGGCACCCTGGCAACAGTACAGATGCCTCCCTGATCCCAGATGTGCCCAACAGTCAGCACACAGAAGCCATTTTAGCTGCCTCAAGACAGAGGCCTACTGAGTCCAGAGATGAGTTGGGCAGGTGGGTTGGAGGGAGACCAGGATAACGTGTGTGAGAGAGAAAGAGAGAGAAAGACAGGAGCAGGTGAAGGGATGGCTTACTTGTGATAGCAGAGAGGTGGGCAAATGGGCAAGCTGCCCACCTCATAGGACAGGTAGGCCCAGAGGGCCACTAGAGCCTTGGATTATCTAAGCTGTTGTGTTCTCTCTGTACTAATCTCAACCTTGTGTGGCTCATATATAAGACTTATATAAAGTTATTAAATGAATCACATGGTTTGGCCTACTTGACAGTATTCTGTGTAGCGTGACCTTTATTGCTATACTAACAATACGATTTATTTATATAGCACCTCTCCCATTCTCAATAAAAGTAGGGCACTGAAGAACTCCCTGGGTCTTCTTTCAACAACATGTGCATAAACACCACATAAAACATAGTCTTCTCGTACCTTCACACCGGATCAAAAGACAGCTACAGTACAGTGCCAACAACAATGGCATAGGAAGAAAAAAGGTTGCCATATTTTTTTTCTTCATTCTTTAATATTTAATCAAAGCAGTAAAAAGATCAATTTTCCCAGATTCAGCAAACCACCATCTGTAATCCTAAAATAAAGATTCCTTTGGGCATTTCGCTTCTGTTTTCTTCAAACTTCGCTTTGCATAAGGCCTTTCAAGGGTTTGTTTTTTTTTTTAAGCCGCCCTTTTCCTTAACTGTTGTAGTGATGTTAATTCCCGGTGCACTTTTCATGCACACATGATGATTCATGCTGTTTGTTTTAGGGCCTACAGAGCACTGCATCATTATTATGAGGGGCTTTTCTTACCTGCTTTATAGACATGACAGATTGCACACATACACACTTTCTTGAAATTCATTTACAGACTTACATGTATCCCTCCATCCTCTATATTCCATAGTATCTCAGGGCCATTTTGAGTTAATGGATGAGAGAAAGAGACAATGGTCCATCAGTGGGCACACACACACACACAGCCTGTCACAGCCAAATGCGCTGCTGTGGTTTTCCTCTGGAGACGTTTCTTTATTGCACTCTAAAGAGGTGAAATCAGGACACTTTGCAACAAAATGAAAACACACAACACACGGTATGCTATGAATGAGGACCTGTAATACTACCCATCAGCCTTCAGTGCTACCTGTTTATACATTTCTTTATCATATACGACTATTATTATATATAAGACTATTAGAGGAAAACATGAAAGTATAATGCTTGATTTGATTTTATATGATTCACGATTGTGTTGCAAAATAAGCTCAGTCATTTACTGACAAAGTTTACGACAGCAAGGAGCTGTGCCCTTCGAGCCACGCTGGCCTTCTGGCCGTTTCCCACTGTGTGTGTCAGACAGGAAGGGGATTATCTAAAGGATCTGTTCCAGATATTATTAAACATACGCGTTACACTGATGGACCTCTCTAAACGAGTCCAGAATCAGTGTGTGTGTGTGTGTCTGTGCCACGTATGCCCTCGGATGAACTGTATTGTTGGTATGGGCTCCAGCTCCCGCACACTCTGAGACATAACAGAAAACAAAGGGTGGGTAGCTATACTAGTAAACCCTTGTTTAATTTTGCAGTTCAAAGTCATGTAGCTGATTGGCAAATTGAAATTAGCCTGCTATGAGTGAGGGTGGGTATATCTGGGGCATCTAACAATTGGTTCTTGCATGTGAGGAAGCTACAGGGTCCCTGGAACATACGCTTAGCTGCTACCCAAAGGCAGCAGAGGGGAAGTATCAGTGGCATCATGACCAGCTGCCAATGGAAAGTGGTAGATGTCATTTACAGGGGAATCCATTAAAGTGGGCAACAGAACCAAGATAAGCAGGCCACTGCTTTTGTTAAAGCTGGGGAGAAGCCACAGCGCCAGCCTTGGGTATCAAGTGGATTACTGGCAACAATACGACACTGGCAGCTGTAGGCTGACCCAGGTAGACAGTTGATATTGCCCAACACCATCTTGGCAACAACACTTAGGCAAGATTTGGTCCTGACATCTCACCAAGTGGTTTTGCTGGAGCTCACAGTCTGCTGGAGAGACCATTTTGAAGAAGTGCAGAAAAGAAAGTACAAAGAGCTGCTGGCAGAGTGTCCCAGCAAGAGATGGAAGGCCAGGTGTCAGCCGATGGAAATAAGCTGCAGAGACGTCACAGGACAGTCTCTAAATCAAAATGGGAAACTCCCTGGCATATCGGGACTAAAAAGGGAAGAGACATCAAGAACATTTTGGAAGCTGTTGAAATGACTACTAGGTGGCTTTGTATCAGAAAGGCTGAACCTTGGTGTAGCATGCTACTTGGACACAAGTTGGACTTCATTATCCTCTGCTGTGTCGCCCAAGTGAGAGTGTCTGATGGTCAAAGACCTGAAACACCTTGAGACCCAGGATTCATCACTGCAAGGTGTTACAAAATCAAACTTTCCACTAGTCTTTAATGGAAAAGCAGGTTCAGAACATGTTTACCATAGATGGCAACATTTTCACACTTGTGTTTCTGATTATGATTCATGGTTGCCAGTAGCATGATGGCCTCTACCCAAGCCCTTGAAGTGTCCATGCAAAGAACAGTCTGATGAAACAGTCTCCATCAACCACAAGGCATTCTGTTACTGCCTTACTATACCCATCCATACTGAATCCTAATGTCGAGATCCAGAAGCCACACTGAAGAGCCTAAGAACTTTCCACATGCCGTCCTGACCATTTCCCATCACAATGTTTAGCTTCAAAGGTAAATGAAATTGAAGAGTTCTGAAACTCAACCCAGACCCTTGTGTTCAGACAGGTCTAAAGTTTGTGTTTGGAGTGGGCAGGTAGCCTGTCTGTCACCATCGCTCCCACTTTTTAACACTCTGTTCCCTTTTCCCACTCCAGGGTTGGGTTAAACCAAATCCTATTCCACCAGTAACGAACGTGACAGTGTTATTTTACGCCGTGTGCTGAGTGACTGGCTACGATTTCCGTATGTTTATATATTTTTTTCCACCCCAGTATATCAACATTAGCCCACTCCATTCAAGTGTCTCCCAGGCCGCATCAGCATTCAGGTCAGTTTGGTTTTATGTATCTGCCATATGTCACTGGCACATCAGATTTCTTGTTTGCCCTTGCTCTCTCACTGAATGAATTAATATAAAAGCAGTGAAAAATGTCTGTCACAAACATAATATATTATAGAACGTCAGTTTATTAAAAACACCCTGTAAAACAGTGCATCTTCAGCGTGATGCCACTTTAGTGCAAGAACACAAGAAATGTAACAAACAAGAGGAGATCATTCAGTGCATCAAGTTCGTTTTGTTAGCTCACAGCTAAGGTTACCATTCTTGGAAATCCTTTCTGTGGATTGGGTTCACCTGAAGAGCTACACGTGGGCACACTAATGAGAAAAAGAAAAATCTACCCAGAAGCTAACAGATAACGTTCTTAAGAACACAAGAGGCAGGTTAACAGATCTCCTGGACACCAGAGGGAACTTTCTACTCCCAGGTGGAATAACTTGACCTTCTAGTAGGCGTGTGGCAGAGTTGAAGTGCAATACCTAAGAAGTCCGTAAATCTGTTGGGACCTTGCGAGTCCTGTCCATTAGTCCATTAATCACAAGCAGCTATAGTGACAACTGTTGGTGTTCAAAGACAAGGAACGCTTGCACTGCAGTGATCCAGTGACACTGCTGTGGCAAATGAAACATTTCTGTTATCCGGTTCTAGTGGAATATCCTTTTGATATCTGCATACATAATGATGTGCAGCATCGCTGGAAGTGAAAGGAGAGTAGGCAGAGTGGCACTTACTGAACAAAGGCAAAATGCCAAGCAGGTGTAGCAACAAACAGTGATGACTGTGACAGCAATGACAGGTCTGAACTTACTGAAATTAAAAATGCAAAGGCAACAGCGCATAAATCTGAAGGTCCATCTAGGAGTGTACCTGAAGACACCTTCAATATTAGGTTAATTTTTTATAACCCTACAGGTGAACCTCCCCACCTTGTTAGACAATTTAAGGTCATGGTGAAAGGCACCGGCCCTGGCAATGTGGCAAGATGCCAAGGGGGTTGAAAAAGCGCTTTATAATTATCCCTACTGGTAATCCGCACAAAAAACAGGAACACACTTATCACTCATTACGGCAAATTAAGGGGGTTAAAACAGGGGACCTTTGGATAAATCTTAAAGGGGCAACATCAGTACTCACAATAAGGTTCATACATCCAAGGAATGGCCAGTGTAGTGAGAGTTTTAACGTGCCTCTACACATGCCTCTAGGATTTAACACAACATAAACTCAGAACTGTTCAGTTCCTACTCCACTGCACTGGAAAATGCTGGCTGAAACTTGTGCCTGGTCAGCGTAAAGATTTTGACAGTGATGATGTTGTAACTGTTGGGATATCAAAATGCTGGACATAATGAACTGTGGACTCCGAAAACATGGAGGGGAGAATCAGTAGAAGTGCAATAAAGTCTCGCATGCTGGGCTCGATTCTTCTCTAGTCACACAGCTGGCTTCATATTGTCATCACTGCAGGGATTATTCACTTCAGTATTCCTCAAAACTATATACATAAGTGTGTTAACACGTGGTGCCCTTTGATTGTGAAAAACAAATATTTTATAGTTAAGTTCCCTAATATTACAGCAATTGAGCCTAGAAGGTCTGATAAACTGAAGATAGCAGTCAGAGCCATTTCGTGGCATAAGGGAGACAAGCGGGGTATCGTGTTCTAGACGTATGCACTGCGTTTCTAATATACACTGACTACTGTACATATATACAGTAGATACAAAGAGATACAGTGGGATTCAGAAAGTCTTTAGACTCCTTCACTTTCTGCACGCCTTGTGTGTAAAGATTCAATATTAAAATGAAAGCATTGCCATTTTTGCATATCACTCTACACTCAATAAAATATAATGACAAAGTGAAAACGTGTTTTAAGAAAGGTTTGCAATTGTAATAAAAATCAAAAACTGAAATCTCTCATTTATATAAATATTTGGACCCTTCATTCAGTACTTTAGAGAATCCCCTTTCGTGGCAATTACAGCTTAAAGTCTCTACAGGCCTTGCACACCTGGATTTGGGCAGTTTATCCCATTCTACCAGGCAGATCTTCTCAGGCTCCATTGGGTTGGATGGGAAAGCATCTGGAAACTGTCATCTTCATGTCCCCCCAACACATGTTCTGGGGGTTTAAGTGGACTGTGGCTGGGCCACTCAAGGACAGTTGGGAGACTTGACCACAAGCGTTGTCTTGGCAGTAGGATTCTAGTCATTGTCACGCTGAAAGTTAAACCAACACCAGAGTCTTTAGTCATGTGCACTCTGGAGCAGATTTTCTTCTCCGTATTTGGCTCCCCTGTCCCTTCCGCTGAGAAGCACCTCCATGGCATGATGCTGCTACCACCATGGGACACCATAGTGATGGTATAAGCAGTGCCTGGAGGTCTGCCCAAGTAGTTCAATATTTGTCATCAGACCAATCGTATGCCTTTTAATCAGGAGTGCTGTGGAGGTGGTTGTCCTTCCAACATGTCCTCCTATCTCAGCAGAGGATTTCTGAAGTGCTGTTCAAGTGACCATTGGGTTGCTGGTCACCTCCCTGACCAAAGTTACAGTTACTCAGTTTGGCCAGATGGACAACTCTAGGAAGAGTCCTGCTGGTTCCAAACTTTTCATTACTACTTTTGGTTATGTTGCTTGAATTAGTATACTTTATTGAATCCACGATGGTCTCCGTTATAAAAACAAAATAAAAACAAAAGTGTAAATATTTCGGTCTTTGTTATAAATTATATTTTGCATCGGTGGGAATTTCAGCAACATGTAATCGCTTTCCACGTCCTTCAGTAAATATTTTTTAAATTGCCATTTTTGCTAACGGAAGACTGAGGTTATTAGGGATGTTCAATGGTAAAGACAAAACTGTCATAATTGACTGTATTTCAGTTTTTTAGGTCCACTACAAACAGTCATTTTCTGTTTACATAACATGAACAATGTGCATTATTATACTAGTACAAGGGGCTAGTCATTTTCCTGCTCTCACAATTATGGTTTGCCCCCCAAAGACCTGTCCAACCTTTACAGCTTCTCCTCTTACTCCTGCTGGTATACAGAAAAGCGGTGAGAATAGCAGAACACCTACTATTACTACTACTTTAACTATTCCTAAAAGAATTCTGTTACAAATGTCTTTTATTTGGATTTTACAAAGCAAATTGCAAACCTTGTAAATCACCATCACGGTGTACAAAAATCTGCCTGGGCCTACAGACTTCTGAAATGAAATCTATCAATTGCTTGGAGACTGTGTATGGGGGGCTAGCAAACTGAATAAAAACCCTAATAAAGTTAAGTTATTGTGATCATTGACAGAATGGCACTGCACTGGGAGACGACTACACGGAGTCTGAGCATTACTAATGACAAGATATAATGTAATGGTGAAGTATTGCTCTTATCGAAAAAAGAAAAAGAAATAAGGCTGAGGCAGAGCAGCTGGAAATCACAGTAATCTCAACAGCATAAAGCTGTGTTTCCCAAACTCGGGCCTCGGACCCCCTGAGGCTGCAGGCTTTTGTTCCAACCAGCTTCTGTTTTCAGTCGGACTCCTCGCCAGATTAAGTGAGCCGTTATTTCCCAGTTTCTGTGTTTTGGGGTCAGTGAAGAAATTACAAAAGTAAGTGTGTTAATACATTTTAATAAAGATTAAGAAGTAATAAGTAGATATTTTTATACATATTATATATATTTAACTTTTTATGTACATTCATCCTGTCTTTCATTATTGACTAATTAGTGGATCTGATGCTGAAGTAGATGCCTCAATCCATCATTTAGTGTTGTTCACACGGGTGTCTGCTTTTCTTGTTTTAATTGTCACTATTAGGACACAATGAAACTACACAGAAAAAGAGAAAAATAGAAAATACAAAAAAAAAGAGTTAAGATTTAAAGCTATCGCAACAAATAGAAATGTTTCTAAATGTCAAATGTATAATGTAAAAATCATACTGCTGTGCTCTTCTGAATGCAGAATAAGAGAACAGAAAAAAGGCCAGTTAACTAAATGAGATCTATTATTCTCAATTATGATCACTTATTGTGAGTCTGGTCAGAACAAAAACCTGCAGCCACAGGGGGTCCCCAGGACCGAGTTTGGGACGCACTGCCATAAAGGGTCCTCCCGGTTTCCTGATTAGCATTATCATCATCTTCTTCGGTCTTCAAAGCAATGTGTGGATTATGTAGGAGTGCTGGGACACTTGGCTGCCACTGCATTTGAATTTTGTTCTTTTTTACGTTTTGTTATGTTGTTGGGTTGGTTGTGGCGGTGCGGTCTTTACCTTCACACTGGGAGGTTTGCTTTATTAAGGGGTCTTTGTGTCATCAGAAACTGAGTGTGGCCGACTGCATGTTAGGGTAATCCAAGAACACTGAGTACTGCGTTTGTGTGGTCCTCTTTGATACGATTTCTGGACCACGTGGGTCTAAAGAAATGCGACTAATAGTTTGCAGGAAACACTGCATTTGGGTGTCAAAGGGGTTAATTGGTGAAGGTATGACGGAAGATCACTTGTTAACTTGTTTAAAGGGGCGGAAATGGCAGCAGAAATGCACATCTTGTTTTGTGAAGTTCGTGCTGATATCTGGGTGTCTGTATGACGAGTGCGTTACAAGTGGAGGGGAATGCTGCCCTGTCTACTGTGTCTACGCTTCAGCACACAGCTCATGTGAACAGATTATTTATTTATTTGTGCTATAACGTACTTATATCTTACTGTTTTGCTAATAAAGGACTAATCCAGTTCAGTTTCCTTTAGTACTTCATGTTGTGCTTTATATCGTTAAGTAGATCCGATGGTAACTCACGATCCTGATGTCATAAGTGTGACGATGTCAATTGTGTTTTAAGGTCCTGGGCTTGGGGAATGTGATGGTGTTTCACAGGTTTACTACTAGAAAAGTCATCCAAAAACGTCATGAACCAACTCTATTACTCTCCTTAGACTAAACGTGACGCAGCTTGTATCGTGTTGAAGAAGGGGTGCAGTGCGACGCCACTTTCATCACAGCTCTAGCGACCTTCACTCGTGCCTTTCACGTTCACGTCTACCTCTCTGCAGGGGTATGTAAACGGGGGTCTCGGTCTGCCCTGCCCGTTGTTTGGTGCCTTTTTCTAGTCTCCGTTTCCTTTTTTTCGCAGGTGTTTGTGTATAACTTGTTTGGATTTCGACATTGATGTCTCTTTTCATGACTGTTGGTCAGGCTGATACTTTTTTAAATCTGTTTTTACCATTTTGATATTGTCTTGTAGCTCTGTTGCTTATTAATACGCTATTACTATTATTAATATAGATCTTAAGTATGTGTTTGTAAAAAGTGCTTTGGTTTGTGCTGGACTAATTGAGAATCCTATTCCTGTGGCTAGTGATAATATTGTGTGTTTATTTTTACAAAATACTAATATGGTGGAGATGGATTTTGTAAGGATACCAAATGTGCCTTTCGGTCACATTATTGTCCCATGAGGAGCCTTTGTTTTAATTGGTAACAACATTTAGTAGTCCATTCAATGCATTTTGTTTTTTATTGTTACCCGATTGTTGTGAATAGATTCAGTCACTGTAGTTCTGCAGTGTTACACTCTTTGTCTGATGGCGTCTTTCTTCTTGTTGCTGGTCTGTTCAAAAGGACCTGGAAGCAGGGCATGGCACTCATTAGAATGGTGTTTGGTGGAACAAATGTGTTTGGCATGTGGCAGAGACTGTAAAGGTCTTTTGTTTCGGAGTTGGCAGCAGAATAGTTAGGGATGCCAGGACAGTCAGAACATGGCATTTGTTATGTACCTTTCGTTACTCTACTAAGATTAAATCCGAATCACTGATGCAAATGAAAACACAAAACAAAAACTAACTGCCATTCCCTGAAATGCTTTTCATTTAGTTCTTGTTTAGGTGCTCGTCTTTCCTTTACATAGGCAATGTTTAGAAATCAAAAATTAAGAACAAATGGATTTCTAAATTAACAATGAAAACAAATAACGTGGGGACAAGATGAATACACACAGGACTGTATCGGTCTTTAATGTATCATAGAAATATTCTCATATTTTACCCGTATTTTTTGCATCCAGCTGTGAGAATTAATTGTTTTCATTGCTTTTGGTAACTGACAGTTATATGAATTATTTCAAATTCCTTTGTACTATCTGTAACACTGTTCATTTATAATGGGCGCTGCCATTTTTTGTGTTGACCCAGCCTTGCTTATGGGTGTCATTGGCACCTATGCATTGTGATCGACAGGTCAGCCTTCCAGTCGTGTCTCCATCCAAGACTGCAGACATACTAAAGACTTAATGTGTGCTTTCTTTAATATTCCAATTCTCTCATTAAAGGACTTTAAGCCAAGTCTTCTCTGAATTCAACTTCTGGTTTTAACAATCGTTAAATTGCTTCTCCTGGTTTCAGACTTTGCATTTTTCTCCATTATGTCTGGTCTTCTGTCTTCTCCCTTTTCCTGTACCTTTTAGCTTGTAAAGTACAACACACAGACGCAAAGGCAAAGTGCAAAAACTGACCAGTGTGAGAGGTGAGTGGTAATCCACATTTGTGAAGCCTTGCAAGAACCTGCCTAGTGCCTCCATTTGTGAGACCACATCCTGTTAATCTAACCTGTAAGACAATAATAAGAGGAACAATATTCACATTTCCTAGACCTGAAACTGTGCTAAGTCTTTGTTTTCTTTTAACAAATGGTGATCAGACCGTGACGCACTAGTCTTCAGCCATTAAAAAGTGAGGACAATGAAATTATATTAGAAGCATTGTGGACAGAAGGCCCACTGATTGAGTTAAATAAGTAAGTTGTAGAATTTTATCATTGGACATCAAAAGCGTGAGTGGGCACCTATGGATTACTGGTGCTAATGATAACCTACTGTATAGATTTGCCAATTTCCAACCCGCTATATCCTAACTACAGGGTCACGGGGGGTCTGCTGGAGCCAATTTCAGCCAACACAGGGTGCAAGGCAGGAAACATACCCTGGGCAGGGTGCCAGCCCACCACAGGGCATACACACCCACACACCCAGCACACACACTAGGGACAATTTAGAATCGCCAATGAACCTAACCTGCATGTCTCTAGACTTAGGGAGGAAACCCACGCAGACGCAGGGAGAACATGCAAACTCCACGAGTTTGCGAACCCAGGTCTCCTAACTGCGAGGCCGTAGTGCTACCACTCCGCCACCGTGCAGCCCTAATTTGATAGCATTCTGGTTTTTATTAATTACACCTTTTGAAACCTAGAGGGTGCTACCAGAGCATCTTTGCATGTTGACAGTTTTGTTATAATTTTCCTGACATAGCATCTGCTATTCTGGTTGTGACCATGCCGCCCGAGTCGAACTACATCTCCCAGCAGGCTGCAGGATCACTGTAATGTCAGACTGTCTCGGATTGCCGTGCAATGCCTGCTGGGAAGCAGCCTGCTAAGGCATTCAATTCAAAAAGGACGCCGGTTTTTCCTCAGTCGTTTCTACAGCCACAGCAAATCGCCTTCCCTTCACTGTACGTTCTTTGTTCACCGTCTGCTTGTTCGTGGGATTTGTTTGTTAGGAGTCACCACCAGGAGTAACTCTAACTCCACTACATATCTGTGTCGGACATTCATGTTACGGTAGGAGATGGTTATCGTTATTTTCAGAAGGCTGTTCACTTGGTCATTTCACTATGGACATTTTGACTCCATTAATCTCAGTGTGGTGTGTCTCGGTGAGTGGGGGGTCTGACTGGATTAGGCTGGGTGGTGTTCTGGCATCCCCTATGAATATACACTCACCTAAAGGATTATTAGGACCACCATACTAATACGGTGTTTGACCCCCTTTCACCTTCAGAACTGCCTTAATTCTACGTGGCATTGATTCAACAAGGTGCTGAAAGCATTCTTTAGAAATGTTGGCCCATATTGATAGGATAGCATCTTGCAGTCGATGGAGATTTATGGGATGCACATCCAGGGCACGAAGCTCCCGTTCCACCACATCCCAAAGATGCTCTATTGGGTTGAGATCTGGTGACTGTGGGGGCCATTTTAGTACAGTGAACTCATTGTCATGTTCAAGAAACCAATTTGAAATGATTCGAGCTTTGTGACATGGTGCATTATCCTGCTGGAGGTAGCCATCAGAAGATGGGTACATGGTGGTCATGAAGGGATGGACATGGTCAGAAACAATGCTCAGGTAGCCCGTGGCATTTAAACGATGCCCAGTCGGCACTAAGGGGCCTAAAGTGTGCCAAGAAAACATCCCCCACACCATTGCACCACCACCACCAGCCTGCACAGTGGTAACAAGGCATGATGGATCCATGTTCTCATTCTGTTTACGACAAATTCTGACTCTACCATTTGAATGTCTCAACAGAAATCGAGACCCATCAGACCAGGCGACATTTTTCTAGTCTTCAACTGTCCAATTTTGGTGAGCTCGTGCAAATTGTAGCCTCTTTTTCCTATTTGCAGTGGAGATGAGTGGTACTCGGTGGGGTCTTCTGCTGTTGTAGCCCATCCACCTCAAGGTTGTGCGTGTTGTGCCTTCACAAATGCTTTGCTGCATACCTCGGTTGTAACGAGTGGTTATTTCAGTCAAAGTTGCTCTTCTATCAGCTTGAATCAGTCGGCCCATTCTCCTCTGACCTCTAGCATCAACAAGGCATTTTCGCCCACAGAACTGCCGCATACTGGATGTTTTTCCCTTTTCACACCATTCTTTGTAAACCCTAGAAATGGTTGTGCGTGAAAATCCCAGTAACTGAGCAGATTGTGAAATACTCAGACCGGCCCGTCTGGCACCAACAACCATGCCACGCTCCAAATTGCTTAAATCACCTTTCTTTCCCATTCTGACATTCAGTTTGGAGTTCAGGAGATTGTCTTGACCAGGACCACACCCCTAAATGCATTGAAGCAACTGCCATGTGATTGGTTGATTAGATAATTGCATGAATGAGAAATTGAACAGGCGTTCCTAATAATCCTTTAGGTGAGTGTAAATAAAATGCTTTTTTATATCATTATTCTGAGCACGTCAGGGCTGCTAGAAGTTTATTATTTTCATTAAACAGCACAAGGCTATGAATGGCCCCTTCCTGCTCCAACAATACTCTGCACCAGTGCATAAAGCAAGCCTATAAAGAAATGGACGAGCGAGTTTGGTGTGGAGGAACTTGACTGGCCTGCACAGAGCCCTGACCTCGACTTGTCAGACCACCTTTGGGATGGGAGACTGTGAGCGAGCCAGGCCTTCTGTAGTCCAACATCAGTGCCTGACCTCACAAGTGCTCTCCTGGTCAGAAATCCCCATAAACACACTCGCACACCTTGTGGAAAGCCTTCCCAGAAGAGTTGAAGCTGTTCGAGCTGCAAAGGGTGGGCCGACTCCATATGAAAGCCTATGGATTAAGAGATCATGTGTGTGTAAAGGCAGGCATCCCAATGCTTTTGGCAATATGGTGTATAACACTGTATGCTGTACGTCACAGGTCTCAAACAGAGTTTCTGCAGGGTCACAGTGGCTGTAGGGTTTCATTCCTACCAAATGTATTCACAAGAAGCCAGTAACTGACATTAATAAATTCATTTAGATTCATTTATCAATTTGTATCAATCAGTGTTGGTCGGCAACATTTGCCAAAGCATTTTTCACAGCAGGTGTGCCGTGTTTGCTGGTGACCTTGTCAGCCAAATATTTTCCTGGAAGTTTTCTGTGTGGCTGGCTTACATGAACCTTTTTTTTTTCTTTCAATTATCCCATGATGCTTTGCAAGGCCAGTGTGACATTATAAAGCTGAAACAGCCATGCATAGTAGTTTCACGCATGTGTACTATACGTATCTACCTGACATTTTACATGGTCACCTGATCTGTGATGTCACTACCCGATTGGCACTCCAGCCAGATTTGCAAGCTGCCTATGGTTTTTTTGCCGTATTTTCATTTGAGAAGTTCATCAGCTGACGAGAGTATTATGAGTACAGTCACCGAGTGTAATGCTGATCCTTGTGTGCTCATTCACTGTGGTGCATGGCTAATTTCACATTCAAGCTGGATTTATACGCAGTTAGGCATGCTGTGCATCAACAAATCAAAGCAAATCTTAAAGGAGCCCAGCGCCTCCCACTGAGCATGTCAGAAAATGACACGACATCCTGTGAAATAATAATAACAACAGAATTATTACTATTTGCAATGCATTTCTAGCTTCTTGATGGGAGAAAAAAGTGTGAAGCTATTGCACAGATTGGAAAACAAAAAAGATGTGCCAGCCGTGTGGAGGCTGCTGTGCCACGTGGCTAATTGCACATGCTGGCTGAAGTGCGACTTTAAACAAATGCTGCGTGGCGTCGCCAACCAGTGTTCTGAAGACTGGAACTCTTATTTATTACTAGTTTGTGATCATTTGTTGTATCTTACTTATGGTTATTGTTCCTTGTGTGTCACAGTTGTTGGCACTGCTCCCGCACTGGATACATTTTTGGCTACGGTAATCAGTCCAGCGTAGTTAGCAGATGCTTCCCTAATCCTTAGGGACACTTAAAAGTCAATTGTGCCATTAGAGCCACTTAAAACAAGTACAGGTCCTCCTTCCCCATTGACTTTGGAGCATCTCACCGAGTTAGGCAAAGATCCCAAACACTTCCGTGATTTCACCAACCTTGCAGTGCAGTGACCTCCGCACGGAGCTTGTATTGAGTAACTTGACTAATGTATTGTACGGTCATGGGGCAGACACTAACCCAGCAACAAGGGGTGTAAGACCTGGGCATTATGCCAGTTCACTACAGGGCACATACACATTCCCACCTTCACTCATGCTGGGCCACTTTGGAGTTGCTGACTTTATTTGAAATTATTTGGGATATTGAAGAAAAGCTGGAGGTGCTAGAAGAAAACACAGAGAGAATGTGCAAACTACACACAGGCAGGGACCACGCGGGCATTCAGACCAGTGAGGCAGACATGCGACCAACTGTGCCCTTGTGCTGCCCTCTTAATAAATGTGTAGTTTAATTATATGACTTGTATTCGTTCTCCCAAATTCTGAAATTACCAGTTGTGTGGGTTTTATTTCTCTAAGAATATCAGAACCTTGCTAATTATTTTTCTTTTAGTGTACAGCAGTCAATTTAATTTCTTCATGTTTGCTTTGTTTTACATTAGTCGCTTGTTAACAATTACTGTTTTTCTTGCTTAGGTGCCAATTAACAATGACGTGCAAAGAACAGGGTAAGCCAAAGCACAGCTACCAGCGGAGTACAGTTGGCCCCATTAGACTTATCAGAAAGTTGCTCTCTGAATAGCAAAGCAGGAGAAAAGTATGAGCTTGAAGGAGAGAAATCCACTGTCAGGCCGAAAACAGGCCATTGATCTTAGAGCCCAATGTTTGTGTGTAGCGCTCTTCACGGAGTGCAGGCACAGAGTACTCAGTTAAAATACAAGTACAGATTATAATTATAATTAGTAAATACTGAGCTGGCACATTTGTAAATGCAGAGTTGTTAGAACACATCGAGAGCAAGGTAGAAACTGATTAAAAAGCCAACAATATCTGTCCATTTTCTCCATACTGTAAAATATTTAGATGTTGAAATTTTAGAAGTGGCAGAATGATGGCAAGAACAAACTCTGTAATTATGGAATATATTATTGTGGATCAGAAGTTATCTTCCGGTTAATCAACTGATTTGAATGAAAACCTGCACCGACAAAGGCCCTGCTGGAAGCAGGTTTGAAAACGCTGATATATGAAGAGGTGCAATCAGTCCATGTATGAGCAGTAATATCACAGACAGACGGCAGCCGTCCCGGTGACCCCGGCTTTGCTCCTCCATTATCCTCCTAACAGCTGTAAGTAATGCCACTTTCTTATTTACACCGTAACATTTACATTGCAAGCAGCCCACTTAAAGATTTCATTGGTCACTTGGATACAAAGCATTAAATGGGCTACAAGTTCAGGACTCCTTTTTCTGTGAAAATAAAAAATAAAGAAAATTTGGTCTCAGACAAGATATAACTCAGATTATGATGATAATTATCCCTCCATCGTTTTTAAAAGGGAAGGGGACATTGCAGTTGTGAAGACCCCGTCTATCAGGGTCTTTTGGCAGTTTACTCGGCTAAGCAGTGCCTGATGATTTTCTACCTCAATCTCGTCGCTGCTATACCTCCTTCGTCTAGCTGAGGTCACCTTCTTTGAACTGCACGTTCTTCCTGAAGCGTAACGACAAATACCCCACGTTTAACGCTACTACTTGAAACTGAACTTCACACAAGTACATTACATTTACTTATACAGTATGGCTGACCCTTATCGAAGGCGACTTGCGTCCTTTGAGATCCCACTGGTTTCGCTTCTTTTGTTTTTCCAATCGGAGCACAGGCAGGTGAAGTGACTTGTAAAGACCGGCAAAGAGTGGATTATAAAATACGGTGGGGAAAGTTAGCAAGAGCAGGTACTGTAACTGAGCAGCCCTTCTCTGACAAATGTATTTCTTTTAATTTGAATTTCATCAAAGCTTGAAATGCTACCCGTGTAATGGAAAGAAAGCATTTACTGATGGATACAAATGAGGCTCCGTGGAGGTAAAGACACCATGTGCGCATTATTTTCACACTTGTATTAAATATTTTAATTATATGTAAGATTAATAGTTTGCAATGCTACTTCTTCCTGCTTTGTGCTTACAAATGCCTAAGTAAGATTAAAATAATCCTTTTCACCGCGAGAAATGATTGGAAATGATGAAGCCTCTCTCAAAAGATATCTGCGAACATATCCTTCTTTCACCTTAACCCAATTTCCCTAATGGATACGAGACACAAAGGACAACATCTGAGTATTCATCATTGAGAAAAATAAGAATCTAGTTTTATCCTCCTCTGGCATTTCATACTAATAAAAATGTATTACAAAGTTCACTTTTTCCATCTTGTTTTATATTCCATAAAAGTGCTAAAGTAGACAGGATGGTGTGCTAAAGACTACAGAGCGCTAAAGGAATAAAAAAAACAGACTCAGCAAATCCTGAAGTAAGAATAATTACCAGACTTCTGGAGATTGGGAGTAGGCTGGCACTGCCATTTCTGTGCTCACGTGGCCCTTCACACAGATGGCGGCTTTCTTGCCACAGCTACAGAGGATTTAGGAAGTGTTGAGGCCCCTTCACATTTTTCACATTTTTTTTTGTTGCTGCCTTCTACTAAAGTTACTAAAATTCATTTTTTCCACGTCAAAAACAGAATTTACAAATTTAATAAGAACTAGCCGACGCCCGCCATAGCATACGGCAGTGTAAGAATAGGAACAGAAAACGGTGAGAAAGGAATTCAGAAATCAAGAGGAAAGAAATACTTCTTGAAAGACGCAGATTTGAACAGGTGTTTTGCTGGAGACGACAGATAATGAGTCGAAAGATCAAACCCTAGAAAAACCCACGTACAACTGACCGTGGCTGAAGACTGGTTGTTGTAGATTAACGCAAATCTGTGCAAATGTTTGCCCTTGGGACTTGTTGATAGTCACGGAGAAGGCTAGTCTGAGTGGGAATTGTGTGCGTTTAAATTTCAAAGGGAGATTGGTGTCGAAAGGAAGTAGAGAGATTCTGGGAATGAAGATTGTTTCAGAATGTTGGATAGCGATCAGTTTGCACTCAGTAATCTCTTATATATTTCTCATCTGGTTCATCCTTCTTCCTCTTCAAATCCAGTCCCCCCCACACGGCATTTCTCGATTCCTATTCCTCCACTTCCAAACCATTCCCTATGCTGGCTGCGGCCTCCCATACACTCCCATGCTGCTTTTCTCGATTCCTATTCCTCCTTCGGACTACCGCGTTCCCCGCTCCTCTCTCATTACCCCCCGCGGTCAGGCTTGCCATTGGACCTCACTCTTATTCTATGTTAATTAATCTTGACTTATTTTATTTTCTTATTGTGTCTTTTATTTTTCTATTCTTTATTATGTAAAGCACTTTGAGCTACTGTTTGTATGAAAATGTGTTATATAAATAAATGTTGTTGTTGTTGATATAGGGCAGTGACGTGACCAGGTTTGAAGTGGAAGCAGGACAAACCAGAAGAGAAATAAATACAAGAGATAAAAATTGTGTTGGTTTGGACATGTGCAGAGAAGAGATGCTAAATATATTGGGAGAAGGATGGTAAGGATAGAACTGCCAGGGAAGAGGAAGGGAGGAAGGACTAAGAGGAGGTTTATGGATGTGGTGAGAGAGGACATGCAAGTGATGGGGGTGACAAAGCAAGAGGCAGAGGACAGGAAGATATGGAAGAAGATGATCCGCTGTGGCGACCCTAACGGGAGCAGATGAAAGAAGAAGATTAAGACTAAAAACCTGCCCCAAGTATTCAGATCCTTTGCTGTGACTCTTGCATTTTGTCTCAGGTGCCTGCCATTCTATTGGTCATCACTGAGATGTTCACGGTTGCCATCGGGGTCAAAGCCTGTCCGGGTAGCTTTGTGCACCAAGTAGGTTTCTGGTTAACCGCGTTTTCCATCCTTAAATACAATTAAAAAATAATATTTGCTAAAAACCTTTGTAGGCATGTTTAAGGGCCATGGCTGTGCCAGTGCCATTGATGATTCTTTGTAGTGACAACTCATGTAGAACGTAAAGTGTTAAAAATAAACCGTCCAGATTTATTCTGAACTGGCATGTTGTACTGTATATGCCATGTTTGATACGACTTAATGATCATTCTGTTAGAAGCAGCAAGCTGAAGACATGTAATAAGAAAACTAATTCCATTGCATCTGCCTTGTAAAGTACTTTTGAAGTTTTAAAAGGGATTAAGATTTGCTTATGATTTGCGAATTGTTTGAGTTCTAAAGGGCTGAGTCTTTGATCTTTGAAAGGCGTCTACAGATGCCCCTTTTTCTGTAGATCTGAGTGAAAGAATTTGCAGGATAATAAAGAGCTGCTTTTAAGCTGAGAATCAGTCGACCACCACCAGCCCAGTTCCGTCATTCTGTGCAGATCTTTACTTTTGTTTAGCTTATTGGCCATGTCAGCGAGGTCCCGCCGAGGTAAGCAGGACAGAAAATGAGCTGATGGTCACCCCAGGCATCAGGAACTAGGAGTCATCTTCAAGGTGTTAAGAAAATCAGGTAGATCGAGTGAGTGAAAAACAGAACTGACTCACTTAGGGGTCACACACACAGCATCCTACTGAGCCTCAGCTTAACATATTCAGATGTGTCTATGATGTATTAATATTCATCAAAAACATATAAAGTTTTTAGGGTTCACAGATGTACATGGTGTCCGTTGCTAGCTACTTGTTCTTTTTTGTTTTATTTTAACTGTACTATATTTGTGAATGTGAACTGTAAAGCACAATGGGAGTCCTTCCGTCCGGCCATCCATTGTGAAACTTGGTTAGCCCAGTCAGGGTCACAGGAGCCCCAGGCCAACATATAAAATACGCGTCAAAGCGCTAATGGCCCTGTTATCTGTACAATAATGTCACAACTTTGCCATTCCTCATTAAGCATTTTCAAAATTGTAAAGTTTTATAGATGACCTAAAACAGTATCTGAATTATTAACGTTTATTATCAGATGTGACAGGCTTCACCTGAGTGACTTTCATTCAAAGATATCTTTCTTCATACAGTAGTATATAATGATATTTTTATTGAAGACGGCCGCTTCTCAGGCGGGTCCACCAGCTTTCAATACTAATGCTGTACGAGAGAACACAATGTTGCTAATGACTACAATTTTTCAAAATGAAATCCCACTAAACACTAAATGGCTTGTTTTTTAAAAATGTGCCAGGTGGGATCAAAACATATCAGCTCAGTTGATCTGAAGGAGTGAAACTGGATCTCGTCTTTAAATGCTCCATGAATCACATCTGCTTAGGAATATCCTCAGCAATCACTAAATGACCGAACGACGCATTACTCCAGGGCAACAATAATTAAATACTGAATGATCGTCTTACATCATATTGACATGAATATGAAGTATGTTTGGTTGATGATAAAAGAGTACTTGAATCTGTAGAGGCCACTCCTGTACACTCTGTGTGTTATTACTGGGCTGGTTGACTTGGCCTAAATCATACAGGGAGCAATAAAACAAGAAACAAACATGCAGGTGCATTTTACACTCGTCTGATGGCAGCAATACATCAAGTCCCAGCATCCCCTGCTCGCTCGCTCGTTCACTCTGCCACATTATCCATCACTCGAAGGCTGGATGAACACATCTTTTGACTTGGAGACCATCCTTGTATAATGACAGTTTCATATACAGTACAGCGCTCGGTTTGCATGTGAACATTACAATGAGCATATATGAAGGCTCATTGACGTGGCACATCATAAGACGCTGACTTTCACTTCCCCGCCGTGATGATGGGACACATTTGTCTGGCAGAACACAGTAACATTTGACTGGCATGTTTAAAACAGTGAAGCAGGGAGGCAATTCCTCACTGCTGCTGTATTAAATTATAACTCATTCTTGTAATTTCAATACTTATACAATGTGGTCAAAGCATCATTTAAATATGTCTTTATAAAGGCTGGATGATAATAATAATAATAATAAAGGCTGTCTGCTTTGGGCGTGAGGCGAGAATGACGTCAGACATGGAGGCACACACCCCCCATGAGCACCTGGTACTCGCCTTGTACCTGTAGTGGTGCCAACATGATGAATGAAGGGCTGAATATGACCCAACAGTGCAGGACGGACATGCAGCAATACGTGAAGTGCTTTTGTTCATCATGTAGGTCTGCCAAGGGCCACAACAAGAGTGACTGTGTTTTGTGCGCGCTCTGCTTTGCGGTCTGTGCGCTGGCTTCACTCAGTACGTACAAACAGCTAGCTTTTAAAAGACCAACCGAGTCCAATGACTGACCGTCGATTTGCGCGAGTTCTCTTCAGATCC
The DNA here is from genome assembly GCF_016835505.1 of Polypterus senegalus. Taxonomy (NCBI): domain Eukaryota; kingdom Metazoa; phylum Chordata; class Cladistia; order Polypteriformes; family Polypteridae; genus Polypterus; species Polypterus senegalus. Next base: position 85,531,124 of record NC_053169.1, on the reverse strand, counting down.
TCCTGTTGAAACGGTGCAGTCACAGCACATCTTCTGGCTTTTCTGAGGTGCTGCAGGCCAGTAATAGATGGCCAGTGGTTTGAACAGACAGACCAACATGGGATTTTACATACCTGGCTGAATCTTGGAGACATACGACTGAAGTACGTTATGTATAATCAATCGCTCAGAGTAAATCATCCAACTTTTGAATGCTCTTTATTCCCTCTTAACTGCCATTGGGTGATGGGTACCTTTGTTGGTGCCACAGAGGGAACGAGACTTGTACAGAACCCCAGTCATGCCTCCACACTCTGCAATCTGAAGACACCTTAGGACCACAAAAGGAAACCTGGCTGGATTTCCACGTGTTTTGGGGGTTAAAGCTCTTTAAAGCACTCCTCACGTTCCCACTTTGGTGTCCTGCTTTGAAAAGCGACTCAATGAAAAAGCCCATCCAAAAAGTTTGTCTGTTAGAGATAAAACACACCGCTTTGTTGCTGTATTTCAGAAAATTACATTTTTAGTAAAAGCATTTCAAAACAGAACTACGTGGATTAGTGGATGAGATATTTGAAAAGCATACAGCACAAGTGTTCAAGTCGGTAACAAAGCGTATGTCAGACTCTCCATACCCAGCATTCTGAGCAGATACATTAAACAGGCCGTGTTTTTATATACTTAGAACAAAACAGGACTTGTGGGCTGAAGTGTCACTGCAGTAAGAGAAGCTCAGTGAAGTCTCTCCGCTTCCCCGAGGCTGTGCCTGCAAAGTGTGGAGACAGCAAGGCCAGTCGCTACAATCATTCAAACAGGTTTATTGCACACTGAAGCAAAATGGCAGACAGTGTACAGCAGCTGTTTCATTTAAATTGATTCCTTGTGAAAGCAACCAATATCAAGCTGAACTACTAACTGACCTTAGTATCCTGGACATCACAACTTGATGGAAATATCCAAAGAGCAGATATTTCATCCACAGGTTAGGGCCCTGAAAAAGAGTTCTGGGAAATGCAGACACACCACAACTTGGTTTTCTGCTGCCATTTTCTTGTGCAGCTATACAATCAGCGTCATCGGAGGTACGATTAACACTCAATGAAGTACCAGCTCTACAGGCACCTGGAAAATGTTAATGTGGAGAACAATTAAAGACTAAAGACATAGTATGACGGAGAGGGTCACAGGAATTAGCTGGGTAAAAGAATGAACTATTTATAGCCATTTTTCTTGATGTTTAAATAGTTATTAAGAGAAGGGAGTGCAGATGAGGGGCTCTGGTAAAGCCGCTGTGTGTGTGTGTGCCTGAGGCACGAGGGTGCGGTGAGGGCCGCGTGTCCCATAACAGCCTCACACAGAGGAGGTGAGTAGCGCCAACAAGACATTACAGGAGAAAGAACGTGTTGAGATGGGTGCTGACACGGAGCAAAGCCCGATATACGAGAAAGAAAGAAAGAAAGAAAGAAAGAAAGAAAGAAAAAGAAAAGGTTTAAAAGGTGTTATGGAAACTTACGAGTGCTGGGATGAAACTACACCACATCATTAGTGTCAAATGCTAAACATTTGATTCTGTAAATCACCATCAGGTGAAATAGCAAGAGATTTTAATAGTCATTTCTTTATTTACATGGAAATCCAAGTTATTAAGCAATGCCAAATTGTACTTTCGTACAGAAAATGCCCAAAGGTAATAAAGCCCAAAAGAAATGATATAAAACACAATTAATTGTGTAAAATCAAGATGAACTTTAAATATCTGCAGGCAAAAAAAAAAGCTTTAATGAATAAATGAACAGATATTTTAAATGAAATACAGATTCTCTGCTAAGGTTGTTGACTTCCTGACAATTTTACAAGTAGAATATAAGGTTTGTTCCAAAATGAAGATCATTGGTTTCTTTGTTAATTTCAAAGTGTGGACAGACAGACAGACAGACAGACAGACAGACAGCACTAGTGCAGACGACAGACGCGTTTCGAAGAGGCCCATCATTTTCATTATGGTGTTGGTTACGCCTACAAACCGACAGCAATGGCCTCCCCAGACACAGCGGCTGCAAATCGGTTAGGTTTAGGTTTGTAGAAATTTTAGAGAGAGAGAATAAATGAAAAAGAAAATGGCTTAGCCGTCACAGAATAATAAGTCAGTTATTATAACACACTAGGGTTATACAGATTAAGTAAATAATAAATAATTCTGTATATTTCTTTGCCTTCTTAGTGTTCACCAGAAAAGACACCTCATAAAGAACTTTAGTTAACTTTTTTGTTTTCACGGCATGTCAGAGTTTATGTCTTCCGACTGCGTGACAAACAGCGTGAGGACACTGAGACGCTTCACGTTATGTTCATGCTACATAATGCTGCCATTACTTCAGCTTGCTCTGCAGGGTCCCTTCGACATGATTCATGCGTATGAAGCATTCTGGCACAGTGGATCTCTTAGATACTTCAGGGTGTTTTCATTTTAATTACTGTAATGCTGGCTAGAATGTGTTAAGAAGTGCTGAATAATAAAGGCACCTGACTAAAACGTTTACCTTCTTACCAACAACTTGTGAACATAAAGAATCAGAGTCCTCATTTATTAATTACTAGCTCACTGTGCATTACAGAAAAATACATTTGTACTTTACAGGGCTTGGGCTGTGTTTAGTTAGCAGTTGTGGGATTAATAATAATAATAATAAATCTTCACATTTATATAGTGCTTTTCTCACTATTCCAAGTGCTTTACACAGAGAGTTGCGAGCCACTTCAACCGCCTGGATGATGCAGCGGCAGCCATTTTGCATCAGTACGCTCACCACAGATTAGCTATTAAGTGGTGAAGCGGTGAGAGATAGTTAGCCACTCGGGGACAGCGGGTGATTAGGCTGCAGTGGGCAATTTAACCAGGACATCAGGGTTCACCCTACTCTTTAAGAAGGATGCCAAGGGATTTATGACCACAGAGATTTTTACAGCAGAGCGTCCCCATCACTGTACTGGTGCATTGGGATCCACACATAGACCCCAGGATAAGCACCCCCTGCTGGCCTCGCCAGACCTCTTCCAGCAGAAACTCAGGCTATTCCTAGTCCAAGTACAGTGGAACCTCGGTTCACGAACGTCTTGGTACACGTACAACTCGGTTTACGACCAACAAGTTCGCCAAACTTTTGCCTCGGTTCACGACCACACACTCGGTATACGAACAAGCCAGTTTCCCTTTCGGTTTGTGCGCGCCGATGATTTCCACACGTGCTGCATTGTTCTCAGTCAGACGTGCGTGTGTGCTTTCGCTGTGAACTCTTTGTGCTCTGTTTCATTTCCCTTCCAGTTCGTACGCTCCGATTACTGTATTTAAGCACATGTTGAGCCGCTCCCTGTTCATTGTTCTTAGTCAGACGTGCGTGCTTTATCTGTGATCTCTTTGTGCTCTACGGTATTTTGTGTGCTTTTGCAGTTACCCATGGCTTCTAAGCCAGTGAAGAGTGGTGAGAAGAAAGTTTTGAAGAAAATTTAAATCAAAGTAAAGAAAGAAATTATTGAAAAGTTTGAGCGTGGCGTTCGGGTTACTGATCTTGCTGCCGAGTGCAAGAAGTCAAAATCTACGATTTCGACTATTCTAAAGCAGAAAGAATCTATTAAAGCAGATGATATTGCAAAAGGAGTTACAGCGTTAATCAGGCAGAGACCTCAAGTGCTGGAAGAGGTGGAGAAACTGTTGTTAGTGTGGCTGAACGAGAAGCAACTTGCAGGGGATAGCGTAAGCGAGGCGATGTTATGCGAGAAAGCCAGGAAGATTCATGCCGATTTGCTGCAAAACTATCCTTTTACGAGTGCTGAAAGTGAGGAATTTAAAGCCAGTAGAGGATGGTTTGAAAAGTTTCGCAAAAGAAGTGGCATTTATAGTGTGGTAAGGCATGGAGAAGCTACTAGTTCCGACTCTGAAGCTGCGAAAGATTTTGTGAAAAACTGATCACACTGATCCACCAGCTAAACTGCTAAAAACACCAGAAACCCAAGAAATCACAAGAGAGAAAACACCTGAAGGAAAACATCCCTCCATCGTGGAGCCGGACTCTCCCTCAAAACCGTAACCTCCTCTCCACCCAGTTCCTCCTCACTTCATGCCAGAACTCGACTCATGCAAGGTTAGTTTTCTTGGTGGTTTATGGTTTTTGTATTACGGATTTTTCAAAAGTTAATTTTTCAGTTCGTAGCGTGATTTATTGCAGTGTTACTTTTCTTGGTGGTTTATTAAATTACAGATTTTTCAAATGTTCCTTTTTTTTCCTGTGCTTAAAACTCATTTAAAAAAAGTGTTTACTGTACAGCGATCGGGTTGTAAGGCTATTAGCGTGAACTCCTGCAATGTTAGTTTTCTTAGTGTTATTCAATGTTTTTACATTTAGTTTACTATTACGATGTGCATTCTATGGTGTAATTAACTATATTTATGCTTAAAAATCTTTAAAAAAATATATATTTACATACAGTTCATACGGTCTGGAACGGATTAATTGTATTTACATACAATCCTATGGGGGAAAATGATTCGGTTTACGACCAGAGGTTTGGAACGAATTACGGTCGTGAACCGAGGTTCTACTGTGCTGGTAGGACCTGACTGTGCTTAGCTTCAAGTGGGTTACCTGCTCTGAAGCTCAAGGGTTATGGCTACTTGGATTGACTAAAGGGATGATAAAGTCTGTCCATGTTCTCTCTGTGCTAATGTACAGTACTTGGTTTGCTCTCTGGAATCTCATTCTGTTCACTGAGGCCTAGCAGAGGATCTTGGGGTAGAGAAAAGACTCGGCATTGTCTCATTGTGTTTGCTTTCCATGATGGACTGGAATTTTGCCTTGCATTCAGTACTCTTAGGAAAGGATCTTGTGTCCTTCATAACTCTGGACAAGGTACCTCCGCTATAAGAATTAATGGAAGTCTTTTTACATACATAGTCAAGTCTTGATGAGCTACTGCAGATCACAGATTAGGTGACAAAATAATAATAATGCACAACTAAACAACAGATTACACTTTGTGCCTAAAGGAGTTTACCGGTGGTTTTCATTCAAACTCCTGAAAAGAGACATTTCTACTGCAAGTCCTTTAACACGGCCTACTGTAGACGCCTCTCCAATATGTACACCCCGTTAAGCCTTTAGTTCTGATATCCTAAATACTGTTCTATTTATCCTCAAGAAACTTGGATCAGTGAAGTGTCTGAGCTGTGAGCACACTGTATTGTCACCATTACGCCAACTACCTTTTATCCACAACTCCACCATGTAGGCCATCAGCAGGGCCTAATTAGGCTCCATATCAATACAAGACCTCCCTATAAAGACGAGAAGACACGGGGCACAGATGTGAGGTCCCCGTCTGGTTTTCCTAGCAGTCCCTCATTAGTCTGAGGAATGCCAACAAGTGGGGATCAGTTCACACCTCAGCCCCTCTCGTTCCCCACTGGTTCTGAACACATAGCTTATTATCAAATGACCACCGACTTTTAGTTTTTTCTTGCCCACCAAGATTTTCTTGTGACAGGCAGACTTGTTCCAGCTCAATGTTTGTTAGGAGCAAACTGACCAGTGCTGTTGTTTTACACTTGGTACTTGTGTTGTACTCTCAGCCTCAGGACCTGCTTCCTTTCCAAATGAATATTTAAAAAAAAACAAACAAGTATACGTTACACAAAAGATATTTAGAAGTGTTTACTATGCTGTGAAATGCTGCAGTGCGTAACTAGCAAATGGAAGTGTCCCGACTGTAACCTCTGGCGTGTTTGTCTAACTGTAACTGAAAATTGTTATATGAGAAAAACAAAAATGGGGAAGTCCCATGAAAAGACGCTGCTCACCAAATGCTGATGTTAACCAAAGTTTGTTCAGACAGTTGCGCTGAGCTTTTGGTGGTCTCCCGTCATTCTTCTCCCCCTCTCTGCTCTCAGCTCAGCTACAGATTTAACAAGTCAGCAATGCCTTCATCCACTCTGGCCATAGACCTTGATGTTGCTCTTTCTTCACCCTACAACTATTAGCAAAATACCAAACTCTTAATTTTTCATCCTTTTTATACAAAACTTCCGTAGAAAGGCTTCAGGTATAGTGGCTATGTCAGTTCAAAGTACAGAGTCGCCTTCATTCAGCTACCATGCCATCCATCCATTATCCAACCCGCTATATCCTAACTACAGGGTCACGGGGGTCTGCTGGAGCCACTGCAGGGCTCACCCACACACCAGGGACAATTCCAATCCAATTTTATTTATAAAGCACTTTAAAACAACCAGCACAGGACCAAAGTGCTGTACAATAAATAGTTGATAGGTAAACCAACACAACATTCTGGCACATAAATAAGAATAGAATAAAAATGGTATGACACATAAATCAAACAGCCCTACAATAAAACAATATAAAATGGGATAAAATCAGCCAAAAACAACACAAGTAAAATGAGCTAAAACGAACTTCTCACAAGGTGTCAAAGGCCAGGGTGAAGAGATGGGTTTTTAAAACCAGACAGAGAACAGGCCTGGCTAATCTCTAGAGGCAAATCATTCCATAGCTTGGGAGCTGCTTCAGCACAAGCACGGTGGTCTCCTCTAAGTTTACGCTTAGTCCTCGGTACATTCAGGAGCAGCTGACCTGAGAGAGCAAGTGGGTGAATAAGGCTGTAGGAGCTCAGAGAGATAGGGTGGGACAAGGCCATGAAGAGCTTTAAAAGCAAATAAAAGAATTTTAAAATGGATCCTAAAAGAAACGGGCAACCACTGAAGTGTAACTTAAACAGGGGAAATGTGCTCAAATTTCCGAGTGCCAGTTAAAAGACGAGCAGCAGCATTTTGGACCCTCTGGAGATGAGTAATCGATGAGGCACTGACTCCTACATGAAGAGCATTACAGTAGTCCAGCCGAGTAGTAACAAAGGCATGGATTACTGTTTCAAAATGGTGCCGGGAAAGAATTGGCTTTAGCCAACTGCCTCAAGTGGAAAAAGCCTGATTTAATGACCGACTTAATCTGGATATCAAACTTAAGATCAGCATCCACCTTGACCCCAAGATTTGTGACAATTGGCTTATTGTACTGGGCCAAGGAACTTAAATACACTTTAGGGGTCTCAGTGGGGCCACCAAAAACGATCATCTCAGTCTTTTTTTCATTGAATTTTAAGAAATTAAAAGCCATCCAGGCTTTAACATCATCAAGGCACTGAAGTAATGACATTTCTCTTTAGAGGAACATAAATCTGACAGTCATCCGCATAAAAGTGGAACCCAACACCATGTTTTCTAAGTATAAAACCAAGAGGGAGCAAATACAAAGAACAAAGGAGGGGGCCTAAAACTGAGCCTTGTGGGACACCACACAAGAGAGGAGTGGAAGAGGACACATAGTCACCAAGACTGACACAAAAGGACAATTTAGGACCGCCAATATACCTAATCTGCATGTCTTTGGACTGTGGAAGGAAACCCACGCAGACACGGGGAGAACATGAAAACTCCACACAGGGAGGACCAGAAAGCAAACCAGGGTCTCCTTATCTGCGAGGCAGCAGCGCTACCCACTGCGCCACCGTGCTGTCCCAGCTACCATGCCATTTAGTCTTATTCACAGCATGTTTAAAAGATATTTAAAAGGAGATGTCCACAATTAGTTAATATTCACAAATCCATTTCTAAATATGCACATTATGTAGGAGGCCTGTTAGTCTTTGCAGATCACACACCCTGTCCGGTCAGCCACTGTCCTCCAGGTATGTCGGTCATTTCCCAGTCTGCAGGTGGTGCCCGTTCAAGCACTGAATGCGCCGTCCTGAAAAGAATGAACGCTCTGAAGAGCACTTAGGAGTACAAATCAATCAATAATCAATGCGACTGTCTCCACCAGAGAACAAATGTGAGTGGCACTGGACCTGGCCATTAGAACAGGGCAGACAGCAAACCTCATTGACAAGTCTGGTTCAAGAAATGATTCTGTGTGTAGAGGGAGAGATGGCGACATCTAAGCAGCACTCCAGCCAGGCCTGTCAGTTTAGCCAAAGTACTCAGTAATCCGGCTCATTTATGTTCTGTGCACTGGGGGTCATGGTGAGCTCATCCTACAGCTTGGCATGGGTGAGGACTGGCGAGGAAACCATATAATGACAAGAGTGGCACAGAATTAAAAATATTGTAAGTATCACTGATGAGTGGGTCCATCGGGGAAGTGTTAAAGCTTTTCTTTCACACTTGTCCTTCCCCCTAAAGCTCACATTTATATGTCACATAAGATTTTTCTTATACATCAATGAAACTGGACGGGTAAAATGTTGAGGTGAATTCATGAAACTCATATCAAACTCCATCCATTATCCAACCCGCTATATCCCAATTACAGGGTCATGGGGGTCTGCTGAAGCCAATCCCAGCCAGCACAGGGCACAAGGCAGGAAACAAACCCTGGGCACACACACACACACACACCAGGGACAATGTAGGATCGCCAATGTACCTAAGCTGTATGTCTTCGGACTGCAGACACCGGGAGAACATGCAAACTCCACGCAGGGAGCACCCGGGAAGTGAACTCAGGTCTCCTAACTGTGAGGCAGGAGCACTACCCCATATGAAATTCATTTTTCAAATATATGCTAATAAACAAAATGCTTCCCAATAGAATATTACATATTCAAACAAAATAAAAATCAGAAAATCACAACATCGTTTTATTTTAATAATATTCAACTCCTCAGCTAGCTGTGGTGTAAAAGCTACAGGACCCCAGACGTAATAAGCTAAGCGAGGGAAAAACCCTTCATCCAGTGCTTGGCTGTCCAGTGGGGGTGCAGCTGCGAGGTTTGTTATTATGGGGTGTGGGAATTAGGATGGCTGCTGGGAACAATCTCAGAGTTGATTAAAGTGTAATATTATAAACAGACTTAATCTTCTCAGTATCACCTTCTCCATTCCTCCTCTCATATTGCAACGCAGGAACTTGTGCCATGAATGTCAAGCAGTACACGCAGTAAATACAACTGAAAGGTACAACTCGATAATCCAAATAGCAGTAAATACCAATCTATGGCTATGGACAATGACTGAACCCGGTCATTCTAACAGGAGTGTGGTGCTACAGTTGTAGCTGGAATTGCTGGCGCACACACTCAACATGGAGTCTAACGTCGACATGCTGAATACATGCGTAGCTGTTAGAAATTACCTGGAGGTGCAGTAGGTCTGGCAGATCTTAACTGCAAACACTTCATTCCTGGCTGCACTGAAATGTGATGATTGTGAAGCGGCTCTATTAGTCCTAAATGACTGGCATCGTCTTGGAGATGTTCCAGAACGTTTCTACCCTTGAGTCCGATTTCAAATGAGAGCAGTGCTGCTTAGATATCCTGTGACACTGCTGTAGTTGTGTCAAGAGACACGAGTGTCACCTACTGTATGTAAACACACTCGATGTACTGTTGACATCCAGCAAAATGGTTTCTTGGATTATGGGGTCTTCACCATATGCTCGTCCTCTAGTGAGCCTGGATCAGCAGGAAGCGGGAGACCTCACCGTGTCAGTTTGTGTTCCTCAGCCCAGTGTAACCACACCGTCTTGTTTTTCACTGACAGGGCCTAGTGATAGGGTCCAGTGAGCTGTGCATTCTGGGTGGTCTCTTTACTTGGCACTACTGTACTCCTCCGCTAACTGATTGCTCAGAGCCCGAGCTCCATGAGACGTGTCGAGCTCCAGCCGTGCTGTTCATTAGTGGTCTACCTTTGATTATTGGACCACTGCTTGTTTTTGGGTTGTGGCTCATTCTGTACACACAGCTGCTGTTCCTAATACACCTGCCCCAGAGTAGATGGCGAGTCCAAATCATTTACACCTTAAGTCCTGGTCCTTCACTTTCTGAATTGTACAAACACCTGCTCTGCTGGTATCTGCCTGTCTGTTTTTTAAAGTTTTTAAAAGTTTACATTTATGATTCTGTTACTGATGGAAAGCCAGTGGCTTGGGAAGGACCACAGAAGCTAATGATGTGGTACTGAGTTTGAAACTGCAAATAGTCATTGTGAAACTATACATACTTAATCAATGGAGAAGGTGTAATCCACAGTAATAAAAGGATAAGTGACCCTTCAGGGTGTCTGTTGACGTATCTGTCTGACTGCTATGTCTCCGTCATTCCAAAAGATGGCACATCACAAACATTTTAGTAATAAAATGAACTGCATTTTCCATTCCAACAGGTGGCGCATCACAAGCATTAACCCTGCTTTTACAAATCCCATAGCAAACAGCATATAACAGACACGTACTCGGAGGTCTGATTACTTCGATTTTAACCCGGGTAGCACAGCTAGTCCTTTCCATTTCTCTTATTTAATCCTTTGTTGGTTTCTGTTTCTTTTCTTTTGTTCACATAACTAATTAAGTACATTATTGCCATGGTAACTAGCTGCATGTCACCTGGCTTGGTGAAACTCCTGCAAACAAAGAATTAATTGGAATATACCACAAAGAGTATTCCTTCAATTACTTGTAGTTCATGGCTCTCTAATACAATCAATATTAGCTGTCAAAGTTCCTTGGGCTGAAAGGTAAGAAGTCCGCATGTCGACGGCACATGAGAGCAGCACATTGACACAATGGCAGGCTACTTTTCTACTTGCCAGGCCTAATTTTTACTTAGCATAAGAAGACTGCCAAAGGGAATCCCTGAGAATAAACTGTGTATTCCCATCTTAGCCAAAAAGTAAAATCACGCACAAAAACCTGGCAGTGCTTAAGACTCGTGAAGAGGTGACGGCTCAAAAGCTGTCTGCAGGAAGCCTGCCAGGATGACACTTTACGTGAGTTCTGCTGTCCTCAATGAAAAACTCACATGCATTACACGGCTGAAAGGGTTTTTTTTTTTTAATCTTTCAAATCAAGAATTTATAGATGAACAACTAGTAACTGTGGACTTGACAAGCTATGGAAAAGCCATCCAGCGCTTCTGTAGGAGTGGGGAAGTGAAGACCTAGTGGTGGGAAACTCCAGAACATCTCCTCAAACGGGACAACTGCCTCTATAGAGGACAATGGCCAGCATCATCAAGAAGTTCTGAAAAGCCAAGAACATCTGCGACCTAACATGCTTGTCATGTTTCCGTTGCAATTTAAATCCTACATGTTTTCAGTGAGAAAGAATTAAAAAGATGGCGGCTCCTCGGTGCAGAGTGTTAGGCCACTCTTTACAGCCACGATGAGCAGAACCTAAGGAGAGGAGTTAGCGTAGGGCCACCATAAGTTTACTAATCAAGCGATGGGGCGCTTGCTGGCAGTTTTACAAATATGTGATGCATCGGGAAGTAAAGTCACTGGCCTGATGAGTGGACACCGTAACGTACAGGCAGGCGTTCTTCATCAGTAACGGTGGGCACAGTGTGTTCAAACACTCACAGACACAACAGCACGGCAACAATAAAAAAAAAAGTGAACAAGTGCCATGCAAGTAAGAAAGACTACAGAAACTGAGCTGTGACGGGCCACAAGCGAAAGTGACCGCAGTCAAAGACAGAGTCGAGCTGAAAACCGAGAAGTGCTAAATCTGTTGCTGAAGCCAAAATGCTAAACAAGAGGGAGTGCTAATAAGTTCAAAACCGACAGGACAAAGAATAACATGCATGAAAACTTTTAGTTTTTATCCAAATCCGGAATAAGGAGACATCCACTGTTTCAGTATTTTAAATCGCTGCATCAGTGATATCAAATTCTATGACCACCAAAAACGCTTCTCCTGGCTACCAGGGGTTGTGTCTTGATGACGGGATGCCAGAAATGGCGACGGGTGTCATGTTATTACAAAAATGAAATAACTTTAAAATTAAAATGTCCTTTACTAGAAACATACTTATGGCTCGAGTACACCAGAAGGTGACGCTTAGCGGATGCTGGAACAGTTGTCCTTCTTTCTGCCATGTAAACAACTTCTGCAATTGGCTTCAAGCTCAGCAGATGTTGTCGCGCTTCATTTCCTCTCTGCAATGTCAGCTTCTCAAACAGTTCGGCTATGCAGTTTGCTGTAAGAAAGACACAAACTCCAAGAACTTAGCTAGAGTTGACGCCAGCCACGAGTACCAGCAGACTCTGTGTGCAGCTGATGCTGAGGTAGTCCATCCTTCTGTCATGTAACCAGCTTCTTCAATTCACTTAACATCATCTTGCCATGTCACCTTCTTGATCAGTTTGTCACAAGAAAGACACCAACCCCAGGAACTTTGAGGGGGTCGCTGTCAGCCATGTTGTTTTCTTCACCAGTATTAATCATGTTACAAGCTTTTGATTAAGACCAGGATATATATATATATACACATACATATTCACATATATATATACACTATATACACACACACACACACAGTGTATAGGCAGATTCCAGAGGCAATAAATGGCTGAAATACCTAGCTAAAAATGTTATCTGATATCCCAAAACCTAACAACTGTAGGAATTATTAAAAGAATGCATTAATACTATAATAACTTTTTCAAGCTATGACTTGTAATATCTACTCTGCTCGGCTTGTCTCATTGTCCACTGAGTTTGTATTCGCCTATTGTAAATGATCTGCACCACTCAGTTCTTCTTTATTCTCCGTCCAGCCGTTTTCTGACACCACTACATGCTCTTCTGTTTAACGAGATGGCAGAGCCAGTCCACGTAACTCTGGGCTGAAGACGGAGCCAATCCAAATAAGTAATCACTGAACGAATGCACCTCAGATAAGGGAGGCAAAGTGTGGAGAGAATGTAATAAATGGCAAGCATATCTTTCAACTAATTGAGCATTACATATGTCATACTAATTCAGCATTTTAATATATAAAGAGCACTTGACCAATCAGAATGTTAATCCTGATGTTGCTAAATGGATTAAACTAATCATTTACTTGTAGCTTCAATCTAGAATTCTTTTCAATGTACTCATATTCTTATTTCCCTAATGATTCAGCTGCAAGCCATTTAATCAAAACTGAACATTAGGAGGCTGTTTGTCTTCAATTGCTCATCTTGCTGATGGACTAGCTTATCGTTCCTGTGACCGTGGGCAGGAAAAAGGTTTACACAGTAAGTATGGCTCCTCAACTCTTGCAGTTATTATGCATCATCAGGAGTTGCCAGAAGAGGGCACTAAAACTACTAGCAGCTACTTTTAACTTGGCTTGGTTGGATCATTTGTAGTATGAGACATCAGCACATTATTAATTTTGCATTAATTTGTTGCCCTCCAGGAGGCTGAGTATCCAGATTGTTCTGGAAATCTAAGAGCATGACCCTTGGGCCTAAGAATGTGTAATTTATATTTCTTGTGATTAAGTCTAATTCTTTTGATGTTTTGTACTAGACTTCTAATTGTTTATACATATAATAGTAATTTCTTTTACTTAAATTGTGTACTTTAAAAAGAACTTTGTCCCTTGTGTAAAGTTCAATGATGCTCATATCAATCTAGATACAAAAAATACAAATTCTATAAATTACTAATTAAGAGCTGTCAGTAGGCTCACACTGTCTAGTGAGCACCATAAGGACATTGCATCAATCTTTCCAATGTGATTGTGCCTGAAGGATGGTTTCCACAAAATGTACTCCGCATGCTTCATTTACTAAAAGAGAAAGCCCCATTAGCGGTCTTTGATTTTCCGGGTGGCTTATTCTAAAAGGAGACACACACATGTCAATCTCATGTCCTCATCATTACCCTTTGGTTATATCATTACTTATATTTCCTGTTTAAACAGCAGCAATCTGCTTAAAAACATGGGATACAGTCAGGCAAGTGCCATTCGCACCGACTGGGCAGGCCAATTGGTCACATTTATCTTGAGCTGACTGATGAGAAAGAAAGAAAGAAAGAAAGAAAGAAAGAAAGAAAGAAAGAAAGAAAGAAAGAAAGAAAGAAAATCTTTGCCACTGCATTGACTTACCCTGTAACACCAAACAATCGTAATAAAATCTGCCAAAATTAGTATAAGAGGTGCTGCTGTTTCCTCATCTTTGAAGATTTTTTTAACCCCTCGATTATTTTGCACGTGAAGGGTGAGCAGATGGAGAGGTTGCTGTCAGGAGACAAGCTGCTCCCCTCATTCCTCCCTCTGTCTTCAGCAGACAAAGATGTGCAGTGTGCTTTTTGACGCCTCAGTTTCTGCAAATCGACAAATGAGATTTTGGCAAAACTCGCGTCACATTGGTGATTATACAAACTGCCTATTAAAGGAGCTTCAGTGTAGGCATTGTCTCTCCTTACTTTGTAGCCTCACCACTGCCTTTACCATATTAATTTTTAATAGCTTTGCTCACTTCCTTAGCTCCATTCTGCTGTAATTATGTCCTTGAAGGCCACTTATAACAAGACACCATGAGAGCACAACATCACACATTTATTTTGAACAGAAGTCACCAGGGGCCTCATGTATAACGCCGTGCGTAGAACTCGCACTATAACATGGCGTAAGCACAAAAGCCGAAATGTGCTTACGCACAGAAAATTCCAGATGCAGGAATCTGTGCGTACTCCAACTTCCACGTTCTTTTGTACATAAATCCCGATCAGCGTGAAAACTAACGCTCGTGCACGCGTTTTATGTAACGACCCAAATCCTCCCAGAATTACGCCTATTTGAATATGCAAATCAATATAAATCGCCCTTAAGCGCAGCCTTCTGTGAAAAGGCAATGGGAAAAGCACGGGGGAAAATATAAGAATTTCAGCGAATACCAAGTGGAGGCAAAGGAAAAACATACTATTTGTTCAACTAAACCGTGGTATAATCAACAAAAGGAAGTTGATCAAGTGACATAGCGTGTTGGAGAAACTTGAAAGCTCACATTCACAAAATCGCACAGTGCCGGAAATAAAAAGAAGTCACATATCAAAGTCGCCGTGAAAAGAAGAGTTGTAAGCCCACTGTCTGAGTGTCATATGAAAGCTTATTAGGGTACAGAGAAAAAAGGCACAAAAGCACGAAATGTCAACTTTAATCTCGACATTTCCACTTTAATCACGTAGTTTATTTTGTCATTTAGTAGAACATTATAAACTTCATCTTAAAATCGTTTAATTAACCAGTTTCTCAAAATCACATCGTAATTAAAGTAGCACGTTAAATGCTTTGTTTTGTATTTGATTTTCTATGTGCTCTATGTGTGTGAATCACTACTTGCTTCTTAAACCGGCTCTCTTCCTCCAACTGGACACAGAGTCCATTACATTCGTGATATTACAGCTCTCTGAATAACTAAAATACTGAGATGTATACGTGATATCATTTTCATGATGATAGGAGCTAAAGCACATTATTAAACATGTGTTTCATGAGCCTCGTGCTCATGACAAGCATTATCTTTCGTCGAAATTTGTCGCTGCGTTTTTAGCTGTGTTGTTATTTTCTCTTTCTGTTTTATATTCAATATATATTGGTGTGGCCGCCCCAAGAGTCCTTGCTTTTCTTTCCCCAAGTAACCGATCGCCACACAATCAGCTCTGTAATAGAAGTTAAGCCATCTGTAAGCTTAGCGCCGATTCTTCAAAACGTTTAAAGAACATTGAAATATCTTCGTAGTACATGTTTAATTATTCTATCCTTCACGACACTCCCAGTGAAGAATATAGATTATTTAAATGAAGTTAAAGTTTTATGTGTATAATTTAACAAACATATTTTGCTGTATTTCACCTTAAAAATGATATCGTCATCATATGTAAATACGCGCTTTATAAAGTGGCCCAGGTTGTGAGATGATATAACTGTAGTGCAAGTTTACAGTGGGGTGATTGTACTTATAAGTACTAACAGTTCTACAAGGAGCACTTGATTGAGTGCATTTAAAGTTCTTGGGATGAAACTGTTTCTGAACCGCGAGGTCCGTACAGGAAAGGCTTTAAAACATTTTGCAGTGGCTGAGACAGCGTGTGCTTGATACTGTATACCAATAATTCTCTTTCCGATCAGCTGCTGCTGTGATTCCCCACTCAGATACAGTGATATAAAAACTCCGAGTGGTGCAGTGAGAGTAATATGGAAAAAGATGATCCGCTGTGGCAACTCCTAACGGGAGGAGCTGAAAGAAGAAGAAGAAGAAGAAGAAGGTGCAGTGAGAGTAACAACGCTAAAGCAGTTATGGCATTTGGAATACTATGGCTGTTCCCTCTACCATTATATTGTTACGAGTTAATTACAATCAGATGCATTACACTAATAAACAATATGCGGTTAGTTTCGGTGTATTTATAAAGCCGGGTCATGATAATAATGAGTAATCACACAGGAACAGTAGCACTGCTTTGACGCTGGGTGCCGCCAGTTTGCAAAACCGAGCTGAGAACTTGCGTACGACAAGGTATGAGGTACCGTGGAAAAGTGCGTGGCTTTACACCAAGTGTAGGTTTTATACATCGCGATTTGAACGTGGAAAAGTTCTTACGCAACATTTCTGTGCGTACGCACCGTTTATACATGAGGCCCCTGGTGATCTTCAAGTAATTCTTTTTGTTTTCTGTATGCACCTAGAAGTCGACCAACCTGAGAAATTTCACCTTTAGTTTCTGAGCTCAGTGGAAAGAAGTGAACTGAGAGTGACGCCTGTCAAATTAGGGAAGAGGGAGTTCACGCCACACGATTAGCAACACCTCAGTCTTACTGGCTGAAGAAGAAATGACACCCTTAGAAACTGAATGACCCCACAATGCCAAACACACGCAGAACACCCAAGTGTTTGTCTCTAAAATGGAACATAAGGACCTCCTGTTATAAAATAAAAGGGTAGAGAAAATGTGTACTGGGGGATCTTCAAACAGAGGCTCACATCGACACCAAACATAAGGAGCTGTTAATATCTCGTGTGTTCTAAACAGTTTCTTCCTTCACTTCCCATTTATAGTACTGCTGGTTTGTTCAGAGCAAGCTGAACATTTACATTTTGGCCACACATTCTTTTGTTTTCTGTATGGAAAAATACCAACTGATAGTGAGCACATCGGCAATCTAAATTTCATAAATAGCGACAAACATTCATGTAAGGATGTAAAAGTAAAGTTGAGTGTGGGTGGAAGTTGTGAGTATTAAGATGGATGGATGGATGATCTCCTCATTTGTATGTCAATGTCATGTCCATAAGCCACAGTATTTGTCAGCAGCTCAATGGCTCCATATTCAGGTTCTCTTCTCACTTTTCTATGTGTCTTTTCAACCTATCGTTTCTCATTCTTCTTCACTGAAGCTCCTCATCTGTTTAGCTTGATGCTCAGGATATGTCGCTGCTGGAGTTTTTTGCGCGTTCATGGTGTGAAGACATGAGCACAGGTCAGTTTGAGCAGGCATTTCTCGGTTTTTGTCAAGCATGCATTCTATATACACTGTACTTGACGGCTTAGCAGATGTCTCCACTGTTCTTTTCCTTTCTGCCATGTCATCCTCTTGATGCGAACCCCACTAAATTTCCTGAGGTGGCCATTATTACCCAAATATTTTGCTTTACCAGCATGTATCACGTCATAAGCTTTCAATTAAGACCAAGATCCAGGTTCTAGCCCCACGTAGTTTGCAAGTACCGTATATACTCACATATAAATCGGGTCTCGAAACCCAAAAATCAATCATAAAAATCAGACCCCGATGTATATGCCTGTTCAAAAATACAACAGTTAATTATTTATTTTTTATATCTTCTTGCCTTCTCCAATCTCGCACCAGTTTATCAGATGCATCAAATTTTGTTGCAGCAGCGCAGTTAACAATTTCTTTTGCCACTTCAACAATGTTTAATTTAAAACCAGCGTCATATTTTCTTCTGATCGAATGCTCCATCATAGGTAAGGGAAACTCTTACGATAAAAGTGTATGAGGGTGTGAGATACAAAAAACACAAAACAGTGCAAACGTCACACAGAATAGGTCAGTATTACCAGGTGGTCACGTAGGCACCTGGCATCTGGTGACTGTGGGGGCCATTTTAGTACAGCGAACTCATTGTCATGTTCAAGAAACCAATTTGAAATGATTCGAGCTTTGTGACATGGTGCATTATCCTGCTGGAAGTAGCCATCAGAGGATGGGTACATGGTGGCCATGAAGGGATGGACATGGTCAGAAACAATGCTCAGGTAGCCCGTGGCATTTAAACGATGCCCAATTGGCACTAAGGGGCCTAAAGTGTGCCAAGAAAACATCCCCCACACCATTACACCACCACCACCAGCCTGCACAGTGGTAACAAGGCATGATGGATCCATGTTCTCATTCTGTTTACGCCAAATTCTGACTCTACCATTTGAATGTCTCAACAGAAATCGAGACTCATCAGACCAGGCGACATTTTTCCAGTCTTCAACTGTCCAATTTTGGTGAGCTCGTGCAAATTGTAGCCTCTTTTTCCTATTTGTAGTGGAGATGAGTGGTACCCGGTGGGGTCTTCTGCTGTTGTAGCCCATCCGCCTCAAGGTTGTGCGTGTTGTGGCTTCACAAATGCTTTGCTGCATACCTCGGTTGTAACGAGTGGTTATTTCAGTCAAAGTTGCTCTTCTATCAGCTTGAATCAGTCGGCCCATTCTCCTTTGACCTCTAGCATCAACAAGGCATTTTCGCCCACAGGACTGCCGCATACTGGATGTTTTTCCCTTTTCACACCATTCTTTGTAAACCCTAGAAATGGTTGTGCGTGAAAATCCCAGTAACTGAGCAGATTGTGAAATACTCAGACCGGCCTGTCTGGCACCAACAACCATGCCACGCTCCAAATTGCTTAAATCACCATTCTTTCCCATTCTGACATTCAGTTTGGAGTTCAGGAGATTGTCTTGACCAGGACCACACCCCTAAATGCATTGAAGCAACTGCCATGTGATTGGTTGATTAGATAATCGCATTAATGAGAAATTGAACAGGTGTTCCTAATAATCCTTTAGGTGAGTGTATTATATATATATATATATATATATATATATATATATATATATATATATATATATATATATACACACACCCACATTTCACTTGACACAGTTGGCATCTACATGTAAACACAACCCTTTGTAGCATGGCAACAATCTGTCCTGTCTATCATAACACAGCACAACACCACTGAGCACTTTGAAGATAGATGCTCTCTACCTGCTAGAGACGCCACTCTAAACCAGGAGGGCCTATATTATGAAACCTTAGCTAAAATACAGTAATTTCTGAATATTGTTCTACTGAATTACCATTTGAAACTTGAAGTAGATCATTATGTCACTATACTGTGTAAATAGATAAACTAAATTCATTTAAAAAGCCTAGAGCATCCTAAGCTATCAGTGCATAAAATATATTTCAAATATCTAAATATTGTGTGGAAAAAAAACTGCTGCCAAGGTGCTCTAGTGAATGACAGAGTTGGAATGTGGTGAACCAGAACCTGGTTGTCTGCTACAACAAACAAGAAAGACGTCAATGAGACGCTGGTCCTAGTGAGGCCTGGGATCTCAGTCCAACATACCACCGTGTATTCAGGCCATACAGATCTATTGACTGTGGCAACAAGTAGGCTGTCATGTCCATCAAGGGACCTTGGAGGCCATGAGGACCAACAACAAAGGACAAGAGTGGACCATTTGCCAGGCCTTTAAAGTGTTTAACACCATCCACCATTAGCACCCTCACAGGACCACAAGGCAATGCCTGACTTCTCGCTGATGCCTCACTAAGATTGGAATTCTTCTTTTGCTGCATATTGCAATATCTGCTATTGGGCTTTAGTGGACTGAATTCTTGTGGACTGCGGTTGAATCATTTTTAGCTGATAAGTCTCTGGGGGGGACGATGAACCTTCTGTATTTACACCTGATGGTAATGTGTGCCCCAACATAAGGACTACAGTAAATACTTTCATGTCAGGACTACCAGGTGCCATTTTGAAAGAGGACAATAGCGGACCACAAAGGAATGGCATATCGTGACAGTGGATAAATATCATCAGAATCCTCCCCGTATCTCAAAACACATGTGTGGGACATTCTGGAATGCTAACTATGGCCCACGTTACACCTTCCTTAGAGGTCTACCTCTCTGGAAAGGCACTGAATAATGCTTTGCTCCATTACCCGTAGGACACTCTTCAGCTCTTGCCCGACTCCATCCTACAGCACACAGCTTTCTGTATCACCAACAACAAGCTTTTCTCCTGATGCCAACGACTCCAGTGCCTTTGAATAAGTTTTGGAGTCTGTTTCTACGTACAGCCATAGAGTCTCCTGTTTTGTATGCTGCTTCTCTAGAGAAGGGGGCCAAACCGCTGACTGATTGTGGTGCAGTTACCATCCCCACCATGAGGCACTTCAGCAAGTCAGCATGCATAGAATACAACATCAGACTGAGCTCAGTCCTTCTGTCCTTGAGTATCCTTAAATAAACTGATGCTTAAATGTGATCAAATCAGACTCCTTCGAGGCTGTCATGACATCTTTATTTAACTGATGCCAGAAGCGTGGTTGACAAATGGAACAACTCGTTCGCTATGGGCATCGGAAATGGGAATGCCATTCTAATGTACTCGTATCTTATACCCCCCGCATTCATCCTCCTGAAATATAAAAGAAATTTAATGCATGGCAAAATGTGCCCAACTGTGGTCAATAAAATATCTGTGGGATACTGTGTGAAGTATGAATAAAATAAAACTGTTTTATTTATAGGAACTTCTTATGCCTGGCATGTTCCAAGCTTGAAATCTCAAAGTTCATAAATTTTTACTTTAAAAAAAATGATGCACGTTGTTACAGAGCAAAACAGTGGAGAAGTGCAGACTGGGTTCAAATGATGCCCAGGTACTACCTGTGGAGTCTTAGGTTTTCATCATTTTCCCCATTTTCTTCATCCCACAGACGCTTGCCAGCAATGTGGGTGTGTGTGAGTGAGCAAGTGGGCAACTGAGTGTGTGTGTTCACGTGAGTGAGTGTGTACTTGAGAGTGCGTGAGTGAGCAAGCGAGCGAGTGAGTTACCCGTCACTTGACTCGGGCCCCATCTCGAGGTGCCATGTGCACTGGCATTACGCTCTGGCTCTTGTTTTCTCAATCTTGTCAATAAAAATTGACAGTCACAGACTCAAGGAGAAGACAATTATTTAAACTAACAGATTTGGTTGATTAATATAATTTCTGCAGAATTGATGCTTTGCTATAACAGAAAAATATGAACTGCGTAATAATGATTACAGCTTGTGACAAAATTCAAAAGAAAATGGAGCCTGAATATTGAAAATACAGTCGAAAAACGTTTATTTGTTTATGTGTTCACTTGTTAGTCAGACGTTCCACTTTATAATCACACCAGATATACAAAAAAAAAAAAAAATTCTAATGTCAGTTCATTTTTTCATTGCACTACAACAGACAAGACTTGCCTTTCATCTGACATTTTCCCTGAAAATTAGTTATTAAAGATCATTTTTAAAAACAACCTTAATGTTCCTTACTTTGATGTGAAATGTCATTTTCATATTGCTGTACTCCTGTAAAGTGAAGCTCACACCCTCACCTACTCTTAGTAATGGCGACGTTTCTCTTTCTAGTCTTCATTTGTATAATCTTATGATCCCACTCATGTAATGTGCCATGCCCAGTGAGTCACTCCGATAAAAGGTTCGATTTTTTCTTCAGTCGTAGGCATGGATGGGCTTTGTGTGCGTGAGAGCGGACAACCAATGACTGCTCATCTGGAAGCACAATGCATAGAATTCAGCAACAAAGAATAAGAAACGGGGGTGTTTAGGACCTCACAAACACAGGAGAGGTCTCCTGTCTCGTGCTTTATGAACGACAACAGAATGGAACAAACGACCAAAAAAAGGAACTCCCTGTACTTGTTAACCCTTCACATAGTGATGGCTCCATCAGGCAGCACATTACTGGCTGTCACAAAAAGAGACGAGCATGACTGTGCTGGAAGTTCAGCATACGGTCTCCAATTTGATGTCGCCAGTTGTGTATACTGATGTGGTCTGGCAACGGATCTGCAACCACAGTCAGCAAGTCTGACATTCCCCGTGACTAGAAGTCGTGTGATGTGACATCGGCTTAAGCTGCCCACAGCCACTCACTTGCAGCTTTTCCAGGTCTCTCTTCTTTTTACGGCTTCTCTTGCTTTCAGTAGCTCTCTTCTTTAAGCAGTAGCTGCCCCATTTGCCCTTTCTTGCCCAGTTATTCCTGACTGCAAATGTATTTCCAAGATACTGCAATGCCCAATGTAGCATTAAAAATGACAGCAGGCTGCCTGAAAACCAGCGTGTAACACACACATCAAAGATATCAATATGAAGAATTTTATGACCAGTGTCCACTCTGTCAGGTCATCCATCCCACTATATCCTAACTACAGGGTCACGGGGGGTCTGCTGGAGCCAATCCCAGCCAACACAGGGCACAAGGCAGGAAACAAACCCCGGGTAGGGCGCCAGCCCACTGCAGTCTATCAGATCATTCACTCAAAAATGTTACGCATACAGAAAAGAGTAAAATAAATCCTAGAGGGAACTCACAATCCCAAGTGTAAAAAGTATGAACACTAGCAAGTGTATTTCATTTAATATTTGTAAAAACAAAGATATGTTATTGTACTTTTAAAGCATTCTAGATATACAGTATGAGGCTCTAATGTCCTTGATTAGGTGGTTTAGTGTGTGTTCGTTTTTTATTCATTATACTTTAAATGAATCTTGAGACCACTCTGCTTCTTTTTTACCCAGCACAAGTAGCATTATTTAGAACAGTAGTCCATTATGTGTAATGGACAAAGGAATTGAAGTCCATAAAGACGTCTGTCTGTACACTTGTAGTAGATCTGCCTTTTTAACAAGACGTGACGACGCAGTGTCCACTGCTGACTGAACACAATTTAGTCAGTAACTGTGTAGAAAGAACCATCCTGGGGTGCCGATCTTACAAAGTTTGACAGCTAAACAAGCTTTAATACCAAAGAGATATCCGACCCTGGATATCCGACTCTGGAAACTATCATCTTGTTGAAAAATTCAGCTACTTGGAAGAAACAAATTCTTGCAGATCTCACTGTCTGGCACTTTTTGTGCCAACTTGAGTTTTACTGGCATTTGACCTGGCACAAAACGACCCACTGGTGTGAAACTCCATCCCTAAGAAGCACATAAACAACTGACACTGCGATATGTAAGATTACGCTTTGTGCTGATCGGCTCTTTCACTAAGTTGGTTGCATCTTTACTTTTACTTGAAGTTTATACAATTCTTGCCCTCAGTTTGGCTTGTTCTGCATTATATTCAAGATGAACAGGCATTGTTGTCATACCCAATTAAAGAAGAGCAATTAAACAGTAACACCCCCCCACCAGCACCACGTGCTCACCGCCTGGGAGTTCATAAAGAAGTCAAGGACAAGACAGGGTCAAGTGTGTTAGTTCTTTCTTATCCAGAATATTGTACACTTTAGCAAAGACGTGACTTGTGCAGGTATTTTCAGGAGCCATTTAATACTGTGAGTGTAATTGCTAATCTTACAATAAATCAGACATTTTCCGTTGAAACAGTGATGGCATAGAATAGAAATTAGCAATAACAGAGTGTGTGTGGGGGTGTAGGTCAAATTGTAATGCTGCTCTGTAACAATATAGACCCCTGTGAACCCTGAAAGAGGAAAACAGACCAATATGGCAGAAGACACGACTTAAATAGTACAGAACCGAGGCAGGACGTCACTACCAGGATGGCACAGGCAAATCTGCAGTTACAGCCACTTTCATCAGTTCAGGGTTGTGGAGGCCCAAGCCTGGGTACAAGTGGGGGAACTAACTTTGGACAGGACATACTCATGCGTACAGCTACACTGGGTATATTGCTGTGGACTCGCACCACAAAGCATGTCAGTGCACTGGGATGAAATGCTGGTGGTCTCCTTACAGCGTGGGGTCCTAGTCTCAGCCGCTCAGATACTACTTCTGAGTGGACTGCCGTAAGCGGAGTACGTCCTGGTGATGTCAGCTCAGCTCTCCCTCTCTCAAACCACCATTTCTGCCCAACACCGTCAACTACACCCCCACAGTGCAAAGCCCACGCTTCTTGCTTGGATTATTGTCATGGACTCGCACCACAGAGCACCTCAATTCGCAGAGTTGCACAGCGGTGAACTGATGATGGTCATCAGTGACCCTACAAGATGTGGACTCCAACAGCCCTCAGAAGGAGGCCCTTTTATCATTCTGAGGAACATCGATATCTCCTTGTTCAAGATAATAGGAAGTTGAAGGTCTCCTGGTGGCATCAGCTGAGTGCTTCCTCAGACTTGGCAACCACTTCTTTTCTCCTGCATAGTTCTGCCCTACCACACTGCAAAGACTGTCGACTTCGCCAAGTGTTTTGTTGTGAACTCTCACACACACACCGACCAGAAGCCATCGGAGTCTGCAGATTTGTACTGTGGTTAACTGCCAATGATCAGCCACAAACCCGCAATGTCTGGCTCAGAAGGAGTTCTCCTATTAGCTCACGCTGTAAGTAGACCACCTCTGAGCCAGACGTCGTAGATCTGTGGCTGATCACTGACAGTTAAACCACAGTGCGGAGCTGTGAGTCCAAACACTGGGCCCACGTGGAATCGCCAGTTGATCCTGTCATTGGGATGCTAGGATAAACCTCATGGAGGCCCATATAAGGTGACCAGCCCTGGAATCAAACCTAGACTTCTGGGGCTGTGAGGCAGCTGCACTAACTACCATGGCACCCTAAAATATATTTGAACAAAATAAAGAAGGAAATGCATTCATTAGACAGCAAAACTAGTGAATGTGCTTAAAAATGTTACTTATTACAGAGGAGGAGGGCGACTACTGATAAATCAGAACAGAAATAATGCAAACTGTTCAAAGGTCTAAATGTAAGTGGGATTTGTGACAAAATGACAGGCAGCTACACATACTTCATCTCTAATGCATTGTTTTCACATTTCTCCATTGTTTGAATGTTCTTCCAAGTACTTTGGTTTCCTCCCACATTCCTGTATTAGGTAAAGTGACTTTCTTGGGGTCACACAAAGAGTCAACTGGTGGACTGGTTCCAGTCTTGTTCCCACTACTTCAGCTCCCTGTGATCATGTGCTGGACTAAGCTGGTGAAGGAGATGACTTGATGGCCAGATGTTATGTAGGCACGCAGCTTAGGTGAACTGGTGATGCTAAAATGGCCCTAGTGTGTCGTGTGTTGGTGTGTTTAACCTGCGATGGACCAGCACCCTGGCCGGGTGTTGCTCCTGCCTTGTGCCCTGTGCTTGCTGGGATTGGTGAATACAGAAAGTGAATGGATGGATGGATGGTTTTCTTACTACAAAAGACTAAGAATCATTAGAAGGTCCTTTGCACTGCATACAGCAGTTACGCACTGTACTGAATATAATGGTGAAGTAACTTTTATACATGTTGGGAAACGCAATGGTCAGTTTATTGGCTCACTACTCCAGGAGTCTATGTTTGAACTATGGTCCAGTCACTCTCACATTCCCCGTGACTAGAAGTCGTGTGATGTGACATCAGCTTAAGCTGCCCACAGCCAATCAACTTCCAGCTTTTCCAGGTCTCTCTTCTTTTTACGGCTTCTCTTGCTTTCAGTAGCTCTCTTCTTTAAGCAGTAACTGCCCCATTTGCCCTTTCTTGCCCAGTTATTCCTGACTGCAAATGTATTTCCAAGATACTGCAATGCCCAATGTAGCATTAAAAATGACAGCAGGCTGCCTCTAAACCAGCGTGTAACACACACACACACATCAAAGATATCTGTAGCCCCTGTCACAGATTCAACATGAAGAATTTTATGACCAGTGTCCGCTCTATTAGATCATCCATCCATTATCCAACCCTCTATCAGATCATTCACTAAAAAACGTTACGCAGATAGAAAAGAGTAAAATAAATCCTAGAGGGAACTCTCAATCCCAAGTGTAAAAAGTATCAGCACTACTTTATTTAATATCTGTAAAAACAAAGATATGTTTTTGTACTTTGTGACAGATAGGGGCACTGTCGTCCCCTTGAACCCTCAGATCAGACGCCAGATAAAAGTCCAAAGATGAATATTTACTATAATAATAAAGTGGGCACAAAGCACCTGTATTCCACAATACTCCAATATACAATCAATAAATCACTACAATTAATCAATCCTCCACTCCCAGACATGTTGTCCCTCTGCCACCCGACTCGGCTCGTCTGTCTGGGATTTCCCATAGTCCTTTTATAGTCCCTGACCCGGAAGTGTTTCTGATCCTCTCAGTCCATGTGATTCTTATCACTCTTCTTCTTCATCCCAGAAGTACGTCATTTCCTCTGTCCATGTGACTAGGACGTACATCCGGGTTATAGGGCAAATACAAGTCTCTGAGCCTCCCTGCAGCGTCCCCTTGCGTCCCCCATGGTATCCAGCAGGGCTGTGAAGGAAAACTCTGATATCCATGATGCCCTGCTGGAATTCGGGGCACATCCATGCTGCCGGAAGAGCTCCATCTAGCGGTGTGGGGGTATTGGTCGGGATGAACGGCCGGCCATATCTCAACTTTTAAATTATTCTAGATATACTGTATGAGGCTCTAATGTCCTTGATTAGTTAGTGTGTGTTCATTTTTTTATTCAGGCGTCTATTTATTTATTATATTTTAAAAGAGTCTTGAAACCAATCTGCTTCTTTTTTAACCAGTAGAAGTAGCATTATTTATAATTGACAAAGGGATTGAAGTCCATAAAGATGTCTGTCTGTACCCTTTTAATAGATTTGCCTTTTTAAGAAGACATGATGAGGCAGTGTCCAGAGTGTGCAGAGTTTGTATGTTCTCTCTGTGCTTGTGTGGGTTTTTCAGCAGGTGTTCACCTCTCATGTTAGGTTAATAATCACAGGAGAAAGTAGGGTGAAATGACACCTTTTACTGGCTAACTAAATCGATTACAAATGCAAGCTTTCAAGGAAGCTAAGGCCCCTTCATCAGGCAAGGTGTAACAAAGAAACTGAAAAACACTCTCGCTCATATTGGGACAGCAAAGTGATTTTTTTCTTTCATCGAGAAGAAGATATCGCTGTCCAAGTGGGCTCGTTTCTTCCATCGGGTTTTCAGATCCATGTGAATCCAGTACATTGTGGTGTCTGGTATATCCATAGCGGTAGAGTGTTGTACCGTGTTAGCCATAGATTGATACAGGAGAAAGTAGGGTGAAATGACACCTTTATTATTATTAGTGCGTGTGCCCTGAGATGCACTGGCATTCTGTTCAGGTTGTCTGCTGCCGTGCCTTGTGACTGTTTGCCAACCCTGACCCTGAAGAGGATTAATTGGTTAAAAAGATTCATGTGTGGGGGGTGTGATTGCAGAAAAGAATGCAATACAGATATTGACTCAGAGGAGCCTAGAAATGCACCCAGAAGAGAGAGACACATATTATCTGTAACAGAAAAATAATTTGAGAAAGGGTAGGAAAAATAGTCAGTGCAAATAAAAGCATGCTAGAGAGTCAATCGAGAAGAGTCCCAGAACACAAGAGAGAGAAGGGACATCTTCAGTGTCAGCTTAAATAGGATGTAACGCAGCTCCCAGAACGTTTGCAGGGTTTTACTCCAGCCACATTCATCATCACCTTTTTGTTTAAAACTCACTTTGTTCTTCTATTTTTGCCCATTGCCGCATACTAAAATGCTTGTCACGTGCTTGTTAAAGTCGGAGCAAATGGAGTTCTGCTGTCATTGTTGCACACATGTAGGGCTGCCTTTCTATGGCTTGATTACAGTTGCTGCCTGCCTGGTTTCTTTCCAGTAATGGAGCTTATCATGGTGTTGTGCCACTGGCATGTACACCTGGCATGAGCTTGTTGCTGTGTGTTGAATGTTGACTGCTTTTTTTAAAGAGCTGTAATATTGAAACAGGGAAATACATGGAAAGGGGGAAACAAGAGGAGGATGGAATGCAATTTTGTGTTTTAAGCAAATCCTAATTAGTTAGTAATTATTCAATGAATGGCATTGGCCTCTAATTAAAAAACCTGATTGGGATTAAAACAAAAAATAATCAGTCAATTGAAGCATCTAATTTAAACCACACCAAATGATTTTACGTCTACCAAACCTGCAAACAAGGCTGCTCTCTGAGCACATAAACTAGTGTCTGTTCGATAGAAATGTCCCTGTTCTCACAATTAACAATCTCGGCTTTCTCAGCAGCCCTAGATCATTCCACCTTTGCCTACAGCATACAGTATACTATTGGACTTATTTTAGTCTTCATCCATCACACTGCTGTGAGATGAAAAAAAGAAGAAAAAAAAAAACTTAATTGCTCCACTTTTTCAAAACTGACTCAAATAAAAGGAATACAACCGAAAAGACTGCAAGCCTGCACAACTAGTGAAACTGATTTAAATTGTAAGAAAGGTCAGCACTGAAAACCCAAATGGAAAAAAGCAGATAAGCCCGGGACTGGCTCTCTTCACACTGCTCTATTGATGTGTCTTAATATCCCACAACAGACTCGCAGCGCGTAACAATCGCCTGAATCAGAGGTGTTTCGAACAATACACCATCTACAAAGGCCTTTACCTCATGAAATGAAAACACGCTGAGCACACGAAGCATAAAGCCAAGTTCCTGCATCAAGTTACTGGCTACTTTCCACAGAGTCAGGGGTTGGCAGTTTTAGGACAATAACGAAGCAGCAGCCGAACAGAACGATGCTGAAAACACCGCAAACAGGAAAGCCAAAGGAATCTCACTGTAGATGCAGGGAGTGAAAAATTCTGTAAAGACAACAAACATTCAGTTGCACAGGGTACATGTCATGGCGATGTGTGTCCGTGAACCCTGAATGGTACAGCGGGAAAAAGAAAACAACTATCTTTCAATAAAAACATGTCGTCAGGCCTTAAATGCACATTCGGATGTTTTCATCTTTGCTGCAAATCAACACTTACAGTACATTTGTTTTTATTATCTCTACTGTAAGTGACCTAAGGGATGGACTGGCACCCCGACTAGGATGAAGGGCGATTCCTGGCTCAGATGGGAGGCCATAACGCATGGACACTATATATGGACGTGTAACGCAGTCAGTATGGTGCTGGATTATTATCCCAGTTTTATTAAAAGATGGACTGGTGGAGGGTGTCTGTCAAGAGAAGTTCCTTCCCCAGTACGTCAAATGGCAGTGCTCCTCTGGCAAGGCCCCAGTGTGGATACCCATAAGGATTCATGGGATCCATAGTCCTGAGGGACAACCCTGTAGTGCCATCAGGAGGCGCTGCAGGGAGAAGAACAGGGGCTTTGGTGTGACCCAGAAGTGCTTCCACCATTCAGTGCTATGGGGCTAAAAGAAGCCCCTTGACCTCATCCAGGTGAGTTGGGGTTGAGAGGCTGAGGGTAAAGCTTGCCTGGTTGAAGAGCAGAGGACATTTGTTATTGTGAGTACTGGTTTTAGACAAAGAGCCTGAAAGGTACTTAAAAACACACTTCATTTGTACCCTAGACTGTGCTTGTGTACTTGTGTCTGGGGCGCCCCCTTTTGGTCAAACTATCATTGGATGTGTTGATATCCTTACTAGGTTGTGTGTTGTGCTGGACCTCCTAAGTATTATTCCGTCCTTTTCTAGTTCGACTGGTGTCTTTTAACTACTTTATCGGGGATTTCAAGAGCTGTAGATTATGAATCTGTTAAGGTTTAATTTTGCTTTTGTTATTTTTTCTGTTGTTGCCATTATGGCTTTCCCTTAAAGATCGGGTGAGAAGCTCAGTCATCTGGGAGGGCCTCAGAGTAGAACCGCTGCTCCTCCGCATCGAGAAGAGTCAGATGAGGTGGCTTGGGCATCTGATCAGGATGCCTCCCGGACTCCTCCCTGGCAAGGTGTTCCGGGTACGTCCAACCAGGAGGCTGCCCCGGGGAAGACCCAAGACACGCCGGAGGGACTATGTTTCCCGGCTAGCCTGGGAACACCTTGGGATTCTTCTGGAAGAGCTGGAAGAAGTGGCTGAGGAGAGGGAAGTCTGGGCCTCTCTGCTCAAGCTGCTACCCCTGCGACCCGACCTCGGATAAGCAGAAGAGGATGGATGGATGTTGCCATTATATTGTGTAGGTATGGCCGGCTCATTTTGTGCTCTGGCCGTGTCTAGGATCGTGTCTTCAGAGGTCCATATCCTTGGCCAATTACTCACTGGGCTTAAAAGTCACTCTGAAAGGTTGTAGCAGCTCTACATAAAAAGGCACTACATATCCCAGCAATCCAGGCGGTTTAAAGATATTGGACAGTTTGGAGGGTGCAGGGGCTGCTGGGAAGGAGATCAAGTCAGCAGGGCTTTTAAAAACGGGAACTGGCCAAACACCAAGGGATTACAATCACCTGTCAGTCTGTTAATACGCCGTTCACTCATTAGAATTACCCTTTGATTATCTTCGATTACTGTTCCTGTCTGGACGTACAGCCTATTTCATGCCTGCCTGTCCGTGTGAGTTTGTACAGACTAGATACGTCGTCATCAGAGGCAGTGCTCCCAGTCACCTCATCAGAACACCAGTAGGACAAACATCACATTGCTTACAGTGAACCATTCACAGGATTTTTTATTCATCATCCATCATAAACTGCCTCTGCTACACTGGACTAGTCTGGACGCTGTCTACCGTTTGTTGTGTTGTCGCCGCCGGGGGCCTGGGGAGGGTTTGTTACATTCGTGTTTTTATTATATTGCATGTTGTTTTTCCTTCATTTGATTAATATATTCCATTATTATTTATTGATTGATTCATTGGGTTCCTAACTGTGTCTTTGAGAGTGAGTGTGTATGTGCCAAGTCAAGGCTGGGTGTGTTCCTGGAGTGCCCACCATAAAAGAAATAAATCACCATCTTTCTGATGGTATGAATCTTAGTGTCACCGCGACTGCTACAAGGTCACTTCCTTACTCGAGCTGACGGACACCAAAACAAACCTCTTTGCTATTGACTTTTGGGTCTTTAGTTCTTATCCATAATTTTTTTAACCACAGTTTTTGTCTTACATTTTGGATTTTGGTAACAGTGCATTTGAAGATGACCTCTCAGTTGTCAATCCTTTTTCTGGTTTCATCTACGTGTCTTCTCCCCGTAACTATATCAAATGTGGCAGACAGCCAGGGACCTTGCCCCACTGCGATGCCTGGATCAGGGAAGGACCGGGAAGAGAACAATATCTTCCCTGGACACAAGAGGGCAGCCCCTCTGATTTCCATCAAGGATCATGGATGCGGAGCTTGGAAGCTCAACCCTGTGGGGGTCTGTGGCTCAACCAAGGGGCTGCCTGGATGGTTCCTGAGCCCTGGAGGACAGCACGTCTGCCACACCAGGAAATGCTGCCACTCCAGGAACAGTGTACGCCCAGAGTGCTTTCGGGTGCAAGGGCAGCACTTCCGCCACACCAGGAAGTACTGCCAGAAGACCATCATCAAGCACCTGCAGCACATCCGGGGCATGATAAAAGGGGCCGCCTCACTCCCTTCGAAGAGCCGGAGTCGGGAGGAGAAAGATGGAGCTTACGAGGGAGGAGTGGAGGCGGCCGAGGAGAGGAAAAAGGACGGAGTAAGTGTGTGAGTTGGCAGAAAAACTGTACATAATTGTAAATAAACAGTGTGTGTTTTGGACACTGGTGTCATGTCTGTCTGTGGCCGGCCTAGCTTCTACACAAATCTTTTAGTTTTTTTTTTAGCTTTGCTAGCGTAACAGTTTGGCCCTCAGTTCCAGAAGTATTCAGCAAAAAAGGGACTGTGAAGAGGAGGCTTTGCTTTGACTTGGCCATTGTCTCCTCTGTCTGTCAATGATTTACCTCCTCACAGTTGATTTAGATAATTGATGGACGTGGTCTTCTTTTTTTTGCCTTTAAAAGGAATTTTCTTAGTAAACTGAACATGATTGAGTTTAATAGTGTCTTTAAAGAGGCTCTTATTCTAAGTTAAGTAAAAGTAGCACATCTACAGGAAAAACCTTACATTATGGAATTAATCTCAGAAGCCATGGAGAGCTCAAGTCTTCAATCTGACTGACGGATAAAACAAGTCATATGGCAAATTTACATTAGAAATATGCACTTGACCACCAACCAGAAATGCTATATCTTTCAGTGACACAGTGATGGGAAGATCTCTCTCCTACAGCAACGATTACTCGACACCAAATTCACCAACAGAATCTCCATCAGAATTTCAATTTTTTCATCTTTTTCTGTCATTCCAATGAAAAGAGACAAACTGGACATCTGCCTTTTCTTTTACATGGTTCAGCTCCAGCAGCTGGCTGTTTTAACAGAAGCAGGATCAGTTACAGTGTATATACTGTCTATATGTGTGTCTATATATATATATATATATATATATATAAATAAATAAAACTAAGTAGAGATTTGACCAAGATATGACCAAAGGGTATGACAGAAGAAGGAGGATTGTTGCTGAGCTTGATATTTCAGTCAAATGGCGTTTACTTGTAGAACAACCAATAAAGTCATTGGTAACACTTTAGATTAGGTACTGTAAAAATGCATCAATTACTTATGTACTACTACTGTATGTAACAAGACCTTAACAAAGGTGTCTTTGGGTCTTCATAACGCTAACACGGCGTCAGTAAAGTGACTGTTCATCTCTGCAGTGTGACCTTCTAGTCTGAGGTGAGGTGAGGTGGTCTAAGGTGGCTTAACTGAGACTCATTTCTCTTGATATTACATATTTAGTATAAGCACAGTGAATTATTTATATTAACAATTCATTTTGCCATCCTGTCAATATGTTACACACTGCACAGAGATGGATAACCTATCTACTGATGTTTTATGTCATGAAGGCCCAAAGAAGTCTTTATTGAGGTCTTGTCAAGAAGAGTAAATGGAGAATAGATGCATTTTTAAAGTGTTACCAAGTCATTGCGGAGGGTTCACAAACAAAACAACCTGCTCATTAGCGAACAACAGGTTCCTAGCATCACTATTTTATCTTTGCAGAATGCAATAATTCTAGATGATTTAACGGCGCCATTATGATCCAGCCAAGTCTCCATAGCACCATATACACTCCGAATACCATTGTATGGCGATAGAAGCGTGCGATACTGAATAAAGGCTTGAGGAGACTTCTCAAACACGCCATACTAAAGGTTGTTTAAGAAAGTGTCTCGATGCATGCTCAATAATCCAGGTAAGGAAATTCTAGAAAGTTTATTCAGTTCATCTGGACATAGTTCTAGGTCACAATGACCATTGATCACACGGCCCATTGTTAGTCAGTGGTGCTAGTTTCGGTCATTATGCAAAGGTACTGATTATAAGGTTGGAGAAACGTGCAGTCAACTGAGTCACTTGGATGAGTGATGTAACGTATCTCCCTGGAAAAGAACTAAGTCCAGATGAACTGAATCAACTTTCTAGAAGTTGTTTAAGTAAGCAACGCTCAGACAAGCTGCAGTTTTCCCTTGTGTTGAAATCTTTAAGTGATGTAATCTCTAAATTTATATTGATTTGAGCTTTGTCTCTTTTACTTCATTCTTCAGCAATCTCCAAAAACAGACCACTTTTTTTTGGAAGAAACAACTATATTTATCAGCTTGAGGTAAAAAACGTTTTCCATAGACAGCAGCCTGGATAAAAAGCATAATTCTGCAATATAATCATGACCTGTTATCCTACAGTTTGTGTAATTATTGTTAACACCACGTGAGGAGAGACATTTCCATTTGGAATGCGTGCTGTAGTAACGTGAGAAGATCCTAACACCCACCACCACCTTCACAAGATGTCTACATCTCTCACTGAAACTGGCAAGATGAGAAAACTTCTTCAGACTCAAGAAACTGTAACGTAGCTATGCACCCTGGCTTGAAGCATCTGTATCACTAAAGAAGTATACTAAAGTAAGACGTATATAATGCTTTCACACTTTTTGCTATTTGTTTTATTGTGTTTTTTTAATTTTGCTTTATTGCAATAGTAAATATGTATCGTTTGGTTGTGTCGACATATAGCATTCAGAGCAGCAAGACTGGGGAGAGCAGCAGAGTAAAGGGGTGCCTTCAGTAAGAAGTGGCATGCTGAGTGGGCAACTGCTATGGTAAGTGGCAGAGGTGTTGAGTGACGCCATTCATGAAAGCTAGTAAGGCTATTTGATTAAAGCAGCTGTCCAAGTCGAGGTAAACCCATACAATGGGGCACTATATAAACCAGCTGTACCATATAGGTAAAGCCAGACCCACCAGACCCGATAAGGCTGCTATACCCAGTATTCATTTACACATACACACTTGCAAGATAAAACCACCATCTTGTTTTGCAGCGAACTGCAGCTGTGGTTGTATCCAGTCTGCTTTACTGCATGGTGTAGCATTTTGTACCTTCCACATGTAAACACCATATTAGTAGGATGTGTGAATGACCCGTTTCTCTTGGATGTGTGGCAGTTTAAAGTTTTAAAACAAGTTTACTTAAAAGTTAAAACATTACTGAATCAAAGTTTTCTTCTTTTACCAAACCTCTGGGGGTCCAACTGCTTCTGAATTTATCAAACACTTTACCATTACCATTGCAAATAACTATGGGGTTAATTCATAAAGGAGATGTTATATAAACTTGCATAACTCATGTTTGTGAGATACTTTCCAGGCTAAGAAGAAATATTTTTTTGCCAAGTTAGAGAGGCCTTCCATTCTGTTTTTGGCTAACAGATTTCCCAGCAGGGACAGAGTATGGACAGTACAAAGATGAAACTGGCGTAAATCGGGAAGTGCCTAGCACAGGGGTGCCCAATGCGTCGATCGCGATCGACCGGTAGATCGTAAAGGTAGTGCAGGTAGATCGCATTGCATTCAAAAAAAATTTTTTTAAACGTTAGTCTATCATATACTGTATCCTCCCTATGGCATTTGCCACTTGATTGACATACACGGCAGCCAGTCTGAGATCTCCTTTCTTCTAACACACTGGTCATCCTGCACGCACCATCAAACGCACGAGCTACTGCAAAACTCCGGCTGTGATCTAGTTAGCCTTCCAATTTATATCGACTAAAAAAAAAAAATGTTTGGGGAGGGTATGGGCTGGATGTGGAATTGGAAGAGGATTTTTTCTTTCACAATGTCACAATCGAAGTGCGTTTGTCTGATCTCTCAATCTATCATTGCTACTCCAAAGAAGGAAAATGTGGAAAGGCCCTTTCGAACTGTTCATAAAAACTACGAAACTGACTTCCTTCCAAAAAGCGATCTGAGAAAGAGAAAGGAGAGGGAACTAAAATCGCAGTTAATCGGACAGCTGTCATTTTTCATTCGGCTGAATTCAAAAGCTCCTTGAATGCATCATTGGGCTCTACTTATTTATATGTGTCAGCCTTTTCCCACATGACGATTATTAAATCCAAATACTGTAATGACCATAAATGTATTGAATTGTTATTGTGCCATAAAAGGTTTTCAGTTATGCAAGGTACGACAACATACCTTTTAAGTATCCTCAGTATGTATGTATGTGTATGTATATATATATATATATATATATATATATATATATATATATATATATATATATATATATATATACATACATACATATACTTAGCATTTTTAATGTAGGTAGATCATTTCGACCTGGTTAGTTTAAAAGTAGCTCGCAAGCCAACAAAGTGTGGGCACCCCTGGCCTAGCATGTCCAGCGTTGTTTATGTTTCTCTAACAACTGTGGGTGCTTTCTGAAGACCTTTAACAAATTATTACTCCAATCTCAAATCTGACAAAGAAGGCACAGAATACATTTGTACAGAGAAAGGAACCCTAAGAAGCCTTTGGAAAGTTTAAGGTTGTATTTGCCAAAGAACCTGTACTGTAACCCTGACATTTCCTTAGATGCGTCTTGTGTTGGAATCAATGAGTTTTGTCAGACTTTTTTGTTTTAAACATATTCTGGAAAACTGCATCCATCAATAATATCCTGTTTAGTTTGTCAGGGCAGAGTTTAAGGTAATACTTTTGGAGAGCTCCATATTAAAGGTCCACATGCCACTACAGGCTACATCTGCTCTGGACTGTACGGCAGACAGGATGATTAATGAAATGATTTAGACTTGGGACACTCTTTTGCAGGCATAGGTATGCCTGCTTTTTTAGATGATCAGATATTTTGGGTCTCTCTTCAGCTGTGTATCTGTTGGCATGCCAATCATTTCACACAAACATATCTGGTAGGTGTCTCTTCATGTCCTGGTATGTATCACAGCATTCTAACTTTCTTAATCCCTGTGGTTTGAATTTTCCCAGGGCCTACTGAGAAGCCAGCGCTGTCACTCTTGTGAGTCGATGCTTTACCCTTCATCATTTGCATGTTTTAATTTTCTGTTTCGGGTTCTCAACAAGTTTTAGTCTAATTTGGCTCTGTCTGACACAAGTCATGACCCAAATCCGAGTGGTTTACAGTTTTATGATGGTACACACACACTCAATTTAGCATTTTAAATTAATAAAATATGCATGTCGTTTGAATGGTGGAGGAACAACAAGACAACCTATGATGACATGGCTAAATGCTACACAAAGAGCGATTCCAAGTCATCACTAATGGCTATCATGTCAAAATTTATTCCAATTTGTATCACAATTTAAAGTCCAACATGTTATTTCCATTTAAAAGGGCACTACAGAATAAATAAGTCGAGTGGATTGCATTTTTAACCTCCTTTAAATAGTGTTATAATCAAATCAAGGCCACATAGGGGGAAATAAAAACTCATGAAGCGCATACAATGTGCAGGTTTCAAGTCCAAAAGCATTTGATCTTTGGCTGTTTAAAAGACTCACTTTACGTATTTTCAATTCACAGTGAAACTCAAACCTTCCCTAGAGGAATGACCTGAATTAGTGCTAATAAATTGATTTTTGCATCGTCTTATAACCTAATAATCCCCTCCTTAATTACTGGACGGAGTGGAATACATTTACATTACTTCAATTTACGCATGGAAACACTATGGAAAGCACACCTCAAGTGTATCATTTTAACATTTTTAATCTGAAAATTAACTCAGAATGAGCAAGAACCCCATTTAAGCAAAGGCAATCCATTTTGTCAGAAAGGACCCCATCATGTATTGTAATTTCTATCATTTTCATGTGTCATCTGGCTTACAAGAGAATCACTTTGCTTTTAATAGCCAACTCAAAACTGCCTTCCAAATGTTAAAAAGATTGACTTTTAACATTTTCTTTGTGATTTTCACCTAAATTAGAGGGCTATAATTAGGCAAAGAAATGAGGAAATGGGAAAAAAGATTTGACATCTAAAGTTTACTCCATTTAAAGGCAGTAATTATTCTGTTACATTTGCTACTCTGCTTATTAAAGCAAGCTGTGAACAGACGTCTGGACAGCTCTAGACATCCAGCAGAGGGGTATGGGGTGGGGGGACAAAAAGCATGCACTGACCCCCAACACTTCTGAAGAGTTATTAGGGAGATAAAAAATAACAATTAGGAAATACACACAGAACAGTAGCTAGATTTCTGAGACATGAATAATTACAAGAAAGCAGGGATTTAAAGAGTTTTTAAAAAGTGTTTAAAGAGGTCTTTATGTTTCTTTGTAATAATTATCCCTAGATATTTAAACTGTTCTGAAACAATCAATGAGAAGTTACCCACTCAAGCTGGAATTTACTATATCTTTTTCAAAGAATCCCTCTATCTATATACAGTATATATATATATACATACACACACAGTATTTATTTATATAAATGTATATAGTGGTGAGTGGCTCCAGACCATGAGGGGGTGACTGCGGGAATGGAGCTTGGAAGTTCAACCCTATATGGGCTCGTGGTCACCGCCAGGGGTCGCTCCAATGCCTGAGGAGCCCTGGCCCTCAGCGCTTCTGCTACACCCGGAAGTGCTGGGGGGAAGACGACCAGGGACACCTGGAGTGCTTCCGGGTGCACGACCGGTACTTCCACCACACTGGGTAGTGCCGGTGGAAGATTATCGGGAGGCACCTGGAGCACGTCTGGGTAGGGATAAAAGGGGCTGCCTCCCTCCATTCGTTGGCTGGAGTCGGGAGAGGAGAAGGACGGAGCTCAAGAGGAGAGGAGAAGAGATGGCCTGAAGAAAGTGAGGCATTGTGTTGAGGCCTGGACTTTGGGGGAGTTGTGGGGGTCGTGTGTGCACTTTGTAAATAGTAGACATTGTAAATAAACGAGTGGTGGTGTTTATTACAATGTCTGCTTGTCTGTGTCCAGGCCATCTTCCACAATATGTATATTATATATATATATATATATATATATATATACTGTATATATAAAGAGAGAGAGAGAGACCAGTAGAAGCACACTGCACGATAACATGCAGTGAACACACTTGACTTGATCATTCCTAGTTTTCATACTCTCTCTCTGTACGTTTAGCGTTCGTTTGCTCAGAGGTTGCTGAGCAGCTCTTCTTTGCTTCACCCTAGCAGCCCACTTCTCTTCTTTTGTCGGCATCTTTTTGTGTTAAAACTGATTAAGTCAGTGTTTGTGTTGCAATTACTTAGTACATTTTCTTTAATTCAAAGTCTTCAGGCTGCAGTCGAGAATGATTTAAGATATGAAGTAGTAGGGGAAGTGGTTGTAGGAATGAGAACGGCGCCCGTACACATGCGCCACACTACCGCCCTGCCAGTTGCTGCTGAGAGTTGATTCTACAATAAAATAAAATAAAAATAAAAAGAGGAATAACCTTGGAGGTCAATTGTCACCCCGAAAGCGGATAGCAGACATCACGTAGTATATGTATACCAAATTTCAGGTCAATAGGTCAAACGGTTTTCGAGCTACAGGTGATTTAAATCCTGCGCAGACAGGATATACAGTATAGTTACCATCAGGGTGCACACCAGTTCCCCAAACCCGACACAGACAGACACCAGGCATAAGCTCCACTAAAGTGGAAAGGGTTTCCAAGCTGGCCCGTCTTCACATAATGAGAAATGTTCTATTGCTTTCATACAAGTTGTTTGCACTGTTCTGTCACATAGAGAGTTATGACAAGTTCAGGTTCTGTGATATTTTGGTACTGCAGAGAACCGACTCACACCTCTCATTTCAAGTGCTATTTTAATTCTGGACCGGCTTCATCAGACTGATTGGAAAGTGCAGGAGGAGGACTGGAGAAGTATGTGAATATGCAATGGTGAGACAGGGAGCAGAGCACAATTAAAACTATAATATGTGATCAAGACATTGAACTGTGGACTGAATGTGTCCCTGTCACTGCCTAAGAAAATAAGTTTTGACATCCTTGCTAACTCAGCAACAGAAATACTGCACTCTGTACTAACATCTTAATGATGAACCATTATGAATGCTGATGAGTTCAGTTAAGGACTCAAGTGTCTATTAGGCTGTTCCGTATGTGGACACAAGAAGACGGACCTGCGTTATCCAAAACTGAATGACTTTAAACCGGTGGCACAAGCTAAGCAGGTCTGACCTCACCCTACCGCCTACCTGCAGGCCTGGTATTGACAGCAGCAGCTCCCTGTTATCCAAGTTTAAAGTTTTTATGTATGTTGGTTGTTTTAGGGAGCTTCAGTAAAATTAATTTGTCCTTGGGGATAAATAAAGTACAATCTAATGTAATCCAGAAGATGCTCAAGATTGTGACATTCAGAAATCAATCCCTATATTGCTAACGCATTTGCATTCTTTGAACTAGACTCCAAATTAAAACCATTAAATGTAAACATTTTTCTACTACTGTATGCACTGTACAAATCAGAAACTTTGTTAAAAGCAACCTACACAACTTTCCGCCGCTTCACCATTTCCTATTCCTGAGACAGTACTAGCTAGTGTGAATGAAGGATCAGGGAGCACCTCCAAAATATAATTAAATAAATGTCAAGGAATTACTCTTCACTGATCTTTGGGAATGATAGGAAGGGAGTCTTTCAATGCAGATGGCCAAAAAGGAACGGAATTCAGCCATTCCTTAAATCCTTTCTAATTCAGTATGTCTCAAACACGCCACACACAATTCAATTATGGTTTTTTTTTTTTATCGTTCTTTAAAATTGTAGTGTACAATCCACTTGTAAGTGATGTCATCAAGCATGTGCATCGCTAAGTCATGTGTCACAGGAATGCCCTACATTTAAACCATTGTGGGGTAAACGCTTAGCAAATTTCTCAGATGGTTTTGAATTGCAAATCACTTCCGACGCCTGGACGGCACTATTTGAAGTGACACCAGTGTGCCATGAAGAATCTGCTCTAATATCCTACACCACATTACATGTACAAAGACTTATCCTAAGCCACTTTCTATAACTCAATAAATATGTGATGTTCAATATCATCTCAAATTAGAAAAAATCTAATTCCCTTTATGAGGACCCAATCAAATTTTTTTTCAGGACAAGGCAAAAAGTCATTAATAAATTCAACATGGCGGACTTTTTACTCCACTGGCTGTTTCATCCAATACAAAGACCTCTCTTGTAAGAAGCTCTCCATTTGCTCTGTGTGTGTTGGCGAAGGCGGAACGCCAAGTTCTTCTTGGACTGTATATGAAGCATTTCTTACTCTCATCTGTTCAAGTGAGTTGTTTTTTGTTTTATTGTGAAAGTGTCCATAAAAGCACTTTAACCTTTATGTTCTTTTTAATGGTTAACAAGACGAAATGCCCCTATGTTGTTCCTTAGCCTTTATTAACCTTGTTTTTACATGCTCACCCCTGAATACCTAAGCAATGGCAGGAAATCTCGCAGCTGGGACCACAGATCAGAGTCCGCTCCCTTTGTTAGGACTAAACTGAACAAGAGTTATTTGACCAGACCTGCGTTAGAATGTCCAAGCCCCTTCATCCTACACGGCAGAGGTTCGACAGGAGGCCATCTCACATCCCCTAACCCCCTCAGTAAACCACAAGGCAGTTTCAGTGAGGTTATACCACACATTATTTCAGTCTACACTTGGGTTTACTTGCAGACAAACCAGACATTTGCCAACTGTTAGATACAATGGAGGAAAACATACAACGTGAACTAAATCAAAGCCCACACAGCAACCTTCATGTCAGATGGCTGGCTGGCTTTTTTTTTATCCACTGCAGTCTTTATCTTCTCAGGCAGTTTGATACTTTCCACCCTTGCTGACAAGCATCACAAGTACAATTGCTTTGTTATTGTACTTATTGTATGTTCATTTTTCATATATCCACACTTTTAGCTGTGGATACTTTTGACTTTCACTCCACTACATTTCAGAGAAGATATCTCGACTTTGTGCTCCTCTACATTTCTACACGTTGATGTACAGTCACATTAATGGCTCTCTCTTTTTGAACAACTCTTCTCATTGAATCATGGAGATCGATTCAGTGGAGCTCCACAGAAGTGCTAAACTGCATGCGTGATGCTGTCAGCCTCATTAGTTTAGAGCAGCGTTTCTTAAACATGTCTGGCTCGACACATAATTGTGTTAACAAAGCTTGTCAAAGTGTGAATTCTATATCGAGCAATAAACCACCCACCCGCTATCGTACTGTTTGCTGCAGTGCAGTATGGGAAAAAATCCTGCTGATGCATCACAGAGTGTATTCATTTCTGCCTCACTAAATATAATAAGTATTCCCACCTTCCATCTCCCAATTGGTGAAACAATCAAACCGAGAAAACTGACAGAAAAGACGTGTATGAGAAAGGGGGAGAGAGGAGGAAATGACAGGTGTCTTGTGAGGTGTAGGGACCACCAGCGCTAGTTTGAAATGTCAAAATGAAAATATCAGGTATGGCGCAAGGATGTGAATGAGACGCGACTGCAGGTAGTTAAGTTTCCAAATCTGCTCATTTATACAGGGCCGTGGTGGCTGATCGTGTAAGAATTACAGAAACCAAGCAAGAGTCGCATCAGCTGAAATGGACAACTGATATTTCTCAGTGGCCTTATTACTTGTCAGTGAGAGACCACGCTGATCATTACCATGTAGCTGAACACAATACCACGTTAGCTAAAGGGTCCCAAGCACTTACTTCATATCTGCTTACAAGCATGAGCACAAACGTGTTTTTATCTGAGTTTAGAGCTTTGCACAGTCTAATAATTATGGTGTAATATTAGTCATTTCTCATATGTTTACATATTTCCCAATATTCATCAGCTTATCTGCATATATTCCATCAACCTATTCATCTGCTTTCTTCACAGCAAAGGCTTATGCATGTCTATAATTTTGTCATCTGCTTTCCCTATGGCCATCCTGTTCACTTAAAAGTTGCGTCTTATCTAAACACGTCTGTGTTCCTATTTGTCACACAGATTACCTGAATTCCTATATTAAAACATAATGTTTGCTTATTTTAACCCCAATAATAAAGTTTTGTGTCCAATTAAATATAAAAAAATGAAAAAAAAAATTAGGTTGTAAATCATCAGTTCTCTCCTTGACAACATTTTTGGAAACATTAGGGAAATAGGAGACGATGAGCTGGGTGAGGCTGAATGGCCCATTACCATCATTACCTGCATCATCACCAGACTCTGCCTCCACTGCATTGTCCTTAACAAACCTCTGATAAACACCATCATACTGACCACTAGTGACACCCGCAGTGGGTCACATACAGCAGCGGTTCCCAAACTGTGGTCCCGGAAATTTCATTTATCTGTGCAAAACCCTTTATGACAAGCCTGTTGTGAGCAAAAACCAATGAAACTGTTTAAATACAATAATACGTGGATTCCCAAATTTAGTGTGGTGTGAAGTTTCATCATCTGAATAAATAAAACCTATTATTCGAATCAGTATTTAGTTCTTTTAACGTTACCATAATTCCGTTACGCGGAAGTCAACTTCTCCTTCTTCACTGTTTGAGCTTTTGGTCGCTAGATGAAAGCACAACGCCGACACTATTTAGTCTTCGGTAAGTCTGCCTCACAGAAACCGCTCGCGTTTGTCGTTACACGTGCACTGTCGCTGTATCGCATCGTAGTCACTAGTTCTAAGCACAAAGCTGACACCATTTCGTCTTCGGTAACTGCGTCACATACAGGCCAAAGGCAGGATTTAGTTTCG
The DNA here is from genome assembly GCF_016835505.1 of Polypterus senegalus. Taxonomy (NCBI): domain Eukaryota; kingdom Metazoa; phylum Chordata; class Cladistia; order Polypteriformes; family Polypteridae; genus Polypterus; species Polypterus senegalus. The sequence continues at coordinate 85,488,055 of NC_053169.1, read as the reverse complement.
GGGCGGAATTTATCGATTTATGTACAGGCACAAATTTTTTCATTAATTTTATGCATAATTTCTTCCAATTCATTAACTTTTATTCAGATTTCGGGGCGGTTTAGACCTGAACTCCCCTCTTACAGCTCTCCCTCCCTTTCAACAAGGTGCGGGTGGTACGCAACGCCACTCACTTAACCTCAGGTGGTACTTGACATCCAAAAGTTTGGGAACCCCTGACACAGCAAGCTGAACTTTTCCATTTTGGCAACACGTTCTTTTGTTTTCAGCAGTAAAACTACAGCGTCATTGGAGATCACATTGGTGAAGTAACTTTGCTAAGTAGTGCTCCTCAACCAAACAATTGACCTAAGGATGTAAAAGCAATGCTTGGCCATGGCTGGAAGTTTTGGGTATCTGACGATCTTTTGGTTTGTCGGCATGTGTTTCTCTCTTGTTCTTATTCTTGCATTCTCTATCCTGGACTTTGTCTTGTACGTCTATGACCCATCATGTCTGCTTGCTGCTCAACTGCTCCATTTTGAGGATGGCTTTTTGCTTGGCTGTGGGTTTCAGTGTCTTGTCTACTTATTGGGTCACATTCTTTGTCACTTAAATGCCTTCTGCAATTTGCTTGGCCCTCAGCAGATGTTACTGCTCTTCTTTATCCTGCTACTATGGTGGTTAGCAATTTGTTTTGTGATCAGCTTGCTGTAAACACAAAAGCACTGGTCACTTTGCCACCCTTAATGCATGTTTGATAAAAGTTGATTTTAAATGATCAATATATACCTTGAATTCAAAAATAGGTTGTTGTTTTTATAGCCACATCGTTAGAAGGTAATGACAATCTTCTCAATTCTCACCATGCATTTCTCCATATTTGTTGTTCTTGCACTCCCAATTAGGGGACTAGACTAGGGGACTAGATGAGTATATTATTAAGTAAGTACTGTAGCTGCGTATATATTGAACACTAGACTATCACCTCAATAAAATAATAAGAGCTGCAGATCAGAGAAGCTATGCTTTATATACTATTGTAACTTTCAAGGTAAGCAGTTCCTGATTAAAATTGTAGCAAAAATTTAAACAATTCCTGCACTCTTTAAATGTCAGCGGCCTTTCTTTTTAGTTTCTATAAATGGAGTTTCTTTTGCATGCTTTGCCTTTAATTTTCCTTCCTCTTTAAATGTGTAATTGTCTCAGAGTTGTAAACCCAAAACGTGTTTAAATGAATTGCCTTGTCTTAGTTTTGAGCCCACCTTGGAAACTAGCTGCTCTTTGTAGCCATCCTTGCACCTTTAATGGATGCTCTTTACTTAAAGCACAGATCTTTTGCAAGTTTTCGTTCCTTAAGGCAATGTCCTTTCATTTCCTAAAGGATTTTTGTTTTGTAAGAAAGAGCGTTTGTCTAGTAATCCTTTTATTTATTTTCTACTGATTTTCAGCACATATGGATGCTGTACAGTCATGCGGCCCACTAAGGTAGTGGTAGGTAGTGAGACTGCCGACCACTCCAGAGACCAGGGTTCAATTTCATCCTTGGCGACTGCTTGGAGCCTACATTTTCTCTGGGTGTCCACAAGCTAATTTGAGATTAGCAATAAATCAATGGACTCTTTTTAAGCAGCAGTTTAACTGGCGACACTCCTAAAAGTCTGAATCACTGGATGTACTTGGTGCTGCTTAGGCTTTCTTTCTTCAGTCCAATGTGTGGAATATTATTATGCGGCCCAGTGAGGGGCTTAAGGTACAGACAGGAGAGCTTTACACCTGCATTAAGTCTGTCAGGAATAAACCAGAATTAGCCCTCTAAGTGACTTTTACTCCTTAACAGGAACAGCGTCAATGGGTCGGATTGTGGCGAGACAGAGGTCAATGGCGCTGCAGGCCTTGTTTTTAATGCAAACAGTGAGGCTCAGGCTCTGTAGATGTGCATGTCTATGCGGCCCCAGGATGTTTAACACCTGCTGGGGAGACGGGTAGAAAAAGACACCCTGGGCTGATGGGAGTCAAAAGAGACCCAACGTCGCACAATTTTACGGCTGGATTTGATGGAATTTATTCATGGCTGATTTTGCCCCATTAAGCACACTGTTTTTATTGGATTATTTATTTATTTTTATTAAGAAGATGACACTGCGTTGTGTGTATTGAAAAGCACCATTTGTGATAAAAGCACGCCTACACTTTGCACCACACTTTTGCTTGTTTGTGTCCTCATTGCGGTCACAACTATCAATGGCACTGGGTTCAAGAGGTGATGTCAGCTGCAGCCAACCCAGACTATCAAGCAGGTCTAAATTAAAATATTAGAAAAGTTTTGAAAAGACCCAACAAAGCCTGCCATTTCTATCCACCAAATTCCTCCAAAATAACATCAAGTAGAGTTTTGAAGGCCCCTACTTTCTACCACACTACTTATTAATCTTCCAAATGTTTGTGTGAAATTGACCCTTTAACGAGGTTTGAAGTGTGCCCCGTGTTCTCGATGAACTCATCTTAAAGTCACCATCTCGATCCACTGGACTAATTCCCATCATAATTTCAAACATTCAATCATGTCACTTCTTGATCTCCTTTTGCTTAAACTGTAAAGGCTCAGCTCTTTTAACCTTTTCTCGTAATTCACCCCTATAGCCCTGGAATCAGCCTCGTTGCTCTTCTCTTCACACAGTACACAAGATGAGGCCTCACCAACGCATTGTAAAACCTGGCCGCTATATAACTGTGTATCATAACGTTCTTCTTAATGGCTTCTGAACACTTTGACTCCTAAGTCCTTCAAACAGAGAGAGAAATTGGATAAACCTAAATTTTAAGATAATTCCTGCCTTGCTATAGTGCGATTTTGGACTTGCAAAATCAGCTGTTAGAGATATGCATGATCATGTCAAGCTATAAAAGTCACCATAAGTCAAGCACTGAGCAGCCGATCAGCTATGGACTACAGCTCTGAGAAACAAGAGGAGGCAGTGCATGAGGATTACTGGCACATCCACCAAAATGAAATGCAATGCTCCAGGAGCTGCCACAGAAAGGGAGAAGGTGTGTGCAGGAATATCACTGACTGTGTGAACTCATAAAAGAGGTAAATGCTGAAATCAATAGAAATGTTGTGTTGTTCAAAATGTGCCCCTGGTGATTATGTGCAGTGCGGTAAGCACTATATTTCATTTTCCAATATACAGTAAATGCAATCAAAAAGGTGCAAGAGCCATGAAGTCAGTTCTTTTAGTCATTAGATTAGTGCTATGAAGACACTGGATGTTATTCTGCCCGTTTAAGGGCATCGATTGCCACAATAACTCTACTGGATTTCATCAAATCTGGAAAAGATAAGGGCCAAGCCAGTTCTGGAAAGGAGGATTAGAAAGTTACAATACGATACAATTTACTTTGATATAGCCCAAAATCACACAAGAAGTGCCGCAATGGGCTTTAACAGGCCCTGCCTTTTGACAGCCACCCAGCCTTGACTCTCTAAGAAGACAAGGAAAAACTTCCAAGAAAACCTTGTAGGGAAAAAAAGTAAGAAACCTTGGGAAAGGCAATTCAAAGAGAGACCCCTTTCTAGGTAGGTAGGTTAGTGGATGTCAAAAAAAGGAGGTAAATACAACACAACACACAGAACAGAACACAAGTAATCCTCAATACGATACAATAGTGCAATAGAAATATTACAAGTACAGAGCAGAATTCAACAGGAGATGATATCACAGAATCCATCCATCCATCCATACAGGGTCACGGGGGTCTGCTGGAGCCAACACAGGGCGCAAGGCAGGAAACAAATCCCAGGCAGGGCGCCAGCCCACCGTAATATCACAGAATACGATTTCGATTTGGCCAGTTCTCTGCATCTTCAATCTCATGTATCACGCCAGTCTGTCTTTGTCTGTTCCAGAAACACATATTTGATGACACCCATATTTTTTTGGAATGGAAAGAGCCCGATTTTCATGGACAATGACTTACATTAGCTAGATTACAGGTGAATTCATCCACCTTTCTGAAATACATTTACTACACCAAAATTACCAAAATAAAGTATAGGCGTGGAGTACTAAATGTCCGATGTGTCCCGTATTCAGGGTGTGTTTACAGCGTGTTGTGTGCTCCTCTTGTCCTGTCTAAGGCTCCATTCTGTTGTATCACCCATGTATGCACACTCAGGCTCCCACTCCCACAAGTCCAAGTGACAAAATGAAGAAACACATAAGATCCCTGATAAAAACTGTGGATCATAAACCAAAAGAGTTTAACATTGTTTGTAATCTTTGTGAACAAACAAGAAAATGGAAAGCTACAATAATGTAACAACATAATTTACAGTACATACTGTAATGTCTGACAAACTGTGCCTTGTTGGGAGGGCAGTGTCTGATGGACAGGAGTCACTGAAATTGTCCATCTATGACTTGTGTGGACCTGAGAGAAGACTGCAGGGATGATGACGAGACTAAGGGGAGTCGAGTGAGTGAGTGAGTGTGTGTGTGTGTGTGTGTGTGTGTGTGCCAGTCCTTCCATTTGGCATTTCTCTCCTCACAGGATACTACAGTATTTGTGAATGCTCTATCTATGAGGACACAACTGTTAAAAAATACATTTTCTAAAACTTAAAGCGATGTCCTTTAAGTCACCTTTAGAATACTCTCCCTGAAATGCAATATGCTTGTCCCATTGCTGGAAACATTTTTTATACTCCTCTTTTGTTACCGTGTCTTGAGTCTTCTGCGTTTTCTTCCTGGATGGCTTCCACAGTAGCAAACCTTCTTCCCTTCAGTCTCAATTTTAATGTTGGGAACAAAAGGGAAGCTACAGGGAGTCAGATCTGGCAAAGGACGAGGGTTTTGGATGTCGTTGTTTTTGGTCAAAAACTCTTTGGCTAACATTGTGTGCAGTTGCACTGTCATGGAGCAAAATCCAGTTCTGGCTGCACCACTTCTCCAGACGTTTGTTTTCCTGTTGCTTTTACATTGATGCCTCAGCAGTTTGATGTATTGTTGCCGATTAAGAGTTTAGGATAGTGATTTCCGTTCAAGTCCCTAGTAGTAGTAATAATAATAATCATAATAATGTTTTTCCAACATTGACAAATTATTCATTTATTATCATTGTCTCTTGAAAATCTGCTATAGTAGACTGGAGGAAAACAACTGCGTAAGTCACAAGCACAATTGCGCAAAAAAAAAAAACAAACCCCAATATGCACTTTAGAAACTGAACACAACGTGGTGGACGTTGGATTAAGCAGACGTATGATATGCGATAACTACACCCAACTCCTGTGCTGTCGACTGATTCTGGACATTTTTCGGCATCCTTGCACAGTACATAACACTATAGAGATGGCTGTCAATGATAGATAAGGGGATTACTTTTACTGATGCAACTTATTTTATTTTTAAAAATGTTTTCTTCCACTTCTTCTGGTAACAGAAATTGTAACAGAAACACAAATAGTAATCTGATTTTGACTCGTGCTCCTTATAATGAAAAGAGGAATTAAAGTAATTATTACTTATTGTAAGAGCCAAACCCTTTAAGTTAATGTTAATGGTAAATTTTCTTTAGTCTGCTTAACTTGAACTTGAATATACTTGTAGTATACCTTAACATGTATAATGGAAGATTCAGTTTAACCCCCTTTAAATTATAGACAAAATAATGTTAATCTTAACTCTGTGTGACAGCAGAATATCAACGCCCAGATAGACATTAAGGGCATCGAGTTTTCTGACCGTCTGCTGCATAGAAACCTTAAGAAATGTAACCTAGACATTTAAGTAGAATATCATAAGTTTGCCTTTTCTTCTCCATTTTTTGTGTGAAGGGTTTTCTTTGAATTTCACTAAAATCTTTGAAAATGAAGACACTTGGACCGTGGAGTTTGTTTTTTTTTTTTTGCACAGCCAGTCATACTAGTGCCATAATTCCTGTCTGAGAGCTGCATTGGAAATATTTTAAACCATTTGGAAACCTTGGTCAAACGCAGCTACACTTATCATACGTGATGTGAACAAATTGTAAAGCCAAGTTAATATTTAGTAACATAAAAAGTAGAGGAGGAGGAGGAGGAAGCTGATTTTATTTTTTCCACCGCCACTTATTGTGTGACACTTGTAACAGTATGTAGGCAACTCATGAGATTCAGAGCTGAATTTATTCACCTAAATGACTCTTTATACTGTATTCTGGTTCACTGTTCTTGGCCCCCTCTGGTCCTACACACCTCTCTCCACTGCTCTGCTTTTCATGGTGAATCTTTCGCTCAACATTTATCCCTACATATACTTGAAGTTTTCAGATTACAGCAATTAACCCAAACCTGCCAGCTGTCACTCGTACGCGCCCTCCAAGGCGTTTGAGGCTTTGCTCTTTTTCTGCTTTCCAAACAGTTTGTGGTTTAGCTCTTTATCTTTTTCAAATACGGTGTCATTTTTGTGTGCCCAGTTTCCGGTTTTGTATTTTGCCTGTAGTTTTACATGGCCGTGTATCCATCTATCCCGTTATTTAGGCCCATTCCCACACTAGAATTGCCCATTGGATTTCCACTCTATGTTGGATTGATTTTTTTCTGGGTACTCTGCTTTCCTCTCACATGCCAAAGACACACAGCAATGGGTTTACGGAGTGTCCTGCTTTGACCCATCACCACTTCATGTGGGCATGCAGTAAAATGGGTCCTGCAGTGGATGCCCATTCAAGGCTGTTCCAGCCCTGAATAAGATGCTGTTGGCGTTTTACTGCAGCACCCCACGGCTCGATCATGTGTTAAGAAAATGAGTGGATCAATCAGTCAGAAGTCATGTCTTTACAAACTTGCCAGCTGTCTCTAGTTTATTATTAGCAATTGTAGCAGAATCAGTAGATTATTTAATGGTTATGCTTTTCTTTGTTGTCTTTTGTTCACCAAAATGCCAGTAAAGCCAATGGGTTGATATCTATCATACTTGACAAATAAAGGTATTATTTATTTTTTGCAAAGAACGATACAGTATAGCATGTCAATCGAATAAAAGAAAAGCACTATTGAGGCTTCTTTTCAAAGCAGCGTAATGGCAAGCTTTATAAATTGTGTTAGTTCAAAAGGTTTTCAATGCACTTTAAACCACCTGCACGCAAGATGACAAAGATTTCAGAAATAATTCTAAAAAAGTAAATAAAATCAAAAATTTAACAACTGACGCAGTGTAAGAAGTAATACAATGAAAAGGCTTATTTTAAAATAAAACGGGGGTATTTTAGAATGACATGGTATTAGACAAAAAAAAAAAAGAATTGTAATATGCACAATGATGACAAAGGTGACAGAATGCCTCCCTGTCAAATGGAATCTTTCTGATGGTCCCGCACATGACCATGCCATACGTACATTTGTATTTGTTTCTGGAGGCCCTAAGACAATGAATGCAACAGCGAGGCCAATTCAGCACTCATATTGAGATTATGTGTAATTACAACTGCATACATCAGTGCAGCAAAGGGAACATGAAACTGTGTCCCTGAGCAAAATGAACAGATGCAGTGCGCCATTATTAAAGCTAATAGCAGGTAAACATAGATATATTGTATCGATTTAATTATTTTTTTCTTTTAGATTGAAGCATACATATTGCATACACAAAGAGTATAAAAAACAGTATTAAAAAACACATTAGGAGGAAAAGGTACTCCATATTCAGATGACAGCTCTGAATTACATTTAAATACTCGGTGCTCATGTCACAGAGTGTATGATATCTGGAAACGTGCTGGAACACTGAGAGAAACAAAACCAAAAAAGATGGCGCTAACCCACGTGCTGCACATCAGAGACTCAGCTGTTAAATTATCCTGCGTCTCAGTATTAATACCATTTGGGACATTAGGATGGAAAGTAACCCCCAACTGATAAAAGAAAGTCACCTCACTGTTGATGTGTCGTTCTTGTCTGCTCAGGTGGGCAATTGGCATTATGACCTGCCCACGTGACATTAAATGGATGGGAATGGCTTTCTGATAACTTCACCTTCATCTAATCCTGATATTCTGTGTGTTCAATTCATTATCATAACTATTCATGGTGGCTCTAAAATCCGTACTAACCCCTACTCCCTCTTCCGTTTCTTTTCCCGGTTTTCTGTGGTGGCGACCTGCGCCATCACCACCTGATCAAAGCACCGTGATGTCCTACATTGATGGGTTAAAAGCCAGAAGTCTACGTGACCCTCATCATCAAGTCCTTCCGTGAGAACCCTAAATACAAAGAGATATACACTATTTCATTTCTGTTAGGTATAGAATGCCCAGAGGGGACTGGGTGGTCTCGTGGCCTCTGAACCCCTGCAGATTTTATTTTTTTCTCTCCAGCCATCTGGAGTTTTTTTTTTCTGACCATCGGACCTTACTCTTATTCTACGTTAATTAGTGTTGTCTTATTCTAATTCTTACTTTGTCTTTTTTTTCTCTTTTCTTCATCATGTAAAGCACTTTGAGCTACAATATTTGTATGAAAATGTGGTATAGAAATAAATGTTGTTGTTGTTGAAAGATTACAGGGCTGTAATTAGTCTGAGTGAACGTCTGGTCATCCTACCATATTCTCTACAGGATTTCTCCATGAGAAAATATTAAAAGAAAAAGGAAAATTCCATCCAGTGTGATAAACATACAGAAAAAATTAATGACACTGTGAACAGGAGATGAGTAGGATTGTGTTTCATGGAAACCTCCATGTTGAGCACAGCAACACAGCTTAAGAGAAGAGGGAGGAGAGGAGAGGAGAGGCGCATGCTCTAGTCAGCAAAAAAAAGTGATCATGAATTCTCTTTTCAAGCCGTCATGTACAAGCCTGTTCACCAGTGATCACCCAAAGGGTTTGATTTTTGTACAACCAAGAATCAATAGCAAAAGGTCCCTTGTTCGAAATTAAATGTTTTCGGCTCTGTTTGAGACGTGGGGTGCAGTCTTTAATAAAACGGACATCAGTGCTGGACTCGGTTTTACAGGAGACGGCAACAGCAGTGGTATCCAGTAATGTTGTAAAGAGGAGTCAAAAGTGATTCAGTCAAAGTTGATTTAAAATTCTTACAAATCTCGACTTTGAATCAGTAAAAGTGGAACTTCCTGATCACAAAATAGACTTGAATAAATGTCCACCATCAAGAAACAGTGAAAAATAATAATTACTTTTTACTCACTCAAAAATGCCATCCCCAGTCTCTCTCTTTCTACTATCTTTTGAACAAGAACAACAATGTGCTATAAAATAAAATCAAACTTAGTTCTGTTTCATCATGGCTTAGCTCTGGTGCATAATTTGAATTTTTTAGTATTTCTCTAATTGTACACACATGCGACATTACAAACTACTGTATAATAAACAGTGATGAGTGAAACGGCAGCGTTTTCTTTTGCATAAAGTTTTGTGAAAGGAAAACGAAAATTTGTTTCACTTGCAATGTCACAATTGCAAAACTCATTAAAGAGAAGTGATATTATCAAGCATGTGTAAGTGAATAAATAAATAAGATAAAGTGTCAACGTTCAATTGTCTGGGGTTATAGACTTAGAAAAGGAGAAAGTTTTGACGTACAATAGCAGTCAACCCTGACAGTGACCAGGCTGACACAAGTAAACACACACGGACTTCTGTTTAGGTCCACATCGAGGGAGAATAAGGACACCCTAGGACTGCGCCATGATAAAACACTGCCGACAAAAAGGAAATGCACTAAAGTAACAGAATTATAATAAATAAATGGATATAAATACACTTTGCATTTAAATACAAGGCACACAGGTGTCCTTTGTGTAAAAATTGTGTTGTCGAAAACCATTACCTTTCTTTCTTGCTCATGTGTAGTATGCATGGCATTATTATTATTTTTTTTAACAGTTCTCTGTTCCACTAGTGACTGACTTAGTGATGGAAGTTATCCAGTCTCTACGTCCTACATTTAAAAACACACACGCAATCAGGGCTAATGCCATCATTAAGGCGAATTAGGCATTCACCTAAGTTGCAGAAAATAAGGGTTGGGGGCACCCAGCCAGTGGGTTAAATACCAAACAACTGGTTTTGCGCACTGCTAAGCTTGGACTAGGGCATAAATAACCTAGCACCGGCACTGCACGTAGTATGTGGATGAAGAAGCAATTCACTTCTGGGGGTCTTCCTGTGCAGACGTCAGGTGTTCTTCCACAGACATGCGTAGTCCTGGAGGGTGACAGTAATCACATAATCTCTTTGCATTCAACTTGTAAATGAGAAGCTAGAATGGAGCTGCTTGCTAACTTGACTCCTCACTCAGTTATTTCTGTAATGAGAATTTTCAGGCAATGTCCAGGGAGCGACAGGTGCAAATGACAGGACACTGTGACCAGCCATAAATTGGCATCATCCTCATATGTGGTCTTCATTAGAAGCTGACTACCTGCTGTATTTCATTTTTAAAAAAGTTACAGATATGAGGATATGAAGAAATTAAAGACATTTCCCTCAGGATACTGGAAAACATAATTTTGTATTTCAAAGAATTTTTCAAGGGTAAGTGTTGTGTATTTCTCCGCTGGAAAAGACAAAACAAACTCATAGTGAACATTTGAATTTAATTGTTTAACTAAAATTAAAGACATAGATGTAGAAGAATTACAAACTAGACAAAGAACTGAGGCATCTGATTGATAAACAAACTGAACCAAAGCAACAACTCTATTATAAATAATGCAAAAAGAAATGAACTTAAGGAATGAGTAAACTAGGAAAATGGTTAACCACAAAAGAACTCTAAAAGCCAAAAGTGTAGATCACAGTGCGATCCTGAGATGTGTCAAAAGCCAGGAGTATGTTACCTGTAAACATAAGAGAATATAATGTTCAAAAACCTAAAAACTAGAAGCATGAGGCCTAGCAGTTATAAAACCCCTAACCATACCGAGCGTAAATAACCTAAAAAAGTACACACAATGGAACGTAACACTTAGACATTATGTCGGGTACAACAGCAAGGCTAAATGTGGATGGCTCTGTCCACTCATGCAGTTTTACCAAATCCTGGTGCCACTGTCAACATGAATCAGCAGACAGCAGAAGCTCTTAAGTCAGGAAGTTTTTGTTTTTTTTTCAATCTCCCTGTTCCTTGACCCAGTGTGACCATATCTTCTCATTTCAACTGTCTGGAATTGAACTCCATTGAGATGCCACCTGTCATACTGTGCCCATGACATGAGGACAGAGGGTGCACATGGTGAGGACCTTTTCCTACACTTTAACTGTGCTTGAATATTCGCTGACTGACCTTAACCCTCCTGTCGCTCCACCATCTACTGCTTTCACAAGTGGTCTGTTTCTGATTACAGGGCCAGCACTGACTGAACTTTACTGGTTGGTGACCCATTCTGGAAAATCCTGTTTTAGGAAATTTGGAGTTTTGGATTGTGCAGAACGCTTTTATTTCTGCATTTATTTTTTATTTAAAAAATGTATTTTATTTTGCTTATATTTTTTAATTGTTACTTTTCTTCACTTTGCATACTGCCATTCTCTAACCCTAAGGTTAACCATAGTAAAATAGACAACAGGTATTGATACAGTGGAACCTCGGTTCACGAACGTCTCGGTACACGAACAACTCGGTTTATGACCAAAAAGTTCGCCAAATTTTTGCCTCGGTTCACGACCACACATTCGGTATACGAATAAGCCAGTTTCCCTTTAGGTTTGTACATGTTCAGTCTCTCCCTGTGCATTTCCTGTGCGGCGAGCAAAAGAGAGAGAGTGCGACACACACACACAGGCACGTGCGAGAGACACACACACACAGGCGTGCGAGACAAAGACACACACACAGGCGCTCCAGGCTCGCGAAAGAGACACACACACACACACAGGCGTGCGAGAGACACACGCACACACGAAAGAGAGAGTGAGCGAGTGAGCAAGCGAGAGAGGGAATGCTGGACGCATAAGGTAGAAAAGGCTTGTTTTTGTTTTCAGTTCTGTTTCCAGCGATCGGTTCATAGCGTTGTTGCAATGTTACTTTTCTTGGAGGTTTATTAAATTACAGATTTTTCAAATGTTCATTTTTTTTTCCCTGTGATTAAAACTCATTAAAAAAAAGTGTTTTTTTGAAGCGGTTCCTAGCACTATAACGTGAACTATTGCAGTGTAAGTTTTCTCTGTTCAAGGTTTTCTCAGTGTTATTCAATGTTTTTACATTAGTTTACTATTACACTGTGCATTCTATGGCATAATTAATATATTTGTGCTTAAAAACTAAAAAAATATATATTTACATACAGTTCGTATGGTCTGGAATGGATTAATTATATTTACATACAATCCTATGGGGGAAATTACTGCAGTTCACGACCAAATCGGTTTACGACTAGAGTTTTGGAACAAATTATGGTCGTGAACCGAGGTTCCACTGTATTTAGAAACCAAAATTATAGACACTAGAATAGGAATATTACAAAAGAAGGTCAGGACACCCATGAGAGCATTCTACCTCCTCATGATTTGGGTCGTGTGTTTGGTATGAAATAACTAAATGAGTGACAGAAACAGGCAGGCCAACTTCTCAAGCCAAAACAAAGAGAAAACAGTGAAATATAAGGGGGTGAATGGAGAGAGGCCTAGAGGAAGTCAAAACAGGGTGAAGTGTGCAATCACTCACTGAATAGGAGTGGCGCCAAAGGGGCATATCCAAGGACAGAGTTCTGAAGGACAGGCATTGTCCAAAACTAAAAAAAAAAAAACCTAATCCTAATTTCTATTGTACGGGTCAACACTAATTAAGATGGCGACTTGCTGCCTTCATGGTCTAACATTGTAGACAAAAAACACATTTTGTAGTGTTACAGTGTGTTTTTGATGGTTAGAAAGCAACAAATGCTATCATTTTCTGGTTAGCATATTACCCTTGGGTGTTTTGGCCACCGTTCTTTATGTTTTTGATGACTGCATTTCTCTTTCTCCTCCTGATCTACTTTATTCTTTTCCTTTGAAACTGCTGGGGTTAGAAAACTCTCTAGATTTACAACGGCGCTTAACAGCTTCCATGTAATGGGGTGAAAAACCCAGCTGAGGTGCTTGTTTTTGTGCTGCAGGACGGCACTTCGTCTGAAGAAGTCATCTTGTGCCTGACTGCAGCTTCGAGCAAAACAAGAAAAGGTGAAAATATACATTCAGTATTTATATATACTGTCTATTTAATTGACATCCTCTAATAGAGTGGGCCAAAAACACACTTTTGTATGTTTAATCAGCCTGTTTATTAACTGGTGGCTTTTATGTTGTGTCTTTTTAAAATTATTTATCTCATTCCTGTCCTCACTGCGGTAAGGTGAAAAATAAGTTTCAAATTATAAATAACTTATTAAACATTCAAAATGCTTTGAGTTATTATACTTCACTGAATGGGGTATGATGAGATTGAAAAAAGTAAAAAAAACAAAACAACATATTGCTCTGATATCTTGCAGTTCATTTCCTTTAATTATATGCATTTATTTAAATAGGAGCAGCCTACATCCAAAACAGCTTTCATAAATTTTCCCTTAAAAACAGAAGTTGAGAAATAGCAGACATCAATATTCTAAATACAAACTGCCATACGAGTTAACATCCCAAATGCGTTTTCATTATCACTTGACTACTGACAGATTTTGAGAGAAGAAATATTCACAAAAGTAAATCTTTTGAATAAAACAAACATTTGCAAAATTCCTTTGAAAAGTTAATCTCTGGTTTGCAGGACTACAATTTCAAATGAAGAAACAAACACCTTTTGTTTTATATAAAGACTTTCCACAGTAAACATAATCTCTAAGGACAATGAAAATACATTTATATTTTTTACAACCTGGGCAAGGAATTCATTCACAATGAGATTAGCAAAACAGGCTGCCTAATTCTGGGAGTTAAAGTCCAGTGCTCTAGCCATTCGACTACTCAAATAAAGTAATCCAAATAAAGTGTTGATCAGCGAAATTTGCCAGTGGTATTTTTTTTTTTTTTTTTAACATTGAATTTGCTGGGTTCGCTGGAGACTTCAGCCGATTATCGTGAGATATTATGACAATACTTTTTATGTTGTTCTGCATAGCAGCATTGCACATTATGTCTTTACTGCCGGATTAAGTGTGTTATGATCCTCACTAGGTAGCACAGATCAGGTAGTGACGGAGAAAAACCCCAATGTATATAACTCTGATCCCTTACATCACAGGCTCTGTGGGTGTTTGTTAGTTGTGGTGACAGAAGCTCGAGAGATAAAGCACTCAGAGTCTTGAGGGTTTGAGGTATGCCGGTAATTTTATCTTGGGGGCGCATTGCTGCCTCACAGCTCAGGTCACATTTTTGCCCACAACAATTGGTCCAGCATAGTTAGCAGACTTTTCTTTAGCCATCAGGGACACTTATATGACCCTTGCATAATTATAATCCACTTAAAGCTAGTTCAGGTTCACCATCCCCACTGACTTCAATGCAGATTTCAACGAAGTTCCCCAACACTTCTGCATTTTCGCCAGACTCGAGGTGAAGCGTATTCTACAGGGTTCACTCATCACTAATAACCAATCAAGCTAACAGCCCAGTTACAGATATTATACAGTTGTAATTTCACTGAATTGTATAGCTTGAAGTTATTAGAAATGAATTTCCTATTTAGATTTTGCTTTTTTTTTGCCATTTGTCCGTGATGTCACCTCCAGTGCCACTGTGTGTCTCTGTTAGTATTAAGCCACACATCAGTTAGGGGTCATGACACGTAACAATGAGGCAAGGTGACCGTTTTAAATGGGTGGTCAAACCATGTGTATACTTTGTATCTTCCATAATAAAGACCCTTTGACCCAAGAATGTTAACTTCTTGCACATATTCCTATGTTTACACTTGTTTAATTAATTTATTTTTACTGACCCAACCTATCTGCATGTTTTTTTTTTTTGTGCTCTAGTTTTGCACAAGAACAACAACAATGGTGAGAACCAGGAACAAAAAAAGAAAATGGATCATTTTATTCATTCATGTGTTTTCAGGACAAAATAGGGATAGAACCAATGATTTCTGAAGAGCTAAGCTGCAGTAGCTTTAGGGTTTGCGTAACTGATTTTACCTGCCGTCTCTCTCAATTGTTTCTTCACTCAAATACCATTGCTCTCTGGTAGTGGTAGTGTAATGATGCTGGGTGTGTTTCTGTGTCACACATTATGTTCTTTGAGATAAACAGACCAGCATTTGAGTACAACAGGACCGTCAGTCATTCAAGTGCCTCCTTCCTAGGTAGGAGTACATCTATATGTGAATAGCTAGGAAAGTCCTGGACTGGATTCAGGAGCAACCAAGTGAATTCAAGGTAATGCAGTGGTCTGGGCAGACAGAACATCTCTGTTCAGTTGTTAGATGACATGGACTAAACAGAGCTCCACCTCCATCTAATTTGCAACAAGTATGGGGTCAACATGGGCCAGGAATATTTAGTTAAAACGCAGGGTGTACACAGACAAACTAGTGGCAATGGAAGAGCAAATCAGGCAAATAACTTGCAAAGTGCTAGAAAGTAGCAGAGTACAGCTGGACTGAAGAGAAAGCCGATTGTAAACCAGGATATCTCACAGCAGATAACAACAAAGATAGCTTTCCTTGGGAAAAGTACTTAACGTAACTGTCTCTGTTGACTAGGATGCTCGTTTTGTTTTCTTTAATAGTTTAGCTTGCCACTCATCGTTGGACTTTGTGTAGAGCAGATGTACATGAGCGTTGAACAAACTAGGACCACTGCCTTATACTTATATATAATACTTCATTATTGCTACTGATTGTACATACAGTACAGTAGAAAGCAGAGAGCCTCCTCTTATGTTGTCCTAAATGCACACTTTAGTGTTTGTTTTTTAAGTGTGGTTTGTGAGATGTGTCATTACTTAGTGTGTTTACTATACATAAAGTGCCCATTCCTTTAACTGTTTCTATAATTACTGGTCCTGGTGATTATTTTTCCATTGTAATTTAAGGTAAATAGATCATTATTTCAAACTTCACTGAATGCAAACTTAATTTTCTTTATTTCTTTACAAACTCCAATTGGTGCTTGATCAGTTTTACTTTTCAAATTCGTCATGTTACCTGTCTGCTTCTGTAAAGATAAGCTCTTGTTACACAACAATCTGAGGTTTTAAAGTTAAACTTCAAATCCATGCACAACAAAGCTACTAATAATCCTGGAATTATATGGTGACTTGCCCACTTGTCCAAGATAATACACAGTGTACACATCAGGCTGACGAATCTAAACTACTGGTTAAGGACTTGGTGTGTGGCCTTTTTAAGCAATGCAGACCACCTGTTGTTCTTCAGTAACTGCTACCCACTATTGGGGCTTCTCATATGTTAGTTTAAGTAAAAAAGACCAAATCAATTCAAAGCATAGGAAGTATAATTAGATCTCAAATTAAAATCAGATCCTACACCAAGGGTGTCTGCATTAGTAACATGACTTACAATTAAAAACACTAATGCATGTATATCATTGCAGTTTAAAACCTTAGCTGATATCACTTCCCTATGCTCACCTCTGATGTTAAAACAGAATATAGGATAATTTTTAACATAAATTTACAGACCACAAGCTCCTTATTAATGTCATTGTAATACTGATGATTTAATAATAATAATAATAATACATTTTATTTAGAGCGCCTTTCAAAAAACTCAAGGTCACTGTACAATCAGGTTAAAAAAATAGAAACATTCATCCATCCATCCATTTTCTAACACGCTGAATCCGAATACAGGGTCACAGGGGTCCGCTGGAGCCAATCCCAGCCAACACAGGGCACAAAGCAGGAACCAATCCTGGGCAGGGTGCCAACCCACCGCAGGACACACACACAAACACACCCACACACCAAGCACACACTAGGGCCAATTTAGAGTCGTCAATCCACCTAACCTGCATGTCTCTAGATTGTGGGAGGAAACCGGAGCGCCCAGAGGAAACCCACGCAGACACGGGGAGAACATGCAAACTCCACGCAGGGAGGACCCGGGAAGCGAACCCAGGTCTCCTAACTGCGAGGCAGCAGCGCTACCACTGCGCCACCGTGCCGCTAGAAACATTCAATGACTAGAAAATTTAAAACCCAAATAATACAAAATAAATTTAATTAGTATTGTGTGCTAACATCTTTTATAAAGTCAATAGTGGCATTTGCAGCTATTTGAAAACAACTGCCACATGTTTGAGTTTCCTATTGCCATTTTAAACCAGTGCTGGCTGAAGCCCATTTGGAGCCCAAGGTGTGAAAGGGAGGTGCAGCCCTCAGTGTCTCCACTGTGTAAAGTCCATGTAAATCCATTAGAGCTGCCATACAGGGTATATGAAAATAGCATGGTGTGTGTACACAGCGGGAGACACTTAGGAGCACACGCTCAGGACACCAACTTTCATAAACATTACAGACTGTAAACGCATTACAACAATCTGGATGAGAAAGGCCATTCAGCCCAACAAAGCTCACCAGGTTCTGTCCACTTAATTCTTCTAAAGTAACATCAAGCCTACTTCTGAAAGTCTCTGAAGTTCTGCTGTCTACCACACTACTAGGTAGTTTATTCCAAGTGTCTATGGTTCTCTGGGTGTTGGAAAACTTCCTAATGTGTGTGTGTGTGAAATTTACCCTTCACAAGTTTCTAACTGTGTCCTCTTCATGAACTCATTTTTAAATAACAGTCTTGATCCACTGGACTAATTCCCTTCATAATTTTAAACACTCAATCATGTCACCTCTTAATCTTCCTTTGCTTAAACTGTGAAGGCTCAGCTCCTTTAATCTTTCCTCATAACTCATCCCCTGTGGCCCTGGTGTCAGCCTAGTCGCTCTTCTCTTGTGCTGCTATGTCCTTTTGGTAGCCAGGAGATCAAAACCACACAGAATACACCAGACGAGGCCTCACCAGTGCGTTATAAAGGTTGAGCAGAACCTCCTTGGACTTGTACTCCACACATCAAGGCGCTATATAACCTGACATTCTGTTAGTCTTCTTATTGGCTTCACAGCATAGTCTGGCAGTTGATAGTGATGAGTCCACTATGACTGCTAAATCCTTCTCATAAGGTGGACTTTCGATTTTCAGACCTCACCATTCCAAATTTTTCGGTGTGGGCCCCCCCTGGCAGGCTACCCAATACACACATCTCTGAATCCACCACTGTTTTAAATGGCTTAAAATTCCAATTTTTCTACAGTCTATTTCATATCTGGTGACAACATTTTTATCTGCCTTTGCCATCACAAAGCTTCACGCTAATCTAGGCCTGAACCACCTGTGTGTGTTCTCACTGGCTGCTGTGCTGTTGCTTAAAAAGGCAAGAATTTTGAGTAAAAAACAGGACACTTTTAAAGACTTACATTGCTTTAGTCCCACACTTTATTGCTTTCCCAGGTAGTGATACCATCTCCATTTTTTGTAGTATAGCTGAGCTTTTGTGTCATTATTTTTCATTAACGTACTTTCAGTTTGACAGACACTAGTTTTTTAGAGTTCAGTTCAGCTTGTTTGAGTCCATAGCCATTAGCGACTCTTTTGTTGACTTCTTTGGCCAGTTTCCATATCACAATGTTACAATAAGAACATGGACACAATGGAAGTTGGTAAACAATAAATTTCACACCAACATTTCAAAATATTCGTTCACACAAAAATTGATGAGCTATGTTAGGTTGAATGGCCAGTTCTTATCAAAAGTTTTCTTATGTTCTTGTGTGCTCATTTCCCCCAAAAATATGGATAATTTATTCAGCCTTCTTTTGATTTTATTATTTTCCCCACGCACTTTGCATTGTACATACTGCTGTCTTACCTTCAATTCATGACTTACTGCATTCATTCTAAATTTAAATTTCACTCATGTACCAAAACAATAAGAATCATAAAAAAAGAGAACTTTGAGACCTCTGCATTGTTGCTGCTGCAGCTACGCAAGCTTAGAAAATCCTGCCAAGCTTGTAAACCGATACAAACGTCTGCCAGCCTAGGAATCAATACACCGTGATGAAATGTGACAAAAGCCTTTGAATGGCAAATAAAACATGAAATGCAAAGCAATATTTTATTTAACACTATTCGTTTATCATTCTTCGTTTTTAAAGTAGCTAATATGGTGCTATGACCAGATTTAAAGCCAAATTAGTAATCTTTTTGATTCTGTATATCTGTAAATAAAATGACAAGTCATCAACAACAACAACATTTATTTATATAGCACATTTTCATACAGAAAAATGTAGTTCAAAGTGCTTTACAAAATGAAGTCATGTGTGGATATTACTTGTGCTTAACAAATTGTATTTAATGCAGTGTTGAAAATGATAAAAAAAAACAACAACTGCTGAGTATTTAGTCCTGCAGGTGGTAGAAAATAAAATAGTGCCGAATACATCTGTTGTTCTTGAGCAGTGGTTTTATTGTAACCGCAAAAAAATGAAGCGTAAATCAGAGGTGTTTATTTACTGCTGTAGTGTTGTCTGATGCCAAGGACAACAATCTAGAAGGACCAGACCACAGGAGAGAACATCGATGAGCCGATGGGACGATAGGACTGCTGTGGCACCATGCTGGGAGCTGGAGTTTGGCACAGCCCTGCTGGGTCCTGTGGTGGCTGCAGAGCCCTATAATGGACATCTACCACACCTGGGAGTGATTCCAGGTAATCTTGATGAGCCACCTTTGCACTCCCAGAATCAATAAAAGGAGCCAGTCAACGCCACTTAATGGCCTGAGTCGGGAGGAAGTGGGCGAAGCTCATGAGGAGGAGTGGAGGTGGAAGGACTGGTGAAGAGAAGGGACTGTGTTGCTGAAATATACTGGACTACGTTCGGTAAATAAACCGTGTGCCTGTCTGTGTCAGAGTCAGGGTGGCTGTACGCGCCCCGGGCTTCATGGCTGGTTAAATACAAGACTGGACCATCTGCAGCGGCTTGGTAGCACATGCTGGTACTCCTGCCAGAAGTGAGTTGCAGTAGTCCAGATGCAACAAGACCAAAAGTTGTGCGACATACTATCTGGTCAACATTGTATCTGCAGAGGTTCTAATGACCTCAGAAAATGATGTACTGTAAAAAGCCATTTTATTACTGTATGTGGAAAAGAGGTAAGTCAAAAGTCACACTGGTATGTTGTCTGATGCCAAGGACTCCCCACATTCGACTCACTCTCATGCTCATTATAAAAATGCAGTATCTCTAGGTTCTCTGGAACACAGGGTAAACATATTTTGTTTCTTTATAATATACAGTAAATAGGTTATTTATTTGTTGGAGATAGTAAAGAATGAAGAACTGGACTTGTTCCTTCAGGTTAAGTGCCTACTGCTACATACTTTAAATTCTGAATGTATGCAGACCATAAAATCGCAGGCATAATAAGGTATGCTGACTGTTCGGAGGTCCAGTAATTTACTGCACTACAGGTCACCCACTCATTTAATGGAATATTTAAGATGTGATACAATTAACACGCACATTGTGCTCACTTTGAGTGAGTCAGAAGCTACTAATGGATCTGGCAAAGTGAAGTGAAGGACGACAGAGCAGTCATACCAAAATCTAAATAAAATACTCAGAGAAGCCCCCATAAAATAAAGTGTGGAGCTCCTTTAATCTTTATTTTACGAAGTAAAGCACATAGCTAGAAATATGTTCAATAAGAAGTTTGAAGAACACTCTTTTTAACTCTGTTTTGTGAAGTAGACCTGTTTCCCTGCATAAAATCTCTAAACTGACACTTGTTAGCTTCCCACTTCAACTTGAGGAGTGCCATTCAAGCGTTTTGAGCTCAGTTTGAGTTGGAAAGCCTGTGGTGTGGACTAATCTCAACAACCTTATGGTTACCACTCAGCACTTCGGCCCTTAGGCCGTGCTGCCTCTTCTGTTAAACAGGGTCCAATGGACCAACAGGTGACTGCATAATAATCACCAGCATGAGGAAAATCCCAGCACAAAGCTAGACCTGCTCGGGCACAACACCTCCATTTATTCTACTCTGATTTTGTTGAAGTTGACAAGTGGCATTTGGAAAGAGGGCTACCATTTCCAAAACCAAACAGTATAGAGCGCAGGCAGTTGCTTCAGATTGATAGATTCTCATGGGGGTCTCCCTGCCATTTTAGCTAGGAACGCTTGAACGTGGGACGCATTTTAAAGAAAGCCTTGTGTGACAGAAAAAAAAATCCAAGCATCTTAGAAGAGGAAAGCTTTGCTCACCTGAACAGAGCTTTCAGACAGACCACCTCTCACTGTTATCTCCTTTAGAATTTTTGGGCTTAGCTTGTCTGATAACAGAAGACTCCCCTGCAGGGCCAAGAATTTTATTTGGTCTTCCTTATGACATATATATATATATATATATATATATATATATATATATATATATATATATATATATATAATAATAATAATTCATCTTGGAGTTTGAGTTTTAGCTGTCATGTAACAGCAGACACTCCTGCAGGGTTTAGAGTTTCATTTTGCACTTCTTTATCACTTATGTATTCTAATACTTATCATGTTGGCTCTGTTCTTCCAAATGACTAGCAATTTGTTTAGTCTCAAAAGATTTCAAACTGGAATACGATTATAATGAGGCCATTTCAATGGGGAGGTTAACGGCATTTTCCATACATATAGTCTGGGCTGTTGATGTATACTTAGACAAACAATTTTGTATTGTTAAATAGTTGTGAGGATTGAATTCAAAAGTCTTAAAGGAGAACATGGGTCGAAACTGATCACGTTTTATCCAAAGCGACTTACAAAAGAGGTAAACAATTGAGTAACGTTAGTCTAGGTAACAAAAATTGATTGCTACAAGTGAAAAAGATGTAATAATTCATCCATTTACAATCATAGATTACAATCAATTAAACAAATTAACAAAGAGTATAAAATAAAACAGAGCAAAGTTTGTTTTTTTTTTTTTCCTTCATCGATTCGACAGATATTCAGAAAACAGGTCACCAGATGCTGTCCCGTGGCAGACCTGAGTGGGCGAGGAGTATAGCACTTCACCAGTGTCTCCATTTATTCAGGTGCTGATCCGTTGACTACTCTTGTAGGCAAACATCAGGGATTTGAACTTAACGTGTGCTGCTACACTCCCCATGGGCTCACCACCTATGGGAGGGGCCAAGGAGGTTGGGTGCAATGTGAGTTGGGTGGTGGCCGAAGGCGGGACCTTGGCGGTCTGATCCTCGGCTACAGAAACTGGCTCTTGGGACGTGGAATGTCACCTATCTGAAGGGGAAGGAGCCTGAGCTAGTGCGCGAGGTCGAGAGGTTCCGGCTAGATATAGTCGGACTCACCTCGACGCACAGCTTGGACTCTGGAACCAATCTCCTTGAGAGGGGCTGGACTCTCTACCACTCTGGAGTTGCCCCCGGTGAGAGGCGCCGAGCAGGTGTGGGCATACTTATTGCCCCCACTGAGCCTGTGCATTGGGGTTTACCCCGTGGACGAGAGGGTGGCCTCCCTCCGCCTTCAGGTGGGGGGAAGGGTCCTGACTGTTGTTTGTGCGTATGCCAACAGCAGTTTGGAGTATCCACCCTTTTGGAGTCTCTGGAGGGTTGCTAGAGGGCATACCTTCTGGGATTCCCTCGCTTTGCTGGGAGACTTCAATGCTCACGTGGGCAATGACAGTGAGACCTGGAAGGGCGTGATTGGGAGGAATGGCCCCCCCGATCTGAACCCGAGCGGTGTTTTGTTATTGGACTTCTGTGCTCATCACGGATTGTCCATAACGAACACCATGTTCAAGCATAAGGGTGTTCATATGTGCACTTGGCACCAGGACACCCTAGGCCTCAGGTCGATGATCGACTTTGTGGTCGTGTCGCCGGACTTGCGCCATATGTCTTGGACACTCGGGTGAAGAGAGGGGCGGAGCTGTCAACTGATCACCACCTGGTGGTGAGTTGGCCGATGGTGGGGAAGATGCCGGTCAGACCTGGTAGGCCCAAACGTGTTGTGAGGGTCTGCTGGGAACGGCTGGCAGAGTCCCCTGTCAGAAGTAGCTTCAACTCCCACCTCCGCAGAACTTCAACCACGCCCCGAGGGAGGTGGGGACATTGAGTCCAATGGGCCATGTTCCGTGCCTCTATTGTTGAGGCGGCTGACCGGAGCTGTGGCCGCAAGGTGGTCGGTGCCTGTCGTGGCGGCAATCCCCAACCCGCTGGTGGACACCGCGTGAGGGATGCCGTCAAGCTGAAGAAGGAGTCCTATAGGACTTTTTGTCCTGTGGGTCTCTGGAGGCAGCTGATAGGTACCGCAGGCCAAGCGAACGCTGCCGGTTGTTGCTGAGGCAAAACTCGGGCATGGGAGGAGTTTGGAGAGGCCATGGAGAACGACTTCGGACGGCTTCGAGGAGATTCTGGTCCACCGTCCGCGCCTCAGGAGGGGAAGCAGTGCAGTGTCAACACCGTATATAGTGGGGATGGTGCGCTGCTGACCTCACTGACGCTGTGGGTCGGTGGGAGGAGTACTTCAAGACCTCCTCAATCCCACTAACATGCCTTCCACGAGGAAGCAGAGCCTGGGGACTCTGAGGTGGGCTCTCCCATCTCTGGGACTGAAGTCACCGAGGTGGTCAAAAACTCCTTGGTGGCAGGGCCCCGGGTGGATGAGATACCGAGTTCCTTAAGGCTCTGGATGTTGTAGGACTGTCTTGGTTGACACGCCTCTGCAACATCGCATGGACATCGGGACAGTGCCTCTGGATTGGCAGACGGGGTGGTGGTCCCCTCTTTAAAAGGGGACCGGAGGGTGTGTTCCAACTATAGAGGGATCACACTCCTCAGCCTCCCTGGAAAAGTCTATTCGGGGTTCTGGAGAGGAGGGTCCGCCGGATAGTCGAACCTCGGATTCAGGAGGAACAGTGTGGTTTTCGCCCTGGTCGGAACAGTGGACCAGCTCTTCACCCTTAGCAGAGTCCTGAGGGTGCATGGGAGTTTGCCCGACCGGTCTACATGTGTTTTGTGGACTTGGAAAAGGCATTCGACCGTGTCCCTCGGGAATCCTGTGGGGGTGCTCCGGGAGTATGGGGTACCGGACCCCTGATAAGAGCTGTTCGGTCTCTGTACAACCGTGTCAGAGCTTGGTCCGCATTGCCGCAGTAAGTCGAGCCCGCTTCCAGTGAGAGTTGGACTCCGCCAGGGCTGCCCTTTGTCACCGATTCTGTTCATAACTTTTATGGACAGAATTTCTAGGCGCAGCCAGGGTGTTGAAGGGGTCCGTTTGGTGGACTCAGGATTGGGTCACTGCTTTTGCAGATGATGTTGTCCTGTTTGCTTCATCAGGCCGTGATCTTCAGCTCTCTGGATCGGTTCGCAGCTGAGTGTGAAGCGGCTGGGATGAGAATCAGCACCTCCAAATCCGAGAGCATGGTCCTCAGCCGGAAAAGGGTGGAGTGCCCTCTCAGGGTTCGGAGTGAGAACCTGCCCCAAGTGGAGGAGTTCAAGTATCTCGGGGTCTTGTTCACGAGTGAGGGAAGAATGGAGCGTGAGATCGACAGGCGGATCGGTGCGGCATCCGCAGTGATGCGGGCTCTGCATCGGTCTGTCGTGGTGAAAAAGGAGCTGAGCCGTAAGGCAAAGCTCTCAATTTACCAGTCGATCTACGTTCCTACCCTCACCTATGGTCATGAGCTATGGGTAGTGACCGAAAGAACGAGATCGCGAATACAAGCGGCTGAAATGAGTTTCCTCCGCAGGGTGTCTGGGCTTTCCCTTAAAGATAGGGTGAGAAGCTCAGTCATCCGGGAGGGGCTCAGAGTAGAGCCGCTGCTCCTCCACATCGAGAGGAGTCAGATGAGGTGGCTCGGCATCTGATCAGGATGCCTCCTGGACGCCTCCCTGGTGAGGTGTTCCGGGCACGCCCAACCGGGAGGAGGCCCCGGGGAAGACCCAGGACACGCTGGAGGGACTATGTCTCCCGGCTGGCCTGGGAACGCCTTTGGGATTCTCCCGAAGAGCTGGAAGAAGTGGCCGGGAGAGGGAAGTCTGGGCCTCTGCTTAAGCTGCTGCCCCGCGACCCGACCTCGGATAAGCGGAAGAGAATGGATGGATGGATGGTGTGCTGCTACAGGAAGCCTATGTAGCGACCTCGAGAGAGGAGTGACGTGTGCCCGTCTTGGCTGAGTGACTGGTGGCCACGGCCATTATCTGGTTGGGATGCCAAAAGAATGGAAGGACCAGACCACAGGAGAGAACACTGATGAGCCGATGGGATGATAGGACTGCTGTGGCTCCATGGATTCCCAAAGGGCATGCTGGGAGCTGGAGTTTGGCACAGCCCTGCTGGGTCCTGTGGTGGCTGCAGAGCCCTATAATGGACATCTACCACACCTGGGAGTGATTCCAGGTAATCTTGATGAGCCACCTTTGCACTCCCAGAATCAATAAAAGGAGCCAGTCAACGCCACTTAATGGCCTGAGTCGGGAGGAAGTGGGCGAAGCTCATGAGGAGGAGTGGAGGTGGAAGGACTGGTGAAGAGAAGGGACTGTGTTGCTGAAATATACTGGACTACGTTCGGTAAATAAACCGTGTGCCTGTCTGTGTCAGAGTCAGGGTGGCTGTACGCGCCCCGGGCTTCATGGCTGGTTAAATACAAGACTGGACCATCTGCAGCGGCTTGGTAGCACATGCTGGTACTCCTGCCAGAAGTGAGTTGCAGTAGTCCAGATGCAACAAGACCAAAAGTTGTGCGACATACTATCTGGTCAACATTGTATCTGCAGAGGTTCTAATGACCTCAGAAAATGATGTACTGTAAAAAGCCATTTTATTACTGTATGTGGAAAAGAGGTAAGTCAAAAGTCACACTGGTATGATGTCCTCATTAATACTTGATCACAGGTCAGTGTGTGTACAGAAGATTTAGAAATGCTCAGCTATCAGTAACACTCATTTACTATTACAAACAAGACCATAACAAAGTAAAGTGTTTATTCATATCTGCAATGTGGCCTACTAACAAACCTTCACTTTGGAGTGGCCTGAGGTGGTTAACTGAGACACAGAATTAATATGTAATATCAAGAGAAATAAAACTTGTGAAACCTTCATATTAACAAGTCGTTTTACTACCCTGCCAATGTGCCACACTACACAGAGATGAATTACCCATCTGCTGATGTTTTCTAAGTGGTATGAAGCCCAAAAGAAGCCTTTGTGAAGGTCTTGTTACAGAAGAGTAAATGAATAATAAATGCGCCCTTGCAATACCTAAACTATCCAGCGATCAAAGTCCATAGGAGTGAAATAGAACATGTAACAGAAGACTGGGCCAACAACTTTGTTTTCTTTAATCCTCACTTTCTCCTTGCTTATAATTCATAGAGCACAAATTTGCCTCACATGGGCTTTAAAACAGATGAGAAGATGCAATCACAAGCATGCTTTAGACACATTCTCAACCACTCTAATGAAGATGGTGGGCTATACTATTTATAGACTAGTAAAAGATCTGCAGAGAGGAAATACACCCACTTTTAAATGAAACACTTTATTGGAATTGTTCTGATTGTTTAAGGGAAGCCACACAAAGCAAATGTATTCAAGGAACTCGCCATCCAATAATGATCTTTTTTTTTTGTGTAAGTCACTTACCCCATGTTCTTTGTAGTGTAAAGATGGCCAAGAAAAATTAGGAATTTCATTTTTTTTTTTTTTTATTAAGAAAGTCAATAAGACAGAATCCCATAAACAAGGTTGTTATGTGAACAAAACTGGTGTGTGACAAGCGTGAAAAATGTCCATGTAAAGAACAAAAGAAATAACCGTATGTTCTTGGTGTTACATAATCCATATCTTTTATACCATCGCTAGCCCAAAACATGAAAAGCAATTTTTTTTTCCCCAAAAATGATGCTAAAACAGTCGTTTCTTGAATTATCACCAGGTATGTAAACAGTAAACCCAAAAGGAGTTTTGACTTGAAGGAAGGACTCTTGACCAATGAATGATAGGTGGAGGCAGGTCTTCAATTCAAAACGTTCTTCCCATGAGTCTTTGCGTTTACTGTTTACATAGCCACTGATAATTCAGGAAGTAACTTTTCAACAACATTTTAACAAAAAAAAAAATTGTTTTGCACGTTTTGAGCCAGTGACTGTATAAATGACGTGGATTACATGGCACGAGTTATACAAGATTTTCTCTCTCTTTTTTACAGGGACATTTACACAGCGCTTCTCACTGCCCAGTTGGTGATCTATTAATCCCATTGATGAGAATCTCTCTTGTGTACTTTGCACAAGAAAACATGACATTAAGAATTTTTTTTCCTGCTACCACTACATGGAGTGAGTAACATATTAAAAAAAAAAACACTTGTACAAACACCTTAATATAAATAACATGAAAGAATTGGGTTATTCTGTAAAACGAAACTGATGATAGGTGAAAATGAAGTCAACACATTTGTGTGGCTAGAGAGTACGGGATTGTGTTACAGCCCTTAGTCAACCACAGCAACAAAGCTGTCCAACTTCATTAGCTGACCTGTAATTAAGTACATTTGATGGTGTGATTGCTGCCTCTTGCAGCTGCCAACATGCTAAACACCGACAGACGTCTTGATTATTACTCTCCAAATTCAGACATTTCACAGTACCTTCACTGTACTTCACCATTATATTCTCAATACGAAACCACACGCTCTTAAGATTTCAGATTTTTCCAGTTGGGCAATTAGATTCAAACTCACTAAATGCAGTTCATGGTCACAGGGCCAAGCCTGTCCTGATGGCATGGGCTATAAGCAGGAACCCACCCTAGATAAGATGACAGTCTATCACAGGGTTCTCCCTCATGCACGCAGCCATGCCTACGCTCACTTGGGGCCAATTTAGAATTGTCAGTTAAATGAATACACGTGGGCGGCATGGTGGCGCAGTAGTAGCACTGCTGCCTCGCAGTTAGGAGACCCGGGTTCGCTTCCCGGGTCCTGCGTGGAGTTTGCATGTTCTCCCCATGTCTGCGTGGGTTTCCTCCCAAAGACATGTAGGTTAGGTGGATTGGTGACTCTAAATTGGCTCTAGTGTGTGCTTGGTTTGTGTGTGTTCTGCGGTGGGTTGGCACCTTGCCCAGGATTGGTTCCTGCCTTGTGCCCTGTGTTGGCTGGGATTGGCTCCAACAGACCCCCGTGACCCTGTGTTCGGATTCGGCGGGTTGGAAAATGGATGGATGGATGAATACACGTGTCTTTGGGACATGGGAGGAAATCGCTGAAAGAGAACGTGCACGACCATACCTTGTCGACCAGATCCAGTGGGCATTTTATTGTGTGCTGATTGTTTTATCTGATGGTGTTTTGAGTGCCTCTCGAAAACAGCAAAATGAAATGAAAAGATAAGAAAATCAGTGTTTTAAGTGTTGGACGTCCTCATCATTTTACTTACTTTGGAGATTCCAATTGAAAGTTTTACACTGATTCTTACAATCTGTCGCTTCCAAACTAAACTCCTCGATACATAGAGTCACTGCCTTCATACTTGACATTTCACCAGCCCCGATTTCAGCTAATTCTGTCTTGCTTATCCCCTCAAACCGCTTAGTCCACCCCAGACACCTGTTCTCGTCTCCTTCTGCTATGCAATGCAATATACTGCTGGTTTTCAACACTTTATATTTTTCTCTGTGCCTTGAGCTCTTGTTTGCTTCAGAAGGATTGCGTTCTTTTGTCATTTTTCACTGGCAGTGCACCTGAGTTTCTGAATCGCTATATCCTATTATGGTACACAAATTGACCTTACCCACAAACATCCTAGGTTAGAAAACACAGCAGCATATTGTAAGTTTATCAAATTGCATAACCATTTTTTCCCCAAATATTATTTGCAATACTTTTAATGTAGGCCATATAACAAAAGCAATACTTTCCTCTGTGCTGCAAGTTAAAATGCCCTTTTACTGAATCAATACCCCCACAGCACTGCAGTATAGCGGTGGGAAAAGATTTATAGCCCACTTCTCGCAATTATATTAGCAGAAAGACAAATCAGTATATCACACTTAGGTGCTTGTTTCAGTCTCACTTGCTCCTGACTTTGCCCGCCGACAGCTACACACAGTGGTGTCCTGGACAGAGCAGTGGCCATGTTTGAAATGCACAGGTGCTTACACTAAACCGGAGCACTTGACGTATCCATAACAAAAATGAACAATGCCGAATTAAACAGAGCTACAGGACTTTACTGCTCATTCCACAATGCCGACTCATCAACTATTCTGACAGCAAATGATTTGCTAAGTCAAAGCTTTGTGAGTGCCTTGGATATTTTATCTAGTCTTTCATATTGTTTGATATTTTATTCCTTCTGCTGGGAATTTATTGACATCAGCACTGAAAATACTGTATAAATCAGGTAGAGATGACACATCCAGTCTCCAGGACATGAATGCACTAATGGGTCCACTCACAATTTTGCTCGTCTGACTTCTAAATCAGCAAAGTCTTTACAGGAAAGGTTAATGACAAATTCATTGTGTAAAATCCCCAGACTGCCAGTGTCTCATAGAAAGTGACAGGAGCACAACCACAGTGAAAATGCCCAACCATTTATTTTAATACTTTCCTTCTTATGAAAAAAAAAAAAAAACTGAAATAAATGAACAATAATAAAGTATAAGGGGGTATCTGTTGAGTGTAAACCTTGGACACTACCAGATATTGCCACTTCTTTCATTTCAGCCTGTGCCCACCACTCAGTAGCACCAAAATGAAAAGGTTCCCTTTCTGAAATCCATTCAGTCCCTAAAGTACATACCATGAGAAACACAAAGAGACCAAGGGCTTCAGGTTAAGGAGTTAGTGTTATACTGAAAGACCTGTCAAAGTTATCGAAAGCCTTGCAGGATGAAGACCAAGTGTGACACATTTGCTGGCAAAGAACATCACTACGAATATCAGCATGGCATATGCTGACAAACCAAAACACGCCTGGTGCTTAACACGGCAAAAATCAATGAAATCTATGAACTTAGAACAATTCTTTTCCCCAACTCATCAAAACAAGTCCTGTTATGTGCATTTCTAAAATAGAATTCATCTGAGAGTTAAAGATTGCCTGTGTGTATATAGAATTAAAACCTGTAATATAAATTGTGCTATCAAGCACTTTATTTTTATTTACATTTGCCAGAGGCCTTTAGTTGAGGGTGACATACAAGATCATAACACATCACAGATGACTGCATAAAGGCCATGAGACTAGTTGAGGGCCTCACAGTAAATGACAGATGGGGACTGAAGTGGTCACCTTCAAGTTTAAAGTCCAGCGCCCTGCCAGCTGCATCACACTGCCTGACAGATTACAGCTGTGTCCATTTCTGAAAGCCTTATTTGAAAATAATTGATGCCACTTTGTACTTTCATCTTAATTTTGCAAGTTGCATTTTTCCTCTTTAATAATAAAGGTGTCATTTATCACACCGATATAAAGATTTCATATATGTTTCATCTACAAGAACAAAAAAGAATGTACTCCGTACAAAAGAGGCCCACATGTATACATGAAAGTAGTGGGGTGCCAATAGGTGACAAAGGAATACTTCAACATTTTAATTGTTTAATTGCTATTTGTTCATAATCATATTTTCAGCACCATTTAAACACAGTTTAGAACAAAATGTGATATTTTAATATTGCTCAAGTCAACCTTCCAATTTTATTCTTTTACTCGTTCATTACTAAATCTATTTAATTTAGACAAGGGACTTGGGAGCCTGTGATTATCCTAGAACCAACTGTTGATGAACAAGACGGGATATTTCTTATATTAGTATTTCAAAAAAGATTAGAATTGTATATTCCTTAATCATTTTGAATAATGAATATACAGTTAGGTCCATAAATATTTGGACAGAGACAACTTTTTTCTCATTTTGGTTCTGTACGTTACTACAATGAATTTTAAATGAAACAACTCTGATGCAGTTGAAGTGCAGACTTTCAGCTTTAATTCTGTGGGTTGAACAAAAAGATTGCATAAAAATGTGAGGCAACGAAAGCATTTTTTGAACACAATCCCTTCATTTCAGGGGCTCCAAAGTAATTGGACAATTGACTCAAAGGCTATTTCATGGGCTGGTGTGGCCAAGTCCGTCGTTATGTCTTATCAATTAAGCAGATAAAAGGCCTGGAGTTGATCTGAGGTGTGGTGTTTGCACGTGGAAGATGACAACATGCGGTCAAAGGAGCTCTCCATGCAGGTGAAGGAAGCCATCCTTAAGCTGCGAAAAACAGAAAAAACCCATCTGAGAAATTGCTACAATATTACGAGTGGCAAAATCTACAGTTTGGTACATCCTAAAAAGAAAGCAGGCACTGGTGAACTCAGCAACACAAAAAGACCTGGACGTCCACGGAAGACAACAGTGGTGGATGATCGCAGAATCATTTCCATGGTGAAGAGAAACCCCTTCACAACAGCCAACCAAGTGAACAGCACTCTCCAGGGGGTCGGCGTATCGATATCCAAGTCTACCATAAAGAGAAGACTGCATGAAAGGAAATACAGAGGGTGCACTACAAGGTGCAAGCCACTCATAAGCCTCAAGAATAGAAAGTTTAGATTGGACTTTGCTAAAGAACATCTAAAAAAAGCCAGCACAGTTCTGGAAAAACATTCTTTGGACAGAAGAAACCAAGATCAACCTCTACCAGAATGATGGCAAGAAAAAAGTATGGAGAAGGCGTGGAACAGCTCTTCATCCAAAGCATACCACATCATCTGTAAAACATGGTGGAGTCAGGCAGTGTGATGGCTTGGGCGTGCATGGCTGCCAGTGGCACTGGGACACTAGTGTTTATTGATGATGTGACACAGGACAGAAGCAGCTGAATGAATTCTGAGGTGTTCAGAGACATCCTGTCTGCTCAAATCCAGCTAAATGCAGTCAAATTGATTGGGCGGCGGGCGTTTCATGATACAGATGGACAATGACCCAAAACATACAGCCAAAGCAACCCAGGAGTTTATTAAAGCAAAGAAGTGGAAAATTCTTGAATGGCCAAGTCAGTCACCTGATCTTAACCCAATTGAGCAGGCATTTCACTTGTTGAAGACTAAACTTCGGACAGAAAGGCCCACAAACAAACAGCAACTGAAAGCTGCTGCAGTAAAGGCCTGGCAGAGCATTAAAAAGGAGGAAACCCAGCATCTGGTGATGCCCACGAGTTCAAGACTTCAGGCTGTCATTGCCAGCAAAGGGGTTTCAACCAAGTATTAGAAATGAACATTTTATTTCCAGTTATTTAATTTGTCCAATTACCTTTGAGCCCCTGAAATAAAGGGATTGTGTTAAAAAAAAATGCTTTTGCTGCCTGACATTTTTATGCAATTGTTTTGTTCAACCCACTGAATTAAAGCTGAAAGCCTGCACTTCAACTACATCTGAGTTGTTTCATTTAAAATTCATTGTGGTAATGTACAGAACCAAAATTAGAACAAAGTTGTCTCTGTCCAAACATTTTATGGACCTAACTGTATATCATAATATCCTTTTCTGAGAGCTGTGATTGCCAGCTGGGTGTCAAAAATCAACT
Source organism: Polypterus senegalus (assembly GCF_016835505.1). NCBI lineage: Eukaryota > Metazoa > Chordata > Cladistia > Polypteriformes > Polypteridae > Polypterus > Polypterus senegalus. The sequence continues at coordinate 85,455,476 of NC_053169.1, read as the reverse complement.
TGCCTATCTGGCCAGGCCTGAGAAATACCAAGCATGCCTCAAAGAAGCAAAATAACACTAGTCTCCAGAAATTTCAGAAGCAGTCGTTGTGGCCTCAAAAGTGTGAGGGGGGGCTGCAAAATCCCTGGCCCAAATTAACCAATCCAATGATTTTTAATAATAATAAAGAGTTTATTCACAATAAAATTCAAAATTAAAAAGCAAAGCAAGACCAAAAAGAAACAAAAAGGTAGTCTAAGGATATAAAGCAAAACTGAAAAAAGCCAAACTTGTGACCCATAAACAAAAACCAATAACAAGAGCAAAGACTGAAAAACAGAAAAAAATAAATAAAATAAAATAAGGAACTTCTAAAATCAGGAACTCAAGGATGAGATGAATAATACTGAAAAATAACCAATATCTCAACAAATATGCTGGGGTCAGTCGGGATCAACAAAGTATCTATCTATAGGATTGAGGATAATATTCTAGCTGCGATCTACGGGGCCCTGCCCCTTTGTTTCAACATAGACAACACATGGAAAGTTACTAATACAATCAATATGAGACAATAATACAAAATAACTAGACAGGGTGATCTCTGTTAAGAAATAATACATATTTAGTAGTATAGAGTACATTACAAAAGAATGTGACAATAAAATACATTAAAACTAGAATTACCAGAGCCTACGAAAAAACTTGTAGATCCGTCCCACCTTAAATCACTTCTCACCTCTCCGTCAGCGTCTTTTGTCCTTTAAATGTGTTGATAAACAGCAAACAGCAAGCAGTCTGCTATCACATCCCCCACCGGCGCACAGTTTTCTCAGCTCAAGTCTGTTTACCTGCATGTCAGTTGTTTGGAGTTGTATAGAGTGAGAAGTCAAGAAAAATCACACCTTTTATAAATACTATATTGTTATTTGGAACACTTGCATTTCATGTGTGTTCCGTGTCTACAACAATCTATGAACAGTAAACACATCATTAAAACAGAAACGCTTTTAATGTTTTAGTAATAATTGACAAAATGTAGACATGAAGTCTGAATAATATGTGAACCCTGAAGTCCAAATATCAATGAAACACTTTCACAAAAGGTATAAATACAACAGAAGAAGTGCGCTTTTATTAAAAAATATAACTGCAGAAAATCAACACACGTTAGGGTGCGACATTGACACGCATTTACTACGACTCGGTGGCGTATCGGTATAAACTACTGACTGGTAATCAAAAGATCACGAGTTCGATCCCGCACAACTCCGTTTTGAGAAGTGAACTGCTCTTATTCTTACTGTTTTAGAATAAAAACATACATTTGATTTCAGTCTGTAACAGATAGATACTAGTAAAGGTTAGCTTTTTTTTTTTTTTTTTTAAATTCAGTTTCTGCTCGCATGTTATTATAGCTTGTCTTTATGTGATCCAAATAAATACCATTCGAGCTATAGCGTGTCTTTAGGTGAAAACAACAGTGTCAGATGGGGGGTGGGGTGCGATAGCAGGCTGCTTGCTGTTTGGTGCTTACCCACACATTTACAGGACAAAGGACGCTGACGGAGAGGTGAGAAGCGATTTAAGGTGGGACAGATTTTTGAATTTTTTCGTAGGCTCTGGTAATTCTAGTGTTAAAGAGAAAGAAAATAACACCAAGGACAGCACCAAGATACGTCTGTTCAATGCCAATGTGAAATCAGTACTGTTGTACGGGGCCAAAACCTGGAGGACCACCAAAACCACCACCCGAAGAATTCAGACATTCATCAACACCTGTCTCAGAAAAATCCTCCACATTCGCTGGCCAGACACCATCAGTAACACCAACCTATGGGGAAGGACCTGCCAACCTTCAGTAGAAGCAGAAATCTGGAAGAGAAGATGGGGATGGGTAGGGCATACCCTACGTAAACCGCAAACTAGCATGACCCGACAGGCTCTTAGATGGAACCCCCAAGTAAAGCAGAAGAGAGGCCGTCCAAGAAACACCTGGCCGACGCGACCTTGAGGCAGACATCACAAGGATGGGCTACACCTGGAGTCAACTAGAAAGAATGGCCCAGGACAGAAACCTCTGGAGATCTACCTTTGGCAGCCCATACCCCGGAAGGGGTGGAGGGCATAATTAAGTAAGTACAGAGCCGAGGCCTAATCATAAGAGCGAGTATCCCTCACACGTGCACCTCATGGTGCAGGCCTCTAATCTTACGTGGTCTTGAAAGACTGCTGGTGTTTCCGCGCTTCTGGGACTTGATGACCAAAAGTCTAAATATCTTATTACCTTTCTTTATCATCCACATAATTTCATGCCTCATAAAACAGAAAAATTAGACAAATCTTTATACCAAAATAAGTCCTTTTGTTTTAATATCAAAGTTATTTTCGTTCTAAGTGCTGATTTAACCCTAGGGGCAACACAATCTATGAACAAAATTAAAATATTTAGTATTTAAAAAAAAGAATTGTGCAGGCGTAATAATCTGGGCTGGAAGCACAAATCACTCTGCAATTAAATTAAATAATTGCAGCTCTAGGAGGTTTAAGATAAAACACAAATTACAAATATATGCATCATATAAACCCACGGGGAACTGCAACAAATGCAAAAGGTTAACTACAAAAACCGATTACAGTGAAATGGAGTTGACTGTGAGGCCATGTGAGGATCTTGTTGGGAATATTATGAATAACTTATTTTCTTTACTTTACTCTTCTCCTCTCCTCTCCAGTCATTCCTTAAGCATCTTCCAGTTGAACTGGTTGAAAACCTTTTCCATAAAAACAGAGGCTATTTGCAGCTAAAACCTACTCCTTATTACACCTAAGGCTTCTCAGGTCTACACGCTTTTGACCAAACTGAAGGCACGTTACAGATGTCTGTTTCTAAGCAGCACCTTGACTGTTGTCGTCAGTTCATGCGAAATGAAACTGATCATTTTGTGATCTATACATACCTGATGCTATTTCAGACAGGCAGCAAGGTGGCACAGAGTTTCCACATTTTCTTCTTGTCCATGTTAAGTTTTACTAAACATTCTAGTTTCTTTCCTACAGCCATGCATTTGTGGGGTCAGTTATTGTGTGTGTGTGTGTAATGGAAGACAACTCTAGTCACAGTTCATAGGCCATGGCTCCTTGTGACCTTGAAATAGAAAAGGTGGAAGCAGAAAAGTGACAGATGAATGAATAAATCAAACGCCCCATATCATCATGTTTTTTACGTCTAATATTGTAGACGGAGAGAACACAATGTCCACAAATAAAATGTTGAGGCACCAAACGGATTAACTCTTTTAATTAATACAGCATCCCCAAAATAAACAGGTGCTCGATGTGGGAATTATTACAAGAAAACAAAAGCAACTAGCCAGATAAGGCTGAGGGTAGTTCAAGGCCTCCGTCCTGTGGTCTGCTCTCTCCAGAATGAGATGACGCCTGCCGGGAGTGCATTGGCCTTACAGTGGCTGGATCAAAAGGGGCCGAGTTAGTTGCCTTCACTGAGATGATACCGTTAGTGACAGTGCCCCCTCGTGCCCCAGAGTGGTAGCGCTTACCTCGGATGAGCCCAGAAGGCTTACATCTTAATTCTTTCCAACTCCTTTGTTTTCCAATTCATACCCTTGTATTTTATACTTGTCGATTCTTGCAATAATATTCCTTCCATCCCCATTTATATCTAAAATTTTCTTTCAAATTACTCTGTCTGCACTCTTAGTGGTTTTTAATTTTTTAAGACATTTATCAATTTTGTAAAGGTTCCTTTCTTAGACCATGCATTAAATACTATAAATTAGGTCTTATTCTCAAAAGACCCAAAAAGAGCACTAAATGCTGTCACTGGTAATCCTCTCACCTCTCCGCCTAGTAAATATAAGTGCCAGTTTCTCAGTTTCAATTTAACGTCTCTATTCTAGCTTTGACCTTTGAGATTATCTCCTTGTGTTTTGAAAACATTTTTCATTCATATTCATTTCTTATGAACGATTGCTACTAACATCATACGGCGTGTGTTTTTTTCAGTTCTTTTGCCCCTTGTGTGTGCATTGCATCTGCTGTGTTGTTCGGCTGCCTGTTCTGTTCATTCCTTTTTCAAGTACTCTGTTTTTATTCATTTTGTTTTCATCCTGTTAAGTCTGCAGTTGATTCGCTACATGACTTTTTTTTAGAGTAGCTCTGTACCTTTGAGGAACCAAAATACATACAAGCAGGTATCTCTCTGTGTCTACTGGATTCCTTGCCACTGACTTTCTCCTCCTTCACTACTAGTTTCCATGTCATATGTTCCTTCATCAGCTTTAATCCATGCATCCTGTCATAACTTGGGAGTTCAAAGAACCAGGGAGTCCCAACATATTCCAAAAGCACTTCCAAAAATGCCCACTAAAGTGTAAAGTCCCGTCAAAACCCCGGCTAAACATAAAAAAGACATTAGGATATGCCCAAAACAATAAGGTAATCTGATACAACCAAAAGTCCCAACACAAAATCCCAAGCATCGCTGAAATACAGAGCAAAACATCAAAAATCCAGTAACCACAATGCTCAAAGTATTCACAAACAGCACAATGACCCACCTAAACTCCTCAGCGCATTCAAAATGAATCACCAGGAACTGTGAGAGACCCTCCAGATTAATTGGGTTGAGGGCAATTTCAAAAAGGACATAAAACAGGACCAGGAACCTTAGGTGAGCACACATCTATTTTCAAATACCCAGTTCAGAGGTGCAGGGATCAGAAGTGTCTCCGCTTAGTCGTCATCAACAGCTGATCATTTGTGTGACTAATTAGTTAATTTGTAAAATCAGAAGTCAAACCTTTTTTAGTTTATCTTTGCCATGTGTTTGATGCTGCCATGCTGAATTATCACTAGATCTTCACTTTCAATGGCCTAGATTTTACATATTCTGGGGTACATACTATAAACCCATGGAGACACTCAATTACTAGCATTTTGTTTGAAAAAACTAATGTCAATGCCATATTTAATCTTCCATCAAACTTTAACAACTCCAGACCCAATGAACTGGCATTGACATGTTTTGTTTAGACTGTAAAATAAAAGAGAACTAACAGTACTAGGATTTCTAGATCATTCAAGACATCCAACATGCAATTCTGTAAACCTCTGAAATACAGTATTACAAGCCCTAAGACCCAGCTCTCCACATACTTTTATTAGTCATCTCTAGCTGTGGTATGCTGGGTGCTTGTCTACAATTAAATATTATCATCACCCGATTGGTCTTCCCAAAAAGACAGCAGATAATTACTCTGCCCATTCATCATCCCAAGTACTATTCTACTTTTTCCAGGATGCTGGAGCCTGCCTTGACAGCATCAGAGATGTTAATTAAGACATAATCCTTGGCAGACGCTTATCTACTGCAGGACACACTCACATCAGGAGGCCACTTTATAGCCACCAAATAGCCTAACATGAGACGTACAACGAAGATGGTGCCTTCTGCCATGCTAATGGAATCTAAGTAGGGATTTACACCCATGACTTTGAAGTTATGAGGCAACACCTAATGTTTAGATGAATATAAGTAATCCAAGTGCATTTATAACCCATAAAATATTGATAAAGAAGATAATACCTAATAGACATGCTTTAAAATTTATAAAGTAATGAAGCTGTGATAAAATGACCAATCAGAATGACCTTCTGATAAGTTTTCCCACCTCAGCAGATGATTCTGACGCTCTGTCAGAGTGCCCATTGGCTTGTTCGTCACCTCCCTGAACCAAGTCTCTTCCTACTTGGTTACTCAGTTTGGCCAGATTGCCAACTCAAAGAAGAGTCCTTTTGGTTCCTGACTTCTTCCATTTCACAATTACTGGGTCCACTGTGTTCTTGGGAAAACTCAAAGCTTTATAAATGCTTTTATACCCTTGCCTTGATCTGTGCCACACCACAGTTTGATTGCAGAGGCCAACAGTGAGTTCTGTGGCTTGGCTTTTTGTCCGGACATACAGTGTGAAATGTGGGACCTTACATACACAGCACCGTGCCCTCCAAAAGATGTCCACTCAATTCAGTTTGCCACAGGATGATTTCAATCACGTTCTCAACGTATCTCAAGGAGAATTAAAGCAAACAGGAGACCCTGAAGTGCAATGTGGAGTACAACACTGAATGCTTAGAGGAATGACAGATTTCAGTTTTGAAAAAAAAGTGTTTTCCCTTGGTCATTATGGGTTACTGAATGTAGACTGATGGGCAAAAAGGTTCATTTTATCCATTTAAAATAAAATCTACACGGTCAACACAATAAAATGTGCAGAAAGTGAAGCAGTCTGAATACTCTCAATGAAAACTCCAATCCACAGAAGTGATGACTTTATCCCTGTCTCTATAAATTCTTTACCTTATTAGCCGTACATTCTACCAACATCTACAGCAGAGGTACAATATGGACCACGTGCACCCACTTACAAACAAGTAACACTAAAGAGTTGTTATATGTTTTTAAAATGATACAATTATAAACAACCATTTTTTTCTCAGACACGTGCTCATCACATATGGTGCAGTGTATTATGAGTGTGGATACATGTAGCCTGTAATGGGGTTGATGCCATCTCCAGAGCAAGTCTTTCCCTTCACTTTAAGCTCTGGCTTTCCACCACACTAAACTTGACTGCAGTAAGCTGTGTGAGGAAATGCACAGCTGGGAAGAAACTGAAATGGTTAAAATATAAGCCCATTTATAATCTGCTCACATAATTCAGTTAACAAAACAGAATCTAATGGCTAAAAATAAGTTCAAAATCAAAACCACTGCAGGGTTACACATCCAGCCTATACTGCACAATTGGTCAATTTCTCATATTTCAAATAAAACAAGCTTATAAACATATTTGTCATACCCTATCATAGCAACAGCACTGGTAACCATACTGAGAGAGGCCTTCTATTTTTCAGACGAGAGAAGTCATCTATTATAAAAAGCATGGCTCATTTCTTACTTGCACACACACACACACACACACACACACACAGATTATTAATACTGTGCAAAGGTAGCCCGAAGAACAGTCACAGTGGACTTTAACACTTGTACGTGTTAACACTCGCATGTCACATGAAGGCCCATATCTTTTTCAGAATCAGCCCACTCTTCAGCACATTCATGGCCTTTGATTGGACAAATTTGAGGTTGTGGTCCAAGCTCATCTTGGACAGGTCTTGGTGGGACACACTGAAAGCGGGACCCCAGCTCTGCCACCACTCATGATATGAGTCACAAATTAATTTCCTTCTTAATAACAACATTACAAACGGCACAAACTGCAAAATTTCCTTATTGATATATTGATCGAATGAAAAAACTACACATTCTGTTTAAACCCTGCTTTTTATTATCAAAGGTTGTCAAGAAGGCACTGCCTGTCAATGGATGACAACATAACACACCATTTCCCCACCAGCTTAGTTAGTCCAATTCAGTACTGTAACTGAGGAGCCTGTCTGGCAGCACCAGGCGGGCATTAGGCAGGGCCGGACCTACACACTGGTACAGTTTAGAGTCGCCAATTCTCCCAACACAGACTTCTTTGGGAAGTTTGAAGAAAACAGAGTACTGCGAGAAAAGTATATTATGCCCAAGCTATGACTGAGACTGCAAGCAGGGTCCAAGCTAAGACCACTGGACCTGTGAGAAAACAGAATTAACCATCGTACTGTCCTGGATAGAGAATTATTAATAAGATAACTAACCCCAGCCATATTGAGAAGCATTTCATATCCAAAGATATGTTTAAAGAAGATGAACAGAGAATTATCAGGAAATACATTACATGTAAAGCAGGTTAGAAGATGGCAATGGCTTTCGATTCACTATAGGCCCAATATATTTAGCCAAAGTGAATTACAGGGTGGACAAACATATAAGTAAATGTGAAACACATTTAAAAAATAAATAAATGCACCCTAGTATGTCCTAAATTGATCATTCATGTATGGGAATGCTACAAATTTGTAGAGTTTGTGTCAGATTGATTTTTGCATGTCAGGATAAAAAAAAATGTGATAGGGTATTAAAGAAATCCTTAAAAAGAACTAATGATCACATTATAATGCAAAAAGGCAAGCAGCAGAGAATCGGCACAGGATTCGATTCATCAGAGGGCAGACATTAAAAGTGCAGTTACAAACACCTTTGGACCTCTTATATGATATGACGACTGCAAGCACACAATATGTGTTTCAGGGCTTTGAAAGGCTACATTAAAGTGCTTTGTTATATTGTTAGAAGCCTTTTCAGTCCATCTACAACACGGTATCAACTGGCATGATTTTCTTGTCAGCAGGAGTTGTATCTTACAGCTGCCCATTTCACAAGCTTTCCAGGGTCCTGCCAACCGCTTCCAGCTCTCCCTGCTATCAAGATGTCAGTCCAGCATTTGGGCAGCCATATGCCAGGTTAACCAGATATACAAGTTTAGGAGACGTCACTCATTAGAAAGAGAAAGCACTTACTCAATGAAATTAACATAAGAAAAGATAAGGATGTGGAAATATAGACCTGGGCAAGGGCATAAGTCTGTCTGCACCTCACACCAAACATGGAGTCCATGTGAGATTATCAGTCCCAAATTAAAGGACGGCTGTGTAAGGGATCTAGAAATTACTAGGTTGGCACCAATCACAAACCTGACGGAGGGTGTATGTTGACTAGAAAGTTAGGGGCTGATGACAGCAATGAGCACTTAGTTTGTACTGCTTGGATGGAAACAGGACATGAACCAAACCAAAAATCATTTGTTAAAGAACAGGGCAAGGCCAAAACCAAAAATCAAAACCTGGGAAAACAAAACCCAAAATGTGATCCAATAATGTAGTCAAAAAGAACTCTGGGTAATAAAGTCAAGAGACCTTACATTACAACTAAACACCGCAAAAACTCTTTGATGCTGTACAGAAACTTGAACAATGGGAGATATGCAGTGCTGACCGTTATACTATCACATGATTGACATCACATCTAAAGGCCTCCCGTGGTCCTGTGGCAGCAACAAGCATAGCAACCACAAAACAATACCACTCAAAATGGCAGCACCCATAAGGAAAGTCTTCACATATTTTTAAGAAACTAAAAATAACCACAAATTTCAAAAGCAAATGCAGAAATGGATTCCACATTTAATGAGACCCCTAAAGAGAAACCAACACAGCACTTCAGAGAACTTTTTCACATAACAAACTTGCACCAGCTGAGAGGGGTGTTCATAAAGGATGACTAAACACTGGTACTAAGTGGTGGTTTTTTTTCCCCTGATTTTAAAAGCCACACTAGATCTTGTTCCCACTGTAAAGAAGATGGAAGGCTAGGATACTTCCATGCTAAATCTGTATATGTGCTAATCTAGGAATAAAAAAACAAAAATTATCTTTAAAATATGCTCATGGCAAAAAGGCGAACAACTAGTATTACACTGAAAAGTGGTCAGCTGATCTCTAAATGTGCTTGATTGGTGGCCCAGTAAGGGATGAAGAAAGGACATTGCTATCACATGTGGCCAGAGGGGTAAAGATGCTATGAAACAGTAGACCACAAAACGACAAGACCAAGAGATAAAAGAAATAAAGGCTGCCTGAAAGGGTCCAGTGTCAAAACTAAGACAGAAAGTCTGATAACCAGAGCCCATCACGTGAAAGCTAAAGTCAAAGTAAACACACAAAGTTCTGGCTCCCCAAAAATACTGGATTAGCTAAAACATGCAAGGCTGTTGTACAGAATCCAGAAACTTGGACTTGGGAAGAGGAATGCTGCCATTTTTTACACAACTGGAGCAATGATGTCAGCCACCACATTTCTGGAAAGCATGTGGTAGTAACTAAAGCATTGTCACCAACAACAACTGACATCAAAGAGTGGCCGGGAAATGGTACACAAAATGGTGTCAGAAATAAAAACAAAGCAACTTTAAAAATAAAAATAAATGAAATAATACATACAAAAATACATTCTTCACAATCTAAAACCCAGAATAATAAGAGCTTGGAGGCGTTTCTAACAGGGTCTAATCCCGGATTGACTTTTGAGTTAAAAGACATGCCTGATGTGCAACTCTCAGCTGACTTTACCCTTGTTTAGCACTGATGCGGGAGACTAAATTCAATATAAAGTTGATTTCCTTTTATTATTTGAAAGTCTGGAGGGAAGGCCTGTTCCCAAATTTGTTTCACGATATCTAATATTGCACTATTACAGATGCTTTTTTTTTTATATTTTTGATGTAATTCTTGTATTAGTGGTGTGATTTTGCAGTCGTGTCTTTGAGGAAAATAAAAAAAGGAAGGTTGGAAATGAAGTGAAGTAGCCTCTGGTAAAGCTTCTGACTGTGTGATGGGTTAAATTTAGCACAGGCTTGTGTGAAAGATGCTATCTGACAAAAAAAGTTTATATTGCTTTAACAACCCCTTACTTTACATAATGTATTAATGCATTCATCCATGAGTAGGCTTTGCAAACAGAAAAACTATGCCTTATAAAATCACAAATGATAAATAAAATTCATGTAGATTGAGCATTCAGCCATAGATTGACCAACGATGTGGCAGTCATTATCAGGTGATGCAGAATTTTCCATTCTGTTTTCCTGGTTGGTGTCAATGCTTCTTTGATAGAGCTCATCCTCCTGACCACTGGATGAGCTATCAGAATGGGTGATGTTAGACACAAACGCTTAAGGGACATCTTCAAGGTTCCACCAAGGTCAGCAGTACCTTTGTACATCATGTGGGGCTGTGGTTGCTAATGCTTTCTCCATCTTCCTCCGCATTCTGGAAGAACATCAGGAAGCTGACTGATTTCCCATCCAACCCTGGTTGGATTTCAAACCTCTTAAATGATGTCTATTTTGTTCATGTTAACGTGTTGATTATTTAATTTCTGTACATGAAAACACCTTTTACTGTGTGCCATGTGTGTTGTGGGTTGTCCCCCCAAGAGGTGGAGCTACTTGCCCATTATTATCAAGGGACAGCCCTTTACCCTATAAAGGCTGGGAAACCCACAGTCCCTTGCGGTTCGTTATGAACATGCTTGTGGAGTTGGCGAGTTCTACTCTGATTTTCTGTGCTTTTGCATTTTACTGGATTTTTGGCATCTGTTTGGATTCATGTCTCAGAACATTGTCTTTCCCTTGAAGGAACTCCTTTTCCCTTTTGCGCTCATTGAGAACTTTGAAGATTACAGAGCACTTTTGAAAAATAAATCTTTTTATTTATAAAGACTAGGCTGACGCGCCTTTTAAGGCGACAGACTTTTAAGTTGACCACTTCTTAAGGCAATTCAATATGTAGATCAATTTGATATTTTATACAAACTCATTAATTTGGTTATATTGCATTTGAGTGGTATTACTTTAATACTCGTAGTTTCTGTTATTTTTGTGATGAAATTTTAACTTTTTTTCTATATTGAGGTCGCCCTTTTGAACCCCCCTGATATTTACTACGTGGTGAAGCATTTGTACTCCATCAACATTAATTATTTCCAGAGACATAATTTTGTCTATTTTTTCCAGCCCATCGCACACAAAAGCAAGGGAACGATGGGAGCACCAGAACTCTGCTCACATCATGTCGCTTCGTACTGCAAGCTGCAAGTAGTAAGTCTGTGATAAGCGGAATACCGCTACGCTTTCCACTCACGAGACGGAAGGACAATCCTGACCGCTTTTATATAGTAAGAAAGAAGAAGAAAATATTGCACAGTCTGGAGTAGAAAATCATCTTTTACCTGGAAAAACGAAACTACAAATCCCATCATGCATTGCAAAATGGACGGGGCGTGTGTGAAACTCTGCGCCTGCGTAGCACTCACGGGACGGAAGGACAATCCCAACCGCTTTTATATAGAAGGATTATTTGTCATCCTTTTGTGTGACTAACCAGGGTTGGCAGTTCTCCCTCTAGTGGGCATTTTGAGTACTTTTTGGAACTTACATGGCTTGAGGACTTTTATAACCAATAACACTAATCAAGATGCAACTGTGGCCACATTCGTCATTAGATACGGGGGTCTTTCCAGACTGTCTTAAGACTGCTGTAGTTAAACCCCTGCTCAAGAAAAATAATCTTGACCCATCTCAAACCTGCCCTTCTTAAGTAAAATTCTAGAGAAGGCAGTCATTTTGCAATTAAATGACCACCTCAATAAACCTGCTATTCTTGATAAATTTCAGAACAAATCACAGCACAGAAACTGCACTCATTAAAGTAGTAAATGACTTGCGGGTAAATGCAGACAGAGGCCATTTATCTGTTCTCATCCTCCTCTGAGTGCTGCATTTGACACCATTGATCACAATATTCTTAGAAATCGCCTTAGTCAATGGGTGGGCCTCTCTGGCAGTGTCTTAAATTGGTTTGAATCCTACCTGGCAGGGAGAAAATTCTTTGTGAGTTGTGGTAATTACAACTCAAAGACACATGATATCCGATAAGGTGTTCCACAAGGCTCTATCCTGGGTCTGCTGCTCTTCTCAATTTACATGCTTCTGTTAGGTCAGATTATCTCAGGTTACAACGTGAGCTACCACAGCTATGCTGTTCACACACAGCTGTACTTATCTATAGCACCTGATGACTCCGACTCTCTTGATTCACTAACACAATGTCTGACTAGTATCTCAGAATGGATGAATAGTAATTCTCTCAAACTAAATAAAGAGAAAACTGAAATTTTAGTAATTGGCAATAATGGATTCAATGAGGTTATCAGAAATAAACTTGATGCATTAGGATTAAAAGTTAAGACGGAAGTAAAAAATTTAGGGGTAACTGTTGACTGTAACCTGAATTTTAAATCGCATATTCGTCAGACCACTAGGACAGCATTTTTTTACTTAAGAAATATAGCAAAAGTTAGACCTCTTATATCATTGAAAGATGCTGAGACATTAATTCATGCTTTTGTTTTCAGTTGACTAGATTTCTGTAACGCACTCCTCTCAGGACTACCCAAAAAAGACATCAATCATTTGCAACGAGTGCAGAATGCAGCTGATAGAATCCTAACTAGAAAAAGAAAATCTGAGCACATCTCTCTAGTTTTGATGTCACTACACTGGTTACCTGTGTCATTCAGGATTGACTTTAAAATGCTGCTTATGGTTTATAAAGCCTTAAATAATCTGCCCCATCTTACATATCGGAATGTCCGACACCTTATATTCCAAATCGTAACCTCAGATCCTCAAATGAGTGTCTCCTTAGAATTCCAAGAACAAAACTTAAAAGATGTGGTGAGGCGGGCGGCGGGCGGCCTTCTGCTGTTATGCACCTACAATCTGGAATAGCCTGCCAATAGGAATTCGCCAGGCTGATACAGTGGAGCACTTTGAAAAACAGCTGAAAACACATTACTTTAACATGGCCTTTCTATAACTTCACTTTAACTAAATCCTGATACTCTGTATGTTCAAATCATCATAATAACTATTCATAGTGGCTCTAAAATCCGTACTGACCCCTACTCTCTCTTCTGTTTCTTTTTCTGGCCTGCACCACCACCACCTACTCAAAGCATCATGATGCTCCAACATTGATGGATTGAAAGCCAGAAGTCTACGTGACCATCATCATCAGGTCCTTCCATGAAAACCCTAAATACAAAGAGGACTGTTTGACTGACTAATGTTAGGTAGATTGCCCAGAGGGGACTGGGCGGTCTCGTGGTCTGGAACCCCTACAGATTTTATTTTTTTTCTCCAGCTTTTGGAGTTTTGTTTTTTCTGTCCACCCTGGCCATCGGACCTTACTTATTCTATGTTAATTAATGTCGACTTATGTTTATTTTTTATTGTGTCTTCTATTTTTCTATTCATTTTGTAAAGCACTTTGAGCTACATTTTTTTGTATGAATATGTGCTATATAAATAAATGTTGATTGATTGATTGACATTGCCTTTTGTTCTTTTGATTTAGACACTTTAATGTCTATTGCTATTAAATGGGATTTCACCTGGACAGAGTTCCATCATTTCATTGTATCCTCTATCTTTTTTACAATGGGAATCTTGTAAAAACAAACTTTAGTGATGGAACACCATATTAAGCTATAATTACACCAAGGCAGGACAGCCAGGAGGCCAAGGTAATCTGAAACTCCATGCCGTCCTGAAGTTAATTTTCTCCAGGCATGTTGTTAATTTGTATTTTTGTCACTCTTTTCCAGATTGACCCTGACCCTGCTGTATATGCTTTGAGCCTGTTCTGCGTGAGAAAAAATTGGAAAAGTAATCCTTAGTGAGTATCAATAAGGAGAAAGTCATAATAAAATGGAGATGTATCAGGGCTATAATCGAGGTTGAAATAACTCACACACGTGATTATTATTTAGATGCCAGACTACCTCAGATGCTGTAATACAAGGTGGAGGTTTAGGTGGAAGTCATTTAAAAAATAATGTAGAAGGTACCAAGAACAAACCGAGCAGGTTCGTGTGGCTTTACTGTGTGGTAATTCTCCCTTTAACTGATGGTGTGATGCACTGAGATGTGACAGATGGATTGTGCGAATATAAAAGCAGTGACAGGAGTGAAGAGGAGGCATGAGTAGAGTATCAACACAGGAATAAAATCAATGACATTAGATACAGGCAAAGGTGAAATGGTAGTGAGAAAATGGGATGGAGTAATAGGAGAGTCAAGTTAGGTCAAACCTGAGAGAAGTGAGGCAGTGAAATGAGATACACGCAGTATTGATCTTCTGTTGGCAAGGGGAAAACTTGAGGAGACTTAGAGACTAGCGTCAGGGGTCTTTGTTCTCATCATGTGGGGTACAATACATAGCTATTACTTTGCCTCCTAAAATATGCCACTTTATGAAGGCACAAATGAAAGTGTCTAATCTTGCAATTACTTTTTATTAACAACTAAAATTCATGAATTTCTTTAAACTGCCCTTCATATATTTTTTTTTTTTAATATGGCGCTTTGGAATATACAGATGTCTCTACTAAAGACCCAGTGAGACCTAAAGCTGATTTAAAAGAAATGTGTTGCTATGATTGTTCACTTTATAATAATTGTCTAGTCAGACTTTGAAATTCACCATAAATACAGATATACACAACTTTGGATCTGTGAGACGATATCATAACTTGCACGTAGTTAAAGTGCCACCTTCAGTGCCGCGCATCTATTAACACAATGCCTGCCATGTTAGCAGATGATTAGTCATGCAAGACAACAACACTGCAGCAATGTGACCAGGCAACGCGGCTGATGCTGGCACACTGTAATATGCATTCTGTTAATCAACATTTCTGATTAATTTGATGGATTACACACCAAGAATTTGTGATTCTTTCCTGAAAATTCCATTTATGTTATTGGTAAGATAAAATATTTTTTGGAAAGTTGATTGCCTGATGTAGTTTGCAGTTTTCCAGTAGCTTTAATTTTCCAGCCCAGGTTTATTAATTCAGATTCATGAGACACAAGAACATTAAAATATCATTTTGCCTAAGGTTTAAACTTACCTAAAACTGATGGCATATTATGTGACTTCTAGTCTTAGGGTATGTTAGACCTGCAGACTGCACTCATGAATCTCATTGCTGGACCATGTCAGTTTGAACCACTGAAAACTGCTGGGCATATCACATTTGGCAACTGTGTGCCAACCTTCCCAGCGCAGTCAAGCTCAACCCTTTTACTGACAGCCAATAACATGTTGTACAAAGGATTAACAGATACAGGAACATCAGTGCAATCTCTGCCCTTGTTTTCTTTTGTTCATTTTGTTATGGTACGTAAGACACAAGACATCAGACAAGAGGGCTTCTCATCTGTTTCTGAGGACCAATTCACCCACGTCTTTTTATTCCTCATCTCTGCATCCTATGCATCATGCTTACGGAAGAGTTTTCAGCTCTCATGTACTCAGAGACAACCCGTACAACTAAAGCCAAAATCAAGGGTGAGTTGTGGACGAGTTGGAGTGAGTGGCTGGGTATGTTGGGTTTCGCAAACTGACCTTCACGGGAGTGCACCATCTACTGCTTCTGACTTGCTAAGATTATGTAAATGAAGAAATCTGAAAAGCACTAGAAAAATCGTGTAAAGTGACATGGCCTTAAGATGACCACACATACCGGACTCTCATCAACAACCATGAGTCTCCGATCAAGCAGATAGTGGTAGGAGCCTGGAGTCCCCTTAAGAATAACATGTCAATACCACAGAATTAAGCTAAACGTGAGGCTGCCGTGCCACCCACTGCTGTGTCGACTCGGAGATCCAGCAATATCTAAGAAAACAGTGTTCAAACCCTACACACCCACCACCTAAAATTGCTCATTTGATTGAAATAAAGAAAGTCACTTGCTTTTCAGATAAGGCAGGATATTTATTTACTCCTAAAACAGTAAAGTGAGTTATTATCTGCAGAAAAATTATCATTATTCTAAATTTTTTTTAGATCCAACTGACTGTAATTCAAATCTGGATGAGGAAGAAACAGATGTACAGCTTATTTTTAATTTTTATTTTAATTAATTCAGTGTTCCAGTGTGTCCATCGCTGTGATAGAATGATTAGAATTGCTGACTCACAGGAGCAGAGTGAGAAATGCAGCCATGCAACGGCTTTCTCCAAGGTTTTTGCCTCACTCCCTTAATGACTGGTTACACTGAACTGGCCTGCTCGGATTGTGTGTGTGTGTGAGTGTACCCAGCAATGGAGTAGAACCCAATCCCAGTAGGGTTTCCTGCCCTGTGCCAGATACTGCCAAGACAGGCTCCAGACTCAGCCATGCTTTGGAAAAAATAGGTTTGGAAAATGAGTGGATAACTACAAATTCATTTATGCTATTTAAGATGGTATAAGACGGAACATCCAGTATAACCAGAACAATAAAAATAAACAACGCACACTCAATTAAGACTTGTGCATAAACAAGCTGTTGAATTAATCAGCACAACATGCCTTGGCATCCCATCCAGGATTTGGTCCAGCCTCATACACAGTGCTGCGAGAGGTTTCCAATCCCCAAAACCTCATAATGGGCTACATGGCATGAGGAATAATTGTAATTTTCTGCTAACACTTGTATATTTAGAGTTTTAATTTGCTTTAGACTGTTTCCCCTTCCAGGGTGGTTTGCCCCTTTGTAGCCCTTATTGCTGAAACAGTCACCAGCTGTCATTACCCTGAAAGTGCAACTGGGTTAGAAAATAGATGGGTTAACGATGATGTCATGTGTATTCGAATAGCTTTTAGTTTTAGTTTCTGTTTATTCTTCAGATTGTCCCAAAATACACAGTTTATATTAAGAACGGAAAACGCAAAATAGTCTTCAATGTACCTGTAACTTTATTACAGCTGTCATTGTCACAAGTGAGATTAAGATGAAGATGAAGATACTTCAGGAAGTAAGTACGGTTCATACAACAGCAAAACTCTCAGAAACGTCACTTTCATGTTTTCATTTTGTTTGATGTCATTTACTTTCTCAGAACCACCATTCCAGTATAAGGTCACAGTGGTGCCACATCTCGTCTCAGCAGCAGCAGCAGCAGCAAATAATGCTGGAGTGGCATCCACTTCATCACAGGGCACAAATGTGCGCACATCCACACTCACATGCAGGAGTCCATTTAAAGGTTCAAATCAGCCTAATGCACAAAAGGTGGGAAGAAATCAGGAGAACAGCCCATGTACAGCAGAACATGCAAACTACACACCGTATGGGCAGTACCAAGGCTGCACTTGCACTGTGGAATTGAAGCTGTTAGGTAAGCCAAAAAAAAGGATTACTTTAATATTCATAGAGTGAACATGCATGAATACCAAATTAAATATTATACATCATTTGTTAATTAAGTTTAATGTGTATGTGTAACATTTATATATATATATATAAAGGTATCACGTATATGGATCAAAATATACTTAATATACAGGCAGTCCCCGGGATACGTACGAGATAGGGACTGTAGGTTTGTACTTAAGTTGAATTTGTATGTAAGTTGGAACAGGTACGTTATTTTAATAAATGCTATTGTTGATCGAGTGTAACCAAGTGCTCTGCCAATGAATGATGGAGTTTCACCTCTCTCTGACCTTTTTATTATTTCTACTTTATTTTCAATGGTGATGGTTTTTCTCTTCTTTACTGTATCACCAGCACTTGCATCAGATTTGTGTTTCAGAGACATTCTTGAAGGGTGAAGACAAAAGATTAAGATGAGCTCTTCTGCACAGCACTGTACAGGCTATCACAGCAGGAAGGCACCCGTCATCAACACGTCTGATGTACTGACCAGAGACAACTTCCTGCTATGTGCGTAACAGTGCAAGCAGGCCTGCTATTGAGAATGAATGGGGGCGGCGAGGGACGGTTCATCACCAGCCCACCTCACAGTCGCCTCCACTACAGTATGCTGCCTGCAGCGTCCGCCCACCGAAAACGAACATGGTGCGGCCAAAGACGGGTAGTGAATCGCCCCCATTCAATAGGCAGCCATCTGATGCACACTACAATGCTAACCCCTGCTGCCCCGTTCACCCTCAATGGCCTCCATTCAGCCACAACCAGGTCACCACTTGCAGCATTACCAGCCGCCCACCGAGAATAAACAGGGCAGCCGTGTGTGGTGGGCGGGCAGTGAAACCGCTTGCCACCAAGAGCCGCCTGAGGGACACTACACAGTGCGGGCAGCGAAATCGCCCCCCTGCAGCCTCCATCCAGCCACCGCTTGCAGTGTCCCCAGTCCAAAGATGACGGAGTGGCAGTCACTAAGGCGCATGCGTCGCAGCTGCGGCCCCGTTCGTAAGTCGTATGTCGGATGTCCTTAACCTGGGGACTACATGTATATGTACAGTATAGTATGCTCTGCAGTGATGAGGTTGACTTCTGTGATGAAGCACTCTGAATGAGGAGTTTCTTCACTGGTAGAGGATGCCCTTCTCATACTGTCTACAGGGCTCTCAATAAAGCAAGGAGCAGACCTCAAGACAGCCACACGAAGAGAGACCCCAATAACGTAACCTGTATCCTGCTGGTCCTTTGGGCTGTAACAGGAGCCGCTGTGTCACTTGCAAATATGTCCCCAACAATACCCTTATAATTGGTTCCTTTGATAAAATCAATAATGAACAATTGGCCTTTTTCCAGTCTAAAAATCGTATTTACTGCATTTCTAGTAGGAAGTGTCCCGCCTTCTACATACAGTATTTGGCTAACAGACTGCTTCAGGAGCACATTTTTACCTGTAAGATCAAAGACCTCACAAAGCCAATTGTAGAACACTTCATGCCCCTTCAACACAGCCACACTGATATTTCTTTGTGTTCTTTCACAGTTCTTCAAAGTCACTTATCAAAGAAAAACAGATTAAGCTAAACTCATTCTCAGCCTGACATCATACATTTCTCCAGGACTTAATGACTGACTTAACTTTTCAGTTTCACCCTTCATCTTCTGTAATGGCAGCTTTTTCACCTACTCTCACCTTCTCCTTTCATCTGTCCTGACTTTGTTCCCTTCTGCATTTGTTACCTGTTTTTCCCTTTTCAGTTGCACGTCTGATGTAGGCTATATGGCCAAAACGTTGTGTCTTTTTTCTTTCCCTTGTTTCCTTTTCAATTTGGTAATAACATCTAACCGTTTGTTCCTATATACCATAAATGCTGTATTCATCCATTCATTTTCCTATTTTGCTTTTCCAGGCAATTTAAACCATTAGAATGGAATGGAAGATTCTGATTGTACTGAGGGATGCTTGAGTAGTCGGCTGAAAAATCCGATTTGAGTCACCGCTTATCAGTGCTTCTTGTATTTGCATTGGGCATGCTCACCGATTGGATAAATTACTGTCATCATTAGGGAGAAACGTCAGACAATTGTGAGTGGCACTTGATAAAAGGGGCATTCACCATGAGTAAACAACAGATGCCAAGTGCAGTGATGAAATTCCTCACGATGCAGCTGGATATACATGATGCACAATGTCTTCCTTTGAAACATTTGCCTGACAATATGCTGAATAAAACCTGCATCACCCTGGATACACAGTGGAGATGATCGCAAAGGATAAGAGCTGTTTCAGTGTACTATAGCCTTAAAATAATTAATACATTTTCAATTTCTATTTGATATGCCACCTGGAGACTTCCAATAGATTATGTCCCACTTGGCATGTCATTCTGTATTTATCCCTTCCTCTATTTTTGTCCTTCTGAGATTTGCCTTTAATCAGAGATATTAGAGATTCTTGTAATACAAATATGAAGGCTTACAGTATGTTCATGACTCATTTTTTGAAAACAGGGAAAATGCTGAAAGAAATGGCAATCCTCTACTAATGAGGACCCTCTGTATATTTTATATAAACAGTATATTGATATAGGGGACCCTGGGCCACGTTTGTGAGCTATATTTATTAGTTTAATCTGTCAGATGTTCTCTTCTGCTTTTATTTATTTTACAAAAATACACCGGTTGCTTGGGGCTGCCTAAAATGGAACCATCACTCAGGAGGAGAAACAAAGAAGTGGAGCAGAAGAGCAGCACAGTTTAAAGCCTGAGAGCCCATAAAAGCTGTAGGTTATGTTCTGTGTCAGAAATGAAACACACTTTGTGAAACATGTCTTTCTGTATCAATGCTCGGCAGAAACTAGACTTTTCTTCTATTGTTCTATTAATGGCCCTCTGCTGTTTATTAAGCAGAGCAGAAAAAGGTCATTGCTTGAAGATTATTTTGCAAGTCACCGAGTACCCAAAAATAGACATTCATATTTGATGAAGTCAACTCGAAAGTATTCAGTGGGCACATGCAGTACATAAATTGGTGGAACACCACAAAAGGGATGGAAATCTCATTTTAATTAAAGATTATGTTAAAGTGGTGAGCAGTTGCAAGTAATATGGAAACATCTATGTGGTATATACCTTATTACAATGGAACACAACCCTTTCTTATGGTGTGCTTCCTCCCATGGACTTGAGTAATACAAAGTCGTGTCTGCTTTGTCTCTACAATTAAAAAGGGCTTCTCCTACTGCGCCTGTCCAGGTGCACACAGTGGCAAAGGAACTTTACAGGTGGTCAGTGGGAGGCCATCATTTGGTCAGCAGGATTACACTGAAGAATCCTGTAACATCAGTGGTTTGGGGCTGCCAACACCACAGCTGAGACTGGATTGGTACCTGCCATTTCTTAAAAGAAATGTAATTTTAAAATTATATGGCTGTGATGGTGGCACAGCAGACAACAAAATAAAACAGGAGTTATTCCTGCCAGGAGGGCACTCTGTGTAGTGCTTGTAGGTTCTCTTTGCATTTCTGTGGATTTCTCCCTGGGACTAAAGTTCAACACCACAACTCAAAGAGATAATGTAAGGATGATTGAGGACTCTAAATGGTCAGATGAAAAGATGACTTGTGACGGCCAGAAAAAAATCACTCAACTTTGCTGATATATTCACCACAAAAGTGGTGAAGCATGCGTCTCCAGGTAGGCTGGAAAAAAAAAAGGTTATAAATGACCCCTTTCAAATTCAAAGACTCCAAAGAGACTAGAATGAGAAGGTATGTTGAAGATGATTTCTTTGAGCGAATGAATAGAAGATTTTCTTATCAATTTAACTGAGACATGACCATGCTCAGAAAGGAGGAAGAACAAACTCAATAGTCTTTAGACAGGTAGGGATCTTGAGCACTTTTAAATCAGAAATTCAGATCGTCAAACTTAAACTCAAACCAAAACTCAAAGTGACGTTTAATTGACAGGGTGATACTCAACTTAGTAATGAAACCCTGTGGATTTTTTTTCTTTCATTTCCATTTTACTTCATTTTTGGTAGTTTTTGAAAGACAGAACTGGAATTAACGGCAATGGCCTAATAGTGATAACCACAGCAGATCAGAACTCCCTGTGATTGTCTGCATACACCAGCACTACATTTTTAATGCTGTACTTCCCAGTTATTCAGACACATCATGCAATTAGTGGTTACTTTAAAATCAATTATTAATGAGAGCATCTGCACCTATCTAGAGATCAATCTAGACTTAGCTTAGATTTTCTCAATCGCTTTCATGCAATTCACACATCAGAAACGTCATTCTCCTCCATCTTAATGCAGTTGTGAAGTCAGTACAGCATTTCCTCACACACACAAACATTTCTCACTGTGTTTGTATAAACGGCCATTGTGTCTACAACATATTTCACTGATAAAGACATTCTGTCACTGTGTTGATGCATTTCTCATCTGACTCTGACAACTCATGAAAACAGTCTGTATGTACGTCAGTCAGAATTACAGATCTCTTACACGCCTGGATACTGTCCTGCATTGTATTAGAGCTTTCAATCAAATCACTTTAAACTTTCTTCAGATCAAGGCAAGTCCCACGTTGTCCGTGGTTGTACTTCAATTGAACACAAATGTAATCCCCCGTGTTCAGAACCTGTCTTTGTGAAACAAACAGAAACACATGTTCTAAACCTTGTATCAGATGTGTATGTCATGGCACTGCAGTAATTACACACAAGTATATACGGATGTTCAGGAGTATATATATATATATATATATATATATAATAGTATCCTATTAGTGCATAGGATTGAAAATGGACCAGGAAGCAGGTTTCATGCAGGTGTGCTGCTGTTGCAGAACATGGGGTAATTCAGAATGTGGCAGCCATTAAGCCCTGAGGCAGAGACCAGCTCCTTCACTCTTTGGATGGACTCCACAATGCCCTCAGTCCAGAGAATGAAAGTGGGGTTGTGAAAGCCAACATGCCATGTCATGTGGTGAATTTGGATAATGTACACTAAGTTTTCACCACTCCCACCATGCACGGGAATGATTTGAAAGCCACCAGCACATTATAAGGGTGTTCCTGCCACCTTATGCACCATTTCTCAACCTATTTAAGGAATTCTTCTCTGCACGGAGATGGAAGGTGTATGATCGCCAGCCCTATAATTGGATGTCATTACTGCAGGCAACGGATAGCGGCTGTGAGGACATCACACCTGAGGCTTCTCAAGCCTTTTCTGTCTGTGTCTCAAAAGGTAAGACATCAGGCGTGATGTACATTCTGTGGCCTAATGGAGATGAGAGACTGGATGCCCCTTTAATATTTGTCACTCTGTAGTCATTTTTGATTTATACAGGTATATACATATATACATATACATGTAGTGTATTATAATTGTTACTATGTTCTAAGTTTGAATACATCTTTTTCTGATGAATAGTTCCAGGTTTCTCTTGTTGCTATTCTCAGTTACAGCAATTATACTGTGTAAATTTCAAATAAACCAGTCACATTTCATTGTTCATTGTTGTGTCTGAATATTTTTTTACTCTACATTACATTTTTTGCGGTACTCTAAAGTCTATAATATCAGAACATTTGGTGTCTACGTCATGAAGCACCGGTGGTGGCAGTGGTGAAGTGATTGACTGACTTTTCATGTTTCCAGGTTTTGATTGTTTTAGTGGATTTTGCACAGGTGAGTTAGAGTTATGAGAAAAGGCCTTAACTGTTTTGAGAACTACACAATGATTGGCGAGAATGGTGTTTCTGATGTGTGAATGGCATCAAAGCGATCGAGAAAATCTAAGCTGCTCTGGACCTATTGTGTGAAAAGCTCACGTGGTGATGGTGCAAGCTGACTTTCTACATTTTATTTTTACAGTTTGACAAAGGAAAACCGTGCAACCTCAGCTTTGGCAAGTGATTTGGTTTCAATCGGCAAAATGTAACTGACTTGCTTGAAACTCTGAGTATGAAGCAGAGTTTAGCAAATGCAGCGGAAAAACACACCAAGTGCAGATAACAATCACTCATTAAGTCCAAGTCAATTCTGAGCTGCAAAACCATACAACGATAAGCCCAGATATTCTCATAACCTTTTAACATTAGGAGTCACGTTTTACAGTTTTTTTTATGTGTTTTGGTAGACAGAAATCATTCTTTTTTTAATAAAGCTGAACTTTCTTGTACTAGTTTCTAGTTATTAAAACACAAAAGGAGGGTTGTCTCCTGCTACAATGTTGTTAACCATGAACAGACAGAAATTAATTGAAAATGAACTCCATCTTAAACCTAAATCCAGTCATTTGACAGCATGTTACCTAGCCAAGCACCCAATCAACCTCTCTCTTTCTCTTCCTGTCCCTGGGGTCTGGAGGAGGAGAGAGGCCTGGAGATGCGCGCTCTGTCTCTTCCTCCCACTGGGACTCCAAAACAGAGATGCCTGGTGAGATGCATCACATGCCCACGGGTGCCACAGCTGGCAGGCTTACAGCGTGGAGCACACGGGAGAAGAACTCTGCACTACACCAGTGAACCAGTGAGGATCACAAAACATGACATTTCCTGACTCAGTTCAATCTGCCTGCCCATCTAAACATTTAGATTTTTTACCTCAGCATTTTATCCTACTTGACCTTGCCATCAATGACTGTAAGCATTTTATCCAGTCAATGCATAAATATAACGATGCAGCATACAGTTCAGTATTAAACTGTCCTTTGTAACCTCCAACAAAGTAAATACCGCATACTAATGTTACATATGGGTGTATGTGGGGCAGGGCTTGTTCAGTTTTACTCTGCATCAATTTGTTTTATATTTGCTATTACTAAAGGGATAATTCTGTGGTATTTATTAGTAATAAATTTACATGTATGATGACCTTGAAGAGATTTTATCCTGTCCATTTAATCAATTTTGGGTTTGCAGTAGGCAGATCCTGTCCTGGCATCATCAGGTACAAGGCAATAGCAAACCCTGGACAGAGTGTCACAGTCCATGTCCTCACACTCTGACTCATACAGGGGCCAAACAAAAATGATTATTCAACCTAAAAATGTGGGGAAAAAGAGAAGCATCAACAGAAAAGCCAAGAGAGACATCAGGAGAAAGTAAAAAACACAACAATCAGGCCTCTGGGACCGTGTAGCAGTAGCACCAAACACTTTGGCACCATGGTGCCCATGGTTAATACCCCCAATTAGAAGACTGCTTCTGAAATTCAAACTATTCAAGCTAAATTTAACACCCTTAAAAAGTAGCAAGATGATTTTCATTTTCTGAAGTCCTTCCGGGGGCTTAGGAGTCGCTTGGGAATGGCATCTTCTTCCGAGTGGTAGCCTGTTTCATAAATCAGTACTTTAAAAGCAGAAGAGTTAGAGGAGGGTCTTAAAGGCTATTGGTGGGCACCTTCAGGGCACCATGGACAACCACAGACTTTAAGGTATAACCAAGAAAACCATTCGAAAGACAGCAAACAGTTCAACAGATGTCAAGGGTGGCCAGTTCTTCAGCCAGAGGTCCTGAAGAACTTATAGGAAGGACAGTAGGCCTGAAAGTAAAGGCTTTACTGGCTATGCGAAAAACAATCTTATCTATGTGTGTATATAACGCAAAGCTGACTCACCATCAACAAAAACACAGTTTACCAGGCTAGTTTAAAAGCAGAAAGCTGGTAGGATGGTACATCTCACTGATTAGGTATCTACTAAGTAAGGATATTTAGATATATCAACATTTTTAAATATGATATAAACTAAATATCCCAAAATCTCAAAAATGCTTTGATTTAATTGAAATTTGGTGATGTTATAGGAAAAAGAACATTAACCAACCCGTGCTTTTTTATTTGTCAGTAATAATGATGTACTGAGCGGGCTATTCTTAGGCACCCGTCCTTTTCTCATCTCAGTGCTGAAAAGTGATTGTGTGGAGAAATGAGGCTTGCAGTTGATGCAAATGAAGGCCACCAGCACAACAGTGCCACTAACCAGGCCGAGGCTTTAATTGTGCATAAAAATGGGGCTGACACTTTAAGCTGAAGGAGTGAAGTGGAAGGAACAAAGTTCAGTGAAACTCAAAGAAGACATTGTGAACAAATGGTACACACAGTACTTTCTATTCTGTCAGCTTCTTTTTACCACTCAAGAGGACGTATAAAATACATACAAATTTGAAGGGCAGAGGTTGTCCCTCTGTGGATTGTATTTACTGTATACATATATTTCAAACAACAGGTGGTGGTGAATCACTTGTAATATAGGGTGTCTCCTCGAGGTCAGATCATGATGTGCTGCTATGCTTCGGTTTGCAAAGCAGAAATATAGACGTGCTGGTTAGGATTCTTCCAGTTTAACAAGATAAGTCTGCATGCCAATAGTGTAGTGAAGACAATCACAGTTTGTTTGTCCTTCTCCGCTTTAAGCCCATCTGGAAGAACACCAAACACAGCTGTTAATGGGTTAGGAGGGATTGGGACACCAAGGCTGTCTGAAAGGCACTTAAAAATTTTTGTCCAGAATGATGTTAATTTGGGGCCGGCACAAAACATGTGACCCTGTGAAACTGGGACTTGATTGCAGCGTTCGTTTGCCCTGGAAACATTTTGGACAATTTCAAGAGAGACATATGTGCTCGGTTTATAATTTTAAGTTGAATAATTGTATGCTTTGCACATATGGAGCTTGAGTGAATTCTCTGCATTGCTACCTTCCACTCCTTTTCTGATATATTGATTAAGAGATCTTTTTCCCAGTGTCCTCCTGGACCTTTGAAAGGGAGGGACTGTAAAATAATTTTATATATTGCAGAAATGCTGTCTGAGTCCTCCAAACTGAGCAATGTTTTTTCCGGCATAGAGGAGGGTGGGAGATGGGGAAAATCGGGCAGGTTCTGTCTGACAAAGTTTCTAATTTGAAGATAGTGAAAGAAATGTGTTGCTGGAAAGTTAAATTTGGAATGTAATTGTTCATAGGATGCAAAGATGTTGTCTATATAAAGATCTTTAAGCAATTTAATCCAAAACATTTTCCAGATATTAAAAACTGCATATGTTTGCAAGGGTTGAAAAAGGTGGTTCTCATGCAGAGGTGCCACAGATAAAAGATTCTCCATCTTAAAATTCTTTCTACGTTGGTTCCATATTCTGAGTGAGTGAATCACAACTGGGTTATTAGGATATTGGCCATAACTTGCATTTATTGGGGCACAAAGCAGGGAATATAAAGAAGTACTGCAGGATTTTATTTCTATTGCAGACCAGGCCTGTGTATGTTCATCTATTTGTGTCCAGGTTTTTATAGCTTGTATGTTTGCTGCCCAGTAATAAAACTGAAAGTTGGGTAGAGCCATGCCACCTTCTGCCTTAGGTCTTTGTAGGGTCGCTCTTTGGATACATGGATGTTTTGAGTTCCAAATAAATGAGATTATTGTTGAATCTAATTGCTAAAAGAATGATTTACTGATGTATATTGGAATGTTTTGAAATAAAAAGAGAAGCTTAGGAAGAATATTCATCTTAACGATGTTAATTCTTCCAGCTAGAGTGAGATGAAGGGTTGAGACGTATGAAAAAATATGCGGTTAACGCAGAAAGACAGATCACCAATTGAAGCTTTATGAATAATGGATACTTTATTCGCGATCAATGATTGTTTTGGTAAAGCCATACTCAGTGTAATCATTAGATGAACGGTAAAAAAGTAAGAGCAAGGGGAGGGTAACTTATTGAGGCACGCAGGCAAAACCACAATAGCACGCGGGCTCGATGTACTGTAGTGCGCGTCAACTCGATCTGAATTGCGCGATCACATTTGAAAAAATATATCTTTTCAAGTTCTATTTAGTCCATATGTGTCAAACTCAAGGCCCGCAGGCCACATCTGGCCTGGCGTGTAATTATATCCGGCCCGCGAGATCATTTTATATATTATTGTTATTAATGGCCCGGGGATATAAAGTGCTGGTAACACAATAAACTACAGATCCCATAATGCAGCGCTTCAGCTGCCTTGCCGAACACTTACCGCGTTAATCAAGTCTAGCTTATGATGCTGCAAGTTATTGCGAAGCTAGCCCACAGGATGCCGAAGAGAAAAGGTGATTCTGAAAATAGAGCCTTTAAAAACCGATGGGAGGCTGAGTATATGTTTACTGACATTGCTGGTAAACCCGTGTGTCTCATTTGTGGAGCTAATGTGGCTGTAATTACAGAATTTAATCTAAGACGGCACTATGAGACAAAACATCAAGATAACCTGAAAGACCTGAATGCAATGCAGAAGATACAGAAAGCAGAAGAGTTA